>NW_023416316.1:14978719-15476169 GCF_014108235.1 Myotis myotis
GAGAGAGAGAGAGAGAGAGAGGACCCAAAGAAATAAAATGAGAAATGAAAGAGAAATTAACAACTGACATCACAGAAACACAAAGGAGTATAAGAAAGGACTATGAAAAATTAAATGCCAACAAATTGGACAACCTAGGTGAAATGGACTAATTCTTAGACACATACAATCATCCAAAATTCAACCAGGAAGAATCAGAAAAACTGAATACACCAATAACAACTAATAAAATTTAAAAAGTAATTTTAAAAACTCCAAACAAAAGTTCTTGACTGCATGGCTTCACAGGCAAATTTTACCAAACATTCAAAGAAGAACTAACACCTCTCCTCCTCAACTATTTCAAAAAAATACAAGAGAAGAAAAGACTTCCAAGCTCTTCTGATGAGGCCAGCATTATCTTAAATGCAAAACTATATAAAGCCACTAAAATAAAATAAAAAGTTATAGGCCAGTATCTCTGCTAAACATAGATGCTAAAATCCTCACAAAATTTTACCAGCTGGAACTAAAAATGCATTACAAAGACAATACACCATGATTAAATGAGATTTACCCCAAGAATGAAACATTGGCGCAATATTTGAAAATCAATAATGTGATACATGACCCAAACAAAATGAAAAATAGAAATCACATGATCTTTAGATGCAGAAAAAGCATTCAATAAAACCCAGCACCCATTTATGATATAAACTCTCAGAAAAGTGGCCATAAGGGGATCATAGCTCAACATAAGTAAGGCCATGCGTGAAAAATGTAAAGGCGGGAGAACCAAGATGGCGGCATAGGTTAATGCCGGAGTTTGCTGCTTTGAACAACTACTTCAAAAGTGAAACCAAAAAACGGAAGGGACATCACCCAGAACCACAGGAACGCTGGCTGAGTGGAAGTCCTACAACTAGGAGGAAAGAGAAACGCATACGGACACTCAGAGGAGGCGCAGTGCTGAAGTCAAATTCTGAGGTGCGGAGTGCGCGAGCGGGCTGGCGGCAGAGGGCGCGGTTGGCGTTTTCAATCGGGAGGGGGTCGAAGAATCTGAGCTCCAGATCCGGGCGAGTCTCTAGGGACCCAGACTCAAACGGGAGAGGCAGGACTGTCTGGCTTCGGTCAGAGCGAGTGCAGCTTTCTCTCCGAGCTTTGCAGCTAGTGCTGGGACTCAGAGAGGCAGAGCCCCTGGGGACAGGACTGAGAGCCGCCATAACTGCTCTCTCCAGCCCACCCTGTTAATCCTGTGCGACCCGCCCTGCCCAAGCCCTGCACAGAGGCATTTGCCAGATAGCCTCAGGCAAAGGCTAGATTAGCACCTCCCTAGAGGACAGAAGTTCTCTCACTGCTGACACAGCTGATTCTCACAGCCACTTGGCCTGGAGGTCAAACCCTCCGTGGTATTAGCTACAACAGTCAAGGTTTAACTATAAGACTGCGCACAAAGACCACTAGGGGGTGCACCAAGGAAGCATAATAAAATGCGGAGACAAAGAAACAGGACAAAATTGTCAATGGAAGATATAGAGTTCAGAACCACACTTTTAAGGTCTCTCAAGAACTGTTTAGAAGCCGCCGATAAACTTAATGAGATCTACAAGAAAACTAATGAGACCCTCGATCTTATATTGGGGAACCAACTAGAAATTAAGCATACACGGACTGAAATAACGAATATTATACAGACTCCCGACAGCAGACCAGAGGAGCGCAAGAAGCAAGTCAATGATTTGAAATGCGAGGAAGCAAAAAACACCCAACCGGAAAAGCAAAATGAAAAAAGAATCCAAAAATGCGAGGATAGTGTAAGGAGCCTCTGGGACAGCTTCAAGCGTACCAACATCAGAATTATAGGGGTGCCAGAAGATGAGAGAGAGCAAGATATTGAAAACCTATTTGAAGAAATAATGACAGAAAACTTCCCCCACCTGGTGAAAGAAATGGACTTACAGGTCCAAGAAGCGCGGAGAACCCCAAACAAAAGGAATCCAAAGAGGACCACACCAAGACACATCATAATTAAAATGCCAAGAGCAAAAGATAAAGAGAGAATCTTAAAAACAGCAAGAGAAAGAAACTCAGTTACCTACAAGGGAATACCCATACGACTGTCAGCTGATTTCTCAACAGAAACTTTGCAGGCCAGAAGGGAATGGCAAGAAATATTCAAAGTGATGAATACCAAGAACCTACAACCAAGATTACTTTATCCAGCAAAGCTATCATTCAGAATTGAAGGTCAGATAAAGAGCTTCACAGATAAGGAAAAGCTAAAGGAGTTCATCACCACCAAACCAGGATTATATGAAATGCTGAAAGGTATCCTTTAAGAAGAGGAAGAGGAAGAAAAAGGTAAAGATACAAATTATGAACAACAAATATGCATCTATCAACAAGTGAATCTAAGAATCAAGTGAATAAATAATCTGATGAACTGGTGATTATAATAGAATCAGGGACATAGAAAGGGAATGGACTGACCATTCTTGGGGGGGAAAGGGGTGTGGGAGATGCAGGAAGAGACTGGACAAAAATCGTGCACCTATGGATGAGGACAGTGGGTGGGGAGTGAGGGCGGAGGGTGGGGCGGGAACTGGGAGGAGGGGAGTTATGGGGGGAAAAAAAGAGGAACAAATGTAATAATCTGAACAATAAAGATTTAATTAAATAAAAAAAAATGTAAAGGCAACAAAATACTCAATAGGCAAAAATGATATGTGTTTTCTTTAAGATCAGCAATAAAACAGGATATCTGCTTTCACCACTCTTTTTCAACATAGTGCTGGAAGTCCTTGTTCAGACAAAAAGAAGAAATAAAAGGCATCAAAATTGGAAAGGAGGAAGCAAAACTGTTATTATTCACAGGTGACATGATACTGTATATAGAAAACCTAAAAACTTCACCAGAAATCTACTAGAACTAATACATGAATTCAGCAAAGTAGCAGAATACAAAAATAATATTCAGAAATTGGTGGCATTTTTATACACCAATATAGAACTATCAAAAAGAGAATCTAAGAAAACTATCCCATTAACTATTGCAACAAAAAAATTAAGATACTTGGGAACAAATTTACACAAGGAGGTAAAAGACCTATACTCAGAAATCTATAGGACATTGAATGAAGAAACTGAGAAAGACACAAATAAGTGCAAGTATACACTATGTTCATGGATTGGAATAATAAATATCATAAAATGTCCCTACTACCCAAAGCAATCTATAAGTTCAATGCAATTCCTATTAAAATACCAATATCATATTCCACAGGTGTAGACAAATATTCCCAACATTTATATGGAACAATAAAAAGACTCCAAATATCCTCTGCAATCTAGAGAAAGAAGGACAAAGTTGGAGGTATCATAATTCTGGATATCAAATTATACTACAAGGCCATATTATTCAAAGCAGCCTGTACTTGCATAAGAAAAGACATATAGATCAATGGAACAGAACAGACAATCCAAAAATTGACCCACGTCTTTATGACCAATTAGTATTTAACAAAGGAGGCAAGAGCATACAATGGAGTAAAGACAGTCTCTTCAATAAATAGTGTTGGGAAAACTGGACAGCTACATGCAAAATAATGAAAATAGACCACCAACTTACCAGACAGAAGAACAAACTAAAAATGGATAAAAGATTTAAATGTAAGTACAGGACCATAAAAATGCTAGAAGCAAACATAGACAATAAAATCTCACACATCTCTCATAGCAAATTTTTTGCTGATATATCTCCTAGGGCAAAAGGAACAATGAAAAGAATAAACAAATGAAACTAAATCAAACTAAAAAGCTTCATCACAGCAAAAGAAACCATCAACATAATGAAAGGGGGACCCACTGTATGGGAGAACATATTTGCCAATGATACATCTGATAAGGGGTTAATTTCCCAAATATATAAAGAACATCTACAACTCAACATGAACACAAACAATCAAGTTAGAAATTGAGCAAAGGACCTAAAAAGACACTTCTCCAAAGAGGACATACATATGGACAATAGACATACGAAAAGATGCTCAACATCTTTAATTATCAGAGAGATGAAAATTAAAATGATAATGAGATATCACTTTACACCTGCCGGAAAAACTATCATCGATAAATCAGCAAGCAAGTACTGATGAGGATGTGTAGAAAAGGAAATTCTAGTTCAATATTTATGGGAACGCAGACTGGTGCAGCCACTGTGGAAAATAGTATGGAGTTTCCTCAAACAATTAAAAAAGAAACTGCCTTTTGACTTAATGATCCCACTTATGGAAATATATCCTAAGAATTCCAAAACACCACCCTGGACAGTGTGGCTAAGTCATTATGGCTTCCGCCGATGGACCAAAGGGTGGTGGATTTGATACCCTGTCAAGGGCATGTATCTGGGTTGCAGGATTGATCCCTGGCCCTGCTTGAGGCACGTTCAGGAGGCAACCATCAATGTGTCTCTCATTGATGTTTCTCTCTCTCTCTCTCTCTCTCTCTCTCTCTCTCTCTCTCTCTCTCTCTCTCTCTCTCTCCCCCCCCCCCCCATTCTACTCTATCTCCAATCACTGGAAAAATATCCTCTGGTAAGGATTAACAAAACAAAACAAAAAACAACAACACACAAATGAGTGGGGAATAAAGATAAGTTTCTCCTTATAGAACACAACAAATACAAGAAGTGATAGAATTTGTAAAGTTTGATTTGATTGTACCATTTGATTACCACATTTGCCGTAATTTTTTCATATAAGAATCATTAAAGTGAGTGGGTGAAATTTTAATAAGGAAAAATGTTATGTTTATATAATACCAAAATATCTACATTAATTATTCCTTTTAATTACAAGGTTAAAATAGTAACTATAAAAAACTGTAACTTTACAGTAGATAAACTAGCAGATAAAACCATAGCCAATAAAGATAAATGAAAACACTAGTCATTGGAAAAATTAATAGCATACGCCTTATAATAATATGCACTATGGTATATCCACTGAGAATTAAACCCTGAAACATACATACATACATACAAACAAACAAAGGGTAAACATAGTAAAATGTTAACCATTATGGAATCTGAGCAACGCCTGTCAAGAAATTCTTGACATCATTTTTCTAACTTTTCTGTATTTTTAAAATCATTTCAAAATAAAAAGTAGACACATCCTTTGTCCCAGCTGGAACAGGTCCAAGAAGAAAGGTGGCCACGGCATGGCTGGAATCAGGGACACTGTCGCCTAGGACTCCAGTCCCTCTGGCTCTTGGGCACACAGCTCCCAAAGGGAAGTCATGAATCAGCCACAAGCTTGGGGACTTGGTTGCAGTCTCTCATTAGCAGTTAAGTGCTATCTTTGCACTCATTTCTCTGGAGCTGCTTAAGGAAAAGGAAAGTCTGTAGAAGTGCCAAGGCCCCAGATATTGCTTCTGTGTGTCTGATGTTAGGTCTCCTGAAGAAAAGCTGAGGAGATGGACAACAGTCTGGAGCAGAAGGTGTCTGACCTCACCAATGATGAGCCCACGAGAGAGGAGCTGGAAATTTGCCCTTGCCAATGGACCTGCCTGTGTGCTAGTGGGTTCATGTTTGAGACTTGGTGTTCATGACTGTGTGTATCAGCCTGTGTGTCTGTCTGAATATACTATGTACACTTGTGTACGTGCTGTTTGACAGTTGTGTGTTTGCGTGCACTATGAGTCTGACTCTTTTCCTGAGTCAGACTTAACATGGGCCCTGTTTTAGTGCGTGTAGATCCAGCCACCAGCCTCCTGGTGTGTGGTTAGGGACTCCTGACTCATGTCTGTGATCATAAACACTGGCATAGTAGCTGAGCATCGGGAGTGAGACTGTGGTCTCTGCTGCTGGACAGGAAGATGCCCTACCTCATCAGGAATAAGGTCAGGTCAGAGAGGGCTCAGACCTCTGCTGACAGCATGTGCTGGTGCACATGCTAATTGCGTCTGTGGGTGACACACGTGTGTGAGAGCAAAAAGGTATGTGGTTAGGTTTTCTCTGTATGTTACCATGTGTATGTGACCACGTGCATGGGGTGTTGGTGGTAGTTTAATGATGGTGCCTGTGACAGAATACGCTTAACTGCCCCATGCTGACTGCCCTCCCCAGGAAAGGGAGGGTACAGAATGGGGCGAAGCATACCTCTCATTAATAGGAGGGTGTGCGCTGCTTAATGCAGTGAGTGTGGCTAGGTGGGCATATGTATTGTTGGTGTGTGTTTCCTATGGTTTTTTGAATTGTTCGTGCTTTTGTGTGTTTTTGGTGATCTATGTGTATAGTGCATGAGTTATGTATATGTGGGGATGAAGTCTTTGCCAGATGTGTCATGAGCCAGGTGTGTTGATTTGCATTGAGAGTGTTTGTGGGTGAGTGGTCCATCACTGAGTGGTGTGTATGTCTCACTTTGTGTGTATATTATGACTTGTATGTACGTCTATGCGTGTTTATGAGCTGAACCCCATACTGGCTATCCTTCCCTTAGGATGGGAACATGATCACAGTTCATTAAAATTCTCAAATCGGTAGTGTGTGTGTGTGATCTGAATGTGTGTCTGGGGTTTCCAACTTGCCCCTATGACCTCAAATATTTCCTTCAGAGACCTTCTCCTGGGGCCCCATTGGCTGAGCTAAACAAGCCCCAAAGAACCCAGGTGTCTGAAATGGATCTGCTGTGCTTCTCACATACCTGAGTGTGACTGGGTCACTAAGAGGTTGGTAACACTTTCACTTAATGTCCAGGCAAAGAAACATTAGGTGTCATGCTGTGTGAAGTCAGAGTGCAGGACTGCCACCCACTGGTGTGGCGAACCTTGAGAAAGTCACTTACACTGAGTGGCCAGATCATTATGACCACCCCATCAGTACTTCATTGACACTTCCGAAATTACTGAATATTGAAAACTTCCTAAGCAAATGCTCTCAAGGTTTTTTTATTATTATTATTTGCATAACTAATTCATTTCATTGTACTGATGGGGTGGTCAAATAATCTGGCCACTCAGTGTAACTCATAGGCCTCTGTTTTCAATCTACAAAGTGAGAGAAAGACATGACACTTGCCTCATAAACATGTAAGCAAATGATAATGAATGTAAGGGTGTTTTGTTGACTGAAAAACAGACCATTATAAATGAAGCGAACTCTCTAGGTAGGGATCTAAGAAAACGTGAAGTATTGTCAACCCTAAATTAGCAAAGGGTGTTCCCAATGAAGAGGGAAGTTTCATGGGGAGTGGGTAAGAGCACAGGTTCTCATCATGCAGAAATATTAGACTAAACTTCACAAAGTAGTCAATATTTGATCATTTTTCTCCTTTACATTTCTTCCTAAAGTGGACATATATTAGGTTCAAGTGTGTACAGCATGGTGATTTACCAATTATATACCCATCACCACAATAAGTCTTGTAACAGTGAAGTCACCATACGAAGTAATTACAATATTACCAATTCCATTAAAGAATATTTGGTAGTTTCTGACCTACAAAAATGGTGTAAAACTTATATCCCTTATATTTCTATTTCCTAACAGAATTCCTTGTGCAGCTGTGAAGATTTTTAATCTGGGAATGTAAAGCTGATGTTAGATTTACTTAGGAAACCAGAAAAAGCTTTTAACCTCGTGTATAGCACAGTGTTTATGCCACCAAAATGCTCAGTATTCATATGAAAAATAGTTCGTGGACTGTTTTGGAGATTTTTTGGCACCTAGTGGTTTCAATGGCCACCCATTTCTAGCTTGTTCCTGTGTTTACAGCTGAGGTTCAATGGGATAATACTCCACAAACGCCCACTCAGCACTTTAAAGCAGGAAGAACTGACAGTTTCTCAGGGGCTCACCTTCTAGTTCTGCCAGGGGGAATTATTATGGTTTCACTGGGGCTTGGTGTAGAAATGATCCCTCCATGTTCATCAAGACCTAAACTCATAGAAGTGGGGACCTTGCTTCTCTTGATCACTGCTGCATCTCAGTCCTTAATAGAGGTCCCGACACTGACTCCATGTTCAATAAATCATGGTGAAAGACACAGTGAACACACTCTTGCTTCTTTGTAATGAGGTCTTTTTGAGTACTTAGGGTTCCAATGTTTTCCTGGAGCCAGACTGGAATAGAGGAAAGATGCATACATCCACATTCGAGAGAAATTAATATGAAAGTTTTAAAAAATGAATGGTTTTCCCAGAAAATTATGGTATAAGATGTGATGGTTCTGATCACCCTTCTTAGGTTCCTGAGATTCCCATACCTTCTTCATCCCCAGCAGACAGAAGAGCAGCATGAGGCCTGAGAACCAGAGCAGCATGTCCCAGTTCCTCCTCCTGGGGCTCCCCATCCCGCCAGGGCAGCAGGGCGTGTTCTTCACCCTGTTCCTGGGCATGTACCTGACCACGGTGCTGGGCAACCTGCTCATCATCCTGCTCATCAGGCTGGACTGTCGCCTGCACACGCCCATGTACTTCTTCCTCAGCCACTTGGCCTTCACTGATGTCTGCTTTTCATCTGTTACTGTCCCTAAGATGCTCATGAACATGCAGACTCGGCAACAATCCATCTCCTATGTGGAATGCATTTCTCAGTTGTATTTCTTCATACTTTTTGCTAGTGTAAACAATTTCCTTCTGGCAGGGATGGCATATGACAGGTACGTGGCCATCTGTCACCCTCTGCGTTATATCACCATCATGAGGAGTGGGCTGTGCATGTTGCTTGTGGCTGGATCTTATATGGCTGCCTGTGTCCATGCACTTTTTCATACCCTCCTCTTGGTCCTCTTGTCCCTCAGTGCCCGCAATATCATCACCCACTTCTTCTGTGAGCTCACTGTGCTGCTGAAGCTGAGATGCTCTGACATCTCCCTCAATGAGCTGGTCCTGTTCACTGAGGGAGGAATGCTTTTCTTCCTGCTTTGGTGTGTTATTGTAGGCTCCTATATCCGTATAGGGACCATCATCCTGAGGGTGCCCTCCACTAAGAGACTCTTTAAAGCCTTTTCTACCTGTGGCTCCCATCTCTCTATGGTGTCTTTATACTATGGGACAGCTGCAGGTGTTTACTTTTTCTCCTCATCATGGGGTTCTAAAGACATAATTGCTTCAATCATGTACACGGTAGTTACCCCCATGCTGAACCCCTTCATCTACAGCCTGAGGAATAGAGATATCAAACAGGCCTTAGAGATGTGTGTCAATAGGGTTAAGCTCTTTAGCTGGTAATCACTAAATCCTCTTGTTGCAGACAGGAGCACATTGAGACAGATCTATAATTATGGTAAGGTCAACATCTCCATATAATCTAAGAATATGCATTTTGTTGTTATGTACAAGTGCTGTTAATATTCAACTTGGTAAAATTTGCTACTTGGGTTGTTAATAATCCTTTATTCCCTTGTTCATAATCTCTTATAAAACCTATGCAAAATTTTTTGTAAAATATCTTACACAACTATAATGGTGAATTTGTATTTTTAAAATATGTTATTGAGGACTCACTGATTTACCATCATGATCCATTCCTGATGAACTTTTTTTTTTTAACTGATTATTGTTTGCCCTCTCCCATTGGCTCAAGCTGATTGTACACATCTCTTCCTACTCACATTCAATGACATCATGTTGGTAGACTTCAGTCAGCCATGATAAGAATAATTACACTATGAAAATTAGCATGTGCTACAAAGCAAGACTTTATAAATGCATTTTTAAAATGAATTTAACAGCACATATCTATTAAGGGTCCTACCTTAACACCTTGTCTACTTCTGATATTAGTACAGATATATTATAACTAAATTTATAGATATGTATATTCATATACAGGTACAGATAAAGATACAGATAGAGACAGAGATACTAGTACAGCAGTGGTAGTAAAGATGCCCCTTACTCGTTGTTAGTGTTTACATGGTATTATTTCCATCACTTTAAGGTTCACTATGTCTTTGTATCTGTGAGGTGTCCATCACTAACAGTGTAAAGTTGGATTTGCTCTTTTTATGTAAAGCAACAATTATTATATTTGTGGAGAATTTCATCTATTGATATCCTATATAATAAAACCCTAATATGCAAATCGACCAAACGGTGGGAGAACTGGCAGAACGAATGGTCGCTGTGATTTGCACTGACCACCAGGGGCCTGATGCTCAACACAGGAGCTGCCCTCTGGTGTTCAGTGTGCTCCCACAGGGCGAGCATGGGTGGCAAGTGAAGCGGCAGTGGCGGGAGCCTCTCCTGCCTCCACTGCAGGCAGGCAGTAAGGAGTTAGGGGTCCTGGACAGCGAGAGCCCAGACTGCGAGAGGGATGTCTGACTTCTGACAAACTGGGAGGATTGAGCCTAAGCCAGTAGGCAGACATCCCCCAACTGGTCCTGGACTGTGAGAGGGTTCAGGCAGGGCTGAGGGATTCCCATACCTCAGTGCATGAATTTCATGCACCAGGCCTCTAGTCTAATGTAATCATAATATATCTAAATTTATATTTTGATTATTACTGATTTTTATGTGATACACCTGCTTCACATTTATTGTCTCTTATCTTACTCCCTTTTGATTAATCAAATATATATTTTTATTCCATTCCACCTTATTTACATATTGATAATTTATTATTATTATTATGTTGTTGTTGTTGTTGTTGTTGTTGTAATTCTTTTATGTGCTATACCAGTATATAGAGATTACCTCTTACCTACTCTTTAATTTTTAATTATAGTTTAATATACAAGACAAAATGTATCATGTTAGCCACTGGAGGTATACAATTGGGTGGCATTTAGGACACTCAACACCAATATCTCATACTAGGACCAGTAAAGAAAACTCTATGGAGCATTAATGAAGTTTAGTATTTTGCACCTAGGAAAAATATAAGAACAGAGATATTTATGAATCAATATGAATAAATAGGATATATTGTTAAATTTTTTAAAGCAATGTGTAAAAGAGCATTTATAGCATGCTATATGACATGTGGAAATGAAGGGGAAGTAAAATATTCATATTCATATATATGCCCATTTAAACATAAAGAAACACGGGAAGTAGTTAAGATCTGGAAACAGCCCACGAGCCCATCAGTAGATGAGGAATAAAAAAACCCATGGTACATTTACACAATGGATTATTACTTGGCTGAAAAAAAGGGAAAATGTCCTTTTGAGACGCATGGATGGACCTGGAATGTATTACACTAAGTGAAAAATGCTAGTCAGAGAAAGACAAATACCATAGAATCTCACTTATATGTGTAATCTAATTGTCAAAATAATGAAAAAACACAATAGAAACAGAAGCATAGATACATAGAGTAGACAGACAGCTGTCAGAGGGAGGTGTTAAGGAGGGCTGGGCAAAAAAATGGTGAAGGAATAAATCAAGAAAAAATATATATCACATATAGACATGGAAAACAGCATGGTGAGTGCCAGAGGAAAAGGGGTTTTTGGGAGGAGGTGGAAGTGAACAAAGGGAGGATCAAAGGAGAGGGAAAGAGATAATTTTGGGTGGTGAGTGCACAATGCGGTATGCAGGTGCTGTTCTATTTAGCTGTACACTTGACATCTGTATGGTTTTATTAAACAATGTCAATAAATGACATTGTAATCTAGAGTAGGCCGACAGCTGTCAGAGGGGAGGGGTTAGAATTATTTGTGTCCTTTTGACTATGCTGTCTTTTGCCACTAAAAATAAATAGAAGAGGTGGTGAATAAAGCAAAATAGAATAAAACAATATAATTGAACCTAATTGTAACCCTATTATACACTGTAATTACACCAAAGAGATAATAAAATAAGTACCCTAAGTAATTCTTGAACCCATAATTTTTACTATGTACTCTCACAATAAAGAAACAAACCTTACAACAAAGTTTTAAGCTGTACTTAGTGTGTCACTGACAGTGGTGTGAGACTGTAATTACACCAAAGAGAAAATAAAATAAGTACCCTAAGTAATTCTTGAACCCATAATTTTTACTATGTACTCTCACAATAAAGAAACAACCCTTACAACAAAGTTTTAAGCTGTACTTAGTGTGTCACTGACAGTGGTGTGAGACTGTAATTACACCAAAGAGAAAATAAAATAAGTACCCTAAGTAATTCTTGAACCCATAATTTTTACTATGTACTCTCACAATAAAGAAACAAACCTTACAACAAAGTTTTAAGCTGTACTTAGTTTGTCACTGACAGTGGTGTGAGACTGTAATTACACCAAAGAGAAAATAAAATAAGTACCCTAAGTAATTCTTGAACCCATAATTTTTACTATGTACTCTCACAATAAAGAAACAAACCTCACAACAAAGTTTTAAGCTGTACTTAGTGTGTCACTGACAGTGGTGTGAGTCCAGATTCTGAAACAACTCACCATATATCAAAAGATTCAGCAAATAAGTAAACATTGAGGGAAAGGGAGTCTCTCTCTCTCTCTCTCTCTCTCTCTCTCTCTCTCTCTCTCTCTCTCTCTCTCTGTCTAGGGAGCTATGTACATGAAAAAGCAGAGGCTGGAAAGAACTCTATGGTGTCAAACTAGAATTTGAGATATCAATTAGGAATCATGGGCTTTAAAATGTATAAATAGATTGCAATTTATAGGTCATATATCAACATCTATGCTGTTTCCATCTCCCATTCTTCCTGTCCCACTCCTGACCCATCCTTTGTGGTAAAACATTCCTTTAGGCTCTCAGTTTCCATTTTCTGCTTCTTGTGTTTCTTTTCAATATATTTTCCAGTTGGCTACTCTGAGATCATTTTCAATCCTCATAGGCAATAAGCACAAATAAAGTTTCAAAATGAATAATAAATGATAAATGATTATAACTCAGAGAATAAGAATCTATGAGTCCATAGCATCCTATATAATAAAAGGGTAATATGCAAATTAACCCTAACAGCAGAACAACTGGTCGCTATGATGCACAATTACCACCAGGGGTGAGATGCTCAATGCAGGAGCTGCCCCCTCGTGGTCAGTGCACTTCCACAGGGGAGTTCCACTTAGCCACAAGCTGGGCTGATGGCTGCGAGAGTAGTGGTGGTGGCAGGAGCCTCTCCTGCCTCCTCGGCAGCGCTAAGGATGTCCGACTGCGGCTTAGGCCCACTCTGCAGGGGAGCAGGCCTAAGCTGGCAGGTGTCCATCACCCGAGGGCTCCCAGGCTGCCAGAGGGTGCAGTTCGGGCTAAGGGACCCGCCCCCCCAGTGCATGAATTTTTGTGCACCAGGCCTCTAGTAAATGAATAAATAAAAAACTAATGAGTGTGGAAAAAGAGTAATTTTCTTCTTATAAGAGAGTACAAATAATAAATCTAGAAGAAATAATCCTATACAATAACAACGCAATATGCAAATTTTCCCCTTGACCAAGTGTTTGTCCAGGAGTTCGACGAGGGGGCAGGGCCAGCCGGGGGAAGGGAAGGAAGCCCTGGGCAGCGGTGGCAGCAGCAAGCAATGGGGAAGGGAGGGAGGCCCCAGCAGCAGCAGGCCACCAGGAGAAGGGAGGGAGGCCGCGGCTGGTGGCAGTGGTAGTGGTAGCAAGCAGCTGGGGAAAAGGAGGGAGTACTAGGCCGGCAGCTGACGGCCGCGGTACCCCACCAGTGCACGCATTTCATTCACTGGGCCTCTAGTGAAATTGTAATATCACAATTTGGCAACAACATTTGCAATAATTTTCTACATTAATAATCACCAATGAATGTCCAATATAGTGAGTTGAAATTTTAGTAAAGGAAATGTTATGTTTGTATAGTGTCAAAATATCTACCCAAATGATATCTATTAATTACAAGGTAAGAATAGGAACTTTAAAAAATTATAACTACTCATACAACTTAACAAAAGGAAGATAAACAACCGAATCAAAACATGGGCAATGGACATAAATACTTTTCGAAAGAAGACAGAAGAAAGGACAAAACATGTTCAAAGTCACTAATCATCTGAGAGATGCAAATCAAAACAACAATGTGGTACCATCTCATACCTGTCAGAATGGCTATCATCAACAAATCAACAAATGACAAGTGCTGGTGAGGATTTGGAGAAAAAGGAACCCTCCTGAACTGCTGGTGGGAATGCAGACTGGTGTAGCCACTGTGGAGAACAGTATGGAGGTTCCTCAAAAAATTAAAAATGGAACTCCCATTTGATCCAGTGATCCCACTTCTAGGAATATATCCCAAGAAACTAGAAACACCAATTAGAAAGGATATATGCACCCCTATGTTCATAGCAGCACAATTCACCATAGCTAAGATTTGAAAACAGCCTAAGTGCCCATCAATAGATGAGTGGATTAAAAAATGTGGTACATCTACACAATGGAATACTACGCTGCGGTAAAAAAGAAGGAATTCTTACCATTTGCAACAGCATGGATGAAACTGGAGAGCATTATGCTAAGTGAAATAAGACAGTCAGAGAAAGATAAATATCACATGATCTCACTCATTTGTGGAATATAATGAACAACATAAACTGATGAAAAAACAAACAAATACAGATCCAGAGACAGAGAAGCATCAATCAGACCGTCAAATCTCAGAGGGAAGGTAGGGGAGGGTGGGGGTAAGGGGGAGAGATCAAACAAAGGACTTATATGCTAGCATATAGGCCTAACCAATGGACACAGACAAGAAGGGGGTGAGGGCATGAGTGGGGGGGATGGGGGGTAATGCAGGGATAAAGACACATATGTAATAACTTAATCAATAAAAAAATTAAAAACAAAACAAAAAAAATAAAATAAAAAATAGTAACTATCCAGTAGATAATCTGGAAGACAAAACATTAGCCAATTATAGGTTAGGGCAAAAGTATGTTTAGAGAGATGGACAGTGTGTTTGGTTTTCTCTATATGTATGTTACCATGAAAAGTAATACAATAATAATAAATAATAATATGTGAATAAACTCTGTGCTTTGTGTACTCACAACTGGAAACCTACTTTTTCCAATCCTATATGACATTTTACAATTTTTCTCTATGTTTAAAATGATTTAAAATGTTAAGTTGAAAAATCTTTTGTACCAGCTGGAATAATGCCCAAGAAGAAAGGTGTCCAGGGCATGACTGGAATCAGGGACACTGTCCCCTAGGACTCGCGTCCCTCAGGCTCTTGGACACACGGCTCCCCAATGGGCAGTCAGAAATTAGCCAGAAACTTGTGGACTTGGACTTTGTTGCAGTCTCTCATTAATAATTAAGTGTTATCATTGGACTCATTTCTCTGGAGCTGGTTAAGGGAAAGGAAAGTGTGTAGAAGTGTCAAGTCTCCAGATATTTCTTCTGTGTGTCTACATATTAGGTCTCCTGTAGAAAACCTGAGGAGATAGGCAACAGTCTGGAGCAGAAGGTGTCTGAACTCACCAATGAGGAGCCCAGGTGAGAGGAGCTGGAAATCTGCACTTGGTGATGGATCTGCCTGTTTGCTAGTGGGTTCATGTCTGAGGCTCTGAGTCCATGAATTTGTGTGTGTGTCTGCATGTATTTTATATGCTTGTGTAACTGATATTTAATAGCTGCATGTGTAAGTGTGTATGTCTGTGTGAGCTATGTATCTGACTCAAAGTCCTGTTTTTATGCATGTAGAACAAATGATCACTTCTTGGTGTGTGGTGAGGGATTCTGATTCATGCCTGTCATCATAAACACTGGCATCACAGCTGAGCATCGGGAGTGAGACTATTGTCTCTGCTGCTGGACAAGAAGATGCCCGACCGCACCAGGAACCAAGGTCAGGTCAGAGAGGGCTCACGCCTCTGCTTAGCAGCATGTACTGGTGCACATGGGAGCTGTGCTGTGGGTGACGCACTCGTGTGTGAGAGCTGGAAGGGGTGTTGTTTGATTTTCTCTTGTGTATGTGACCATGTGTATGTGGCCAGGTGATTGGGTGTTGTTGCTGGTTAATGACTGCCTGTGACTGAACAGGCTTAACTGCACCAAGTAGACACCCGTCCCTGGAAGGAAATGGTCAGAAACGTGGAGGCCTACCTCTCAGTAATAGGAGGGTGTGTGCTACTTACAGTGTGTGCGTGGCTGGGTGTGCATATGTGCTGTAGTATGTGTTTCTTGTGTCTTTTTATAAAAATATTTTTTATTGATTTCAGAGAAGAAGGGAGAGAGACATAGAAACATATTTCTCTATGTTTGATGAGACAGAATCTTTGATCAGCTGCCTCCTACACACACCCCACTAGGGATTGAACCCACAGACCAGGCATGTACCCTGATCAGAATTGAACCATCACCTCCTAGTTTATAGGTTGACACTCATCCACTGAGAAACACAAGCTAGGCTCATGTAAGATGTTCTAATAGTGGTCTTGTGTGCTTTTGGTGATGTGCGTACAGCACTTGAGTTATGTATATGTGGTGAGTTGGGTGTTACCAGCTAAGTCCATAAGTCAGGTGTGTTAGTATTTTTGTGGGTGAGTGGTACATCATTGTGTGTTGTGCATGTCTCACTTAGTGTGTTACTTATGATTTCTATTTATGTAGACAAGTGTTTTTGAGCTGAACCACATATTGACTATTCTTCCCTGATGATGGCAATGTGGTCACAGGTGACTGGAATCCTCAGCTCAGCAGTGTGTGTGTGTGTGTGTGTGTGTGTGTGTGTGTGTGTGTGTGTGTTTATGGGTGTCAGAACTCAAGTATGTCCTTACCTGTCCCCCCTCTGGCACCATTAGCTGAGAAAAACCACATGCTAATCAATTCCCAGTTTCTTGAAACAAATCTGCTCTCCTTTCCATGTACCCGAGTGTGAGAGCCCCTCAGATTTTGCAACTTCTTCTTTACATTTTCTTTTCTTTTTTAAATGCTTTTCTCTAGGTTTTTTGGTCATTTTTTAAAATTTCCCTTTCCACCTCTTTAGTTTTATTAAACATCCCAGGAAAATAACCCGCAGGCTGTGTGAGGTTATTGGGCTGATTCACCATCGAATAGTGGTGAGACCTTGGGAAAGTTACTTAAATTTTGTTCTTAGTTTCCCCATCTATAAATAAAAAGAATTACATTTCTATTGGGAAACTTACAGAGGCTCTCAGTAAACAGTCACTGTGCAAAATACAGTTAATATATTTGAGACTTTATTGTCAATTGGAAGATATATATATATATATATATATGAATGAAATTATCTAGTAAGATGGTTCAGAATTTTGGACAACTTTGAGTCCTCACAGCTGGCCTCCTCTAAGTAAGAAAGAGGATGTTTCCCTGTGTAATAGTTAAGAGCATGTGGATTCTGATCACAAATGTACACTAGATAGAACCCCATGAAGTAGCTAATACTCAGTGATTTTTATTATGTCAAAAATGATAATACATATATCAAGTTTTATACATTACATATTACATACATTATACATACAGAAATACACACGTGTGTGTGTTCTTCTATTCCCTACTGCATTGCAGTGTGCCTGGAGAATGTGTATCATTTATGTTTCTATTTCTTAAAAAGTGAAAAATGTGAGAGAACACAAATTATTAGTGTAGCTGTGGTAAGGTATTAAAATCTGGGAATGTAAGTTTGACGTGTGGATTTAATTAGGAAATGTAGGTAGGTCCTTAGGCCAATATGCAAATGTTGTACTAAATGTTCAACCATATTATGAAAGATAGTTTGGGCACTATTTTGCTTTTGGAGCTGTTCTGGTAGCAAGTGGTTTTAAATGGCCACACATTTGAGAGTCTCCCTGAGTTTACAGCTGTGGGTCAAAGACCCCAGCAGATTCACAGGAGGAGTGTGAAAATGCTCCAAGAAGCCCAACTCAGTCCTGTAGTCTCACGTTATTTTAAGGCACTAACAACTGATACGAGTTTCTGGGGCTCATCTTCTGTTTTTTTCCACAGTGAATTTTTAGGATTTGGCTCTGGCCTGGTACAGAAATTATCTCAGTCCTTAGAAGAGGTCTCAACACAGACTTGATGTTAAATGTAATGGTTGAATAAAACAAAGAACTCCTTCTTGCTACTGTGTGACGAGGTCTTGTTGACCACTTTGGGGTTCAGTGTTTTCCTGGAGCCAGACTAGGAGAGAGGAAAGATGCATACATCCACAGGTGTGAGAAATAAATACGAAAGTATTTAAAAATGAATGGTTTTCCCAGAGAATGACATCATGAGCTGTGCTGATTCTGGTTACCCTTCTTAGGTTCGTGAGATTCCCAACCCTTCCTCATCCCCAGCAGAAAGAAGAGCAACATGAGGCCTGAGAACCAAAGCAGCGTGTCCCAGTTCCTCCTCCTGGGGCTCCCCATCCCGCCAGGGCAGCAGGGCGTGTTCTTCACCCTGTTCCTGGGCGTGTATGTGACCACGGTGCTGGGCAACCTGCTCATCATCCTGCTCATCAGGCTGGATTCACGCCTTCACACGCCCATGTACTTCTTCCTCAGCCACTTGGCCTTCTCTGACATTTCTCTTTCCTCTGTTATTGTCCCAAAGATGCTCATGAACATGCAGACTCTGCAACAATCCATCTCCTATATGGGGTGCATTTCTCAGTTGTATTTTTACATACTTTTTGTTGGTCTTGACAATTATCTCCTGGCTGTGATGGCATATGACAGGTACGTGGCCATCTGTTAGCCTCTACACTACACCACCATTATGAGGGAGGGGCTGTGTGTGCTGCTGGTGGTTGGCTCCTGGATTCTCTCCTGTCTCCATGATTTGTTGCACACTCTCTTATTGGTCCGACTGTCCTTTGGTGCCAATAATATCATCTCCCACTTCTTGTGTGATTTGGCTGCTCTCCTGAAGCTGAGCTGCTCAGACATCTCCCTCAATGAGCTGGTCATCTTGACTGAGGGAGGAATGATTTTCTTCCTGCCTTTTGGTATAACTTTGAGCTCTTATATCCGTATAGGGACCATCATCCTGAGGGTGCCCTCCACTAAGAGACTCTATAAAGCCTTTTCTACCTGTGGCTCCCATCTCTCTGTGGTGTTTTTATACTATGGGACAGCTGCAAGTGTTTATTTTTCCTCCTCATCATGGGGTTCTAAAGACATAATTGCTTCAGTCATGTATACAGTAGTTACCCCCATGCTGAACCCCTTCATCTACAGCCTGAGGAACAGAGATATCAAACAGGCCTTAGAGATGTGTGTCAATAGGGTTAAGTTCTTTAACTGGTAATCACTAAATCCTCTTGTTGCAGTCAGGAGCCCAGTGAGACAGATCTTCTATAATTATTGTACGGTCGACATCTTCATATAATCTTAGAATATGCATTCTCTTGTTTTGTACAAGTGCTGTTAATATCCAACTTGGTCAAATTTGCTACTTGGGTTGTTAATAATTCTTTATTCCCTTGTTCATAATCTCTTATAAGACCTATGCAAAATTTTTTGCAAAATATGTTACACAATTATAATTGTGAGTTTTTATTTTTAGACTATGTTATTGAAGCCTCACTGATTTACCATCATGATCCATTCCTGATGAACTTTTTTAAAAAAACTGATTATTGTGTGTTATCTCCCATTGGCTTCAAGCTGATTGTGCACATCTTTTCCAACTCACATTCAATAATATGATGTTGGTAGACTTTAGTCAGTCATGAGAATAATTCTACCATGAAAATTAGCATGTGCTACAAAGCAAGACTTTATAAATGCATTTTTAAAATGAAGTTAATAGCACACATCTAGCAATGGGTCCTACCTTAACACCTCCTCTACTTCTGATATTAGTACATATATATTATAACTAAATCTATCTATCTATCTATCTATATCTATATCTATCTATCCATATATATATATGTATATGTATATGTATATGTATATCTATCCATATATATATATATACACACACACATATACAGGTACAGATAAAAATACAGATAGAGATATAAATACTAATATAGCATTGGTAGTAAAGATGCCCCTTACTCATGGTTAGTGTTTACATGGTATTATTTCTAACACTTTAAAGTTTGCTACATCTTTATATCTGTGAGGTGTCCATCACTAACCGTGTAAAGTTGGATTTGCTCTTTTTATGTAAGGCAATGATTATTATATTTGTGTAGAATTTTATCTATTGATATCCTATATAATAAAACCCTAATATGCAAAAGCCAAAGAGTGGAACAACCGGCTGAATGACTAGTTGCAATGATGGGCACTGGCCACCAGGGGCCTGACACTCAATGCAGAAGCTGCCCCCAGGTGTTCAGTGCACTCCCACATGGCAAGTGCTGCTCAGCCAGAAGCCAGACTCACGGCTGGCGAGTGAAGCAAAGGGATCGGGCCTAAGCCAACGGCTGTCATCCCCCAATGGGTCCTGGACTGCGAGAGGGCGCAGGCTATGCTGAGGGACCAGCCCCCTCGTGCAAGAATTTTGTGCACTGGGCCTCTAGTCTAATATAATCATAATATATCTAAATTTATATTTTGCATATTACTGATTTTATTTGATATACCTGCTTTACAGTTATTGTCTCTTATCTTCCTCCCTTTTGATTAATCAAATATATATTTTTATTCCATTCCTCCTTATTTACATATTAATCATTTATTATTATGTTTTTGTTGTTATTGTAATTCTTTTATATGCTATATATAGAGATTACCTCTTACTTACTCTTTAATTTTTAATTATAGTTTAATATACAAGACAAAATGTATCATGTTAGCCATTGGAGGTATACAATTGGGTGGCATTTAGGACACTCAACACCAATATCTCATACTAGGACCAGTAAAGAAAACTCTATGGAGTATCAATGAAATTTAGTATTTTGCTACTGGGAAAAATATAAGAACAGGGATATTTATGAATCAATATGGATAAATAGGATATATTGTTAAATTTTAAAAAGCAATGTGCCCTAGCTGGCTTGGCTCAGTGGAAAGAGTGTCAGCCTGTGGACTGAAGGGTCCCAGGTTTGCTTCCGGCCAAGGGCATATGCTTGGGTTGCGGGCTCAATCTCCAGTAGGGGTGTGCAGGAAGCAGCCAATCAATGATTCTCATCATTGATGTTTCTATCTCTCTCTCCTTCTCCCTTCCTCTCTGAAATCAATAAAGAAATATATTTTAAAATAAATAAATAAAAAGCAATGTGTAAAAGAGCATTTATACCATGCTACATGTCATGTAAAAATGAAGGGAAGTAAAATATTCATATATATGTCCATTTAAACATAATGAAACACAGGAAGTAGTTAACATCTGGAAACAGCCCACGTGCCCACCAGTAGATTAGGAATGAAAAAAACCTAAGGGACATTTATACAGTGGAATACTACTTGGCCAAAAAAAAAAGGAAAAACTTGCTTTTGAGACAGCATGGATGGACCTGGAAATTATTATGCTAAACGAAAAATGCTAGTCAGAGAAAGACAAATACCATAGAATCTCACTTATATGTGTAATCTAATTGTCAAAATAATGAAAAAAAATTGAAACAGAAGCATAGATACATAGAGTAAACTGACAGCTGTCAGAGGGGAGGTGTTAAGGAGGGCTGGGCGAAAAAATGGTGAAGGAATAAAGCAAGAAAAAATATATATCACATCTAGACATGAAAAGATGTATGGTGAGTGCCAGAGGAAAAGGGGTTTTTGGGAGGAGGTGGAAGTGAACAAAGGGAGGATCAAAGGACAGGGAAAGAGATATGAGTTTGGGTGGTAAGTGCACAATGCAGTATGCAGGCATTGTTTTATTTAGCTGTACACTTGACATCTGTATGGTTTTATTAAACAACTAGAGGCCCAGCAAGCAATTGAAATCACGCAAGGAGGTGCCCCACCTCCCACCTCCTGCAGCGGTAAGGGGACGCCCTGCCTCCCGCCTCCTACCACTGCGAGAAGGTGCCCCACCTCCCGCCTCCTGTTTCCAGCTGCACGATGAGGCACCCCGCGGGGCGCTGGGCCCCAGAGGTGCTCCATGCACCTCATGGTGACCAGTTGTTTGGTCGTTTTGCTCGTGACACCTCTTGGCCTTTTATTAGTATGACTAGAGGCCCGGTGCACAAACATTTGTGCACTCGGGGGAAGGGGGGGTCCCTCAGCCCGACCTGTGCACTCTTTCAGTCTGGGACGCCTCAGGGGATGACCACCTGCTGGCTTAGGCCCGCTCCCCGGGAGATTGGGCCTAAGATGGCAATCAAACATCCCTCTAGCAGCCAGGCAGCCCTCGGGGGATGTCCACTTGCCAGCAGGGAGCAGGCCTAAACTGCAGTCGGACATCCTTAGCGCTGCTGAGGAGGCAAGAGAGGCTCCCACCACCACCGCTGTACTGGCAGCCATCAGCCTGGCTTGTGGCTGAGCAGAGCTCCTCCCATGTGAGAGCGCCCTGACCACCAGAAGGCAGCTCCTGCATTGAGCGTCTGCCCCCTGGTGGTCAGTGTGCGTCATAGTGACCAGTAATTCCCAGTATTTCTGCTGTTAGGGTCAGTTTGCATATTACCCTTTTACTATATAGGATAGAGGCCTGGTGCACGGGTGGGGGCCGGCTGGTTTGCCCTGAAGGGTGTCCCGGATCCAGGTGGGGGGTCCCGCTTGGGTGCCTGGCCGGTCTGAGTGAGGGGCTGAGGGCCGTTTTCAGGCTGGCGGGTGACTGAAGCTCCCAACCTCTCCTTTTTTTCTTCTTTTTTTCTTCTGGGATTTATTTATCTTCTATGGCTGTCACTGGAACTGAGAGCTGGCTTTAGCTCTGAGGCTCGGCTCCAGCTCCGAGACCTCAGCTGCTGAAAGCAGATATCTGGGTTTGTTTGGCTTCTATAATTGAAACACTGTTGCAGCTCCAGCTCTGAGGCCCAGCTGGCTGAAAGCAGGTTTCTGCATTTGTTTAGCTTCTATAATTGCAACATTATTTCTTAGAGTGCAGTTCAGAGGCTGGCAGCGGCAGGCGGGGAACCTTGGCTTCCTCCATCGCTGGGGCAACCAGGCCTCCTGTTCGCTTCAGCTTCCTGGCTGCCGGCTGCCATCTTTGTTGGCAGTTAATTTGCATATAGCCCTGATTAGCCAATGGGAAGCGTGTCGGAGGTACGATTAATTACCATGTTTGTCTATTATTAGATAGGATGTCAATAAATAACATTGCAATCTAGAGTAGACTGACAGCTGTCAGAGGGGAGGGGTTAGAATTATTTGTGTCCTTTTGACTATGTTGTCTTTTTCCACTAAAAATAAATAGAAGAGGTGGTGAATAAAGCAAAATAGAATAAAACAATATAAGTGAACCTAATTGTAATCCTATTATACACTGTAATTACACCAAAGAAGAAAATAAAATAAGTACCCTAAGTAATTATTGAACTCAGAATTATGACTATATACTCTCACAATAAAAAAACAAACCTTACAACAAAGTTTTAAGCTGTACTTAGTGTGTCATTGACAGTGGTGTGAGTCAAGATTTAAAAAAACTCATCATGTATCCAGAGACTCAGCAAATAAGTAAACATTGAGGAGAAGGGGGTCCCTCTCTCTCTAGGGAGCTATGTACATGGATAAGGAGAGGCTGGAAAGAACTCTATGGTGTCAAACTAGAATTGGAGATATCAGTTAGAAATCATGGGCTTTAAAATGTATAAATAGATTGCAAGTTACAGGTCATATATCAATATCTATGCTGTTTCTATCTCCCATTCTTCCTGTCCCACTCGTGACACACTTGCTCTGGGCAATCATTCCTTTAGCTTCTTTGTTTCCAGTTTCTGTTTCTTGTGTTTCTTTTACATATATTTCCCAGTAAGCTTGTCTGAGATCATTTAGAATCCTAGTAGGCAATAAGCACAACTAAAGCTTCAAAACCAATAATAATGTAAAAGATTATAACTCAGAGAATAAGAATCTATGAGTCCATAATGACATAAACGAATAAATAAAAAACTAATGAGAGGGGGAAAGAGTAATTTTCTTCTAATAAGAGAATACAAGTAATAAATCTAAAATAATGGAATTATAAATAGCACAATTTGGCAACAGCATTTGCAATAATTTTCTCATATAAGAATCACCAATGGATTTCAAATATAGTGAGTTGAAATTTTAGTAAAGGAAATGATAGGTTTTTATAATATCAAAATATCTACCTAAATGATACCTATTAATTACAAGTTTAGAATAGTAACTTAAAAAAATAGTAACTTTCCAATAGATAACCTGGCAGACACTACATTAGCCAATTATAGGTTAGGGCAAAAGTATGTTTAGAGAGCTGAAAAATGTGTTGTTTGGTTTTCTCTTTGTGTATGCTACCATGAAAAATCCTATATAATAAAGAGGTAATATGCAAATTGACCATCAATCCAACACACAACATGGCCACCCTCATGTGGTCAAAGATGGTCGCCCCCATGTGGACACAAAATGGCTGCCACAAGATGGCTGGCAGGGGAGGGAAGTTGGGGTGGGGGGTACCAGGCCTGCGAGGGAGGGCAGTTGTGGGCGATCAGGCCTGCAGGGGAGGGCTGTTAGGAGTGACCGGGCCAGCAGAGGAGGGCAGGTAGGGGTAATCGGGACAGCAGGGGAGCAGTTAGACATCAATCAGGCTGGCAGGGGAGTGGTTAGGGGGTGATCAGGCTGGTAGGCAGAAGTGGTTAGGGGCAATCAGGCAGTCAGGCAGGTGAGCAGTTGGGAGCCAGAAGTCCTGGATTGTGAGAGGGATATCTCAGATTGGAGAGGGTGCAAGCTGGGCTAAGGGAAATACACATACACCCCTTGTGCATGAATTTTGTGCACTGGGCCTCTACTAATACAATAATAATAAATAATAATGTGTGAATAATAATATGTGAATAATATGTTTTGCATACTCAGAACTGGAAACCTACTGTTTTCCAACCCTATATGGCATTTTACAATATTTCTCTATGTTTAAAATCATTTAAAATATTAATTTAAAAAAATACTAAGTTGAAAAATCCTTTTTCTCAGCTGGAATGATGCCCAAGAAGAAAGGTGTCAGGGCATGACTGGAATCAGGGACACTGTCCCCTAGGACTCCAGTCCCTCTGGCTCTTGGACACACAGCTCCCCAAAGGACAGTCAGAAATTAGCCAGAAACCTGTGGACTTAGACGTAGTTGCAGTCTCTCATTAATAATTAAGTGTTATCATTGGACTCATTTCTCTAGAGCTGGTTAAGGACAAGGAAAGTCTGTAGAAGTGCCAAGGCCCCAGATATTTCTTCTTTGAGTTTGGAAAGTAGGCCTTTGGAAGAAAACCTGAGGAATGGACAATAGTCTAGAGCAGAAGGTGTCTGAACTCACCAATGATGAGCCCAGGTGAGAGGAGTTGGAAATATGCCCTTGTCGATGGATCTGCCTGTGTGCTAGTGGGTTCATGTATGAGAATCTGTGTCCATGATTCTGCGTGTGTGTCTGCATGTATTGTGTATATTTATGTATGTGGTATTTAATAGTTGAATGTTAAGTGTGTGTGTGTGTGTGTGTGTGTGTGTGTGTGTGTGTGTATGTGTACTATGTACCTAATTCAAAGCCCTGTTTTAATGCATGTAGAACAAGTTATCATTGCTTGGCGTGTAGTGAGGGACAACTGATTCATGCTTGTCATCATAAACACTGGCATCACAGCTGAGCACCAGGAGTGAGATTGTTGTCTCTGCTTCTGGACAAGGAGATGCCCAACCTCACCAGGTACCAAGGTCAGGTCAGAGAGCACTCACACCTCTTCTCGGCAGCGTGTGCTGGTGCACATGGGAGCTTTGCTGTGGGTGGCACACTCATGTGTGAGAGCTGGAAGGGATGTTGTTTGATTTTCTCTGTGTGTATGTGACCAGGTGATTGGATGTTGTTGCTGGTTTAATGACTGCCTGTGACTGAATAGGCTTACCTGCACCAAGTAGGCTCCCATCCCTTGGAAGGGAATGGTCAGAAGTGTGGAAGCCTGCCTCTCAGTAATAGGAGGGTATGTGTTACTTGTAGTGAGTGTATGGCTGGGTGAGCGTATATGTTTTGGTGTTTGTTTCTTAAGACAATTTTTACAAAAATATCTTTTTATTGATTTCAGAGAGGAAGGAAGAGGGAGAGAGACATAGAAACATCAATGATGAGAAAGAATCATTGATCAGCTGCCTCCTGCACACCCCTGAGAAGATTGAGTGCATAGACCAGGCATGTGCCCTGATCAGAATGGAACTGTGACCTCCTGGTTGATAGGTTGATGCTCAACAAGTGAGTCACATAGGCTGGGCTCCTATAAAATTTTCTAATTGTTTCTGGTCTTGTGTGCTTTTGGTGATGTGTGTACAGAACTTGAGTTATGTATATGTGGTGAGTTGAGTGTTCACCAGATAAGTCATGCGTCAGGTGTGTTAGTACTTTTGTGTGTGAGTGGTCCATCATTGTGTGTTGCGTATGTCTCACTTAGTATATCACTTAGGCTTTGTATGCATATAAACAAGTATTTTTGAGCTGAACCACATAATGACGATTCTTCCCTGAGAACCAGAACGTGGTCACAGGTGACTGGAATCCTCAACACAGCAGTGTGTGTGTGTGTGTGTGTGTGTTTATGGGTGTCAGAACTCAAGTATGTCCTTACCTGTCCTCCCTCTGGGGTACCATTAACTGAGATAGCAACACTCTAAGCAACTCCCGGTTTTTTGAAACAAATCTGCTCTCATTTCCATGTACCAGAGTGTGAGAGTCCCTCAGATTTTGCAACTTCTTCTTTACATTTTCTTTTCTTTTTTTAAGTTTTGCTATGGGTTTTTATGGGTCATTTTTTTTTATTTTTCTTTCCTCTTCTTTACATTTATTAAATATCCCAGGAAAATAACCTCCAGGCGTCATGCTGTGTGAAGTTATTGGGCAGAATCAACATAAAATGGTGGGGAGACCTTGGGAAAGTTACTTAAATTTTGGTCTTAGTTTCCCCACCTATAAAATGAAAAGAATCACACTTCTACTCTGAATCTTACAGAAGCTCTCAGTAAACAATTATTGTGCAAAATACAGTTAATATATTTGAGAATTATTGTCAGTTGGAAGGTATATAAATATAAAGAAATGAATTGTCATGTAAGAGGTTTCAGAATTTTGGAGAACTTTGGGTCCTCACAGCTCTAATGTGCTTGGCTCCCCTGAGCAAGAAAAAGGAAGTTTCTGTGTGTAATGGTTAAGAGCATGGGTTCTGATCACACAGAAAGACTAGATGGAACCCTGTGAAGTAGCTAATACTTGGTGATTTTTATTATATAAAAATGATAATGCATATATCAAGTTTTATACATTATACATTACATACATTATACATACAGACATACACACGTGTCCTTCTATTCCCTACTGCATCGCTGTGTGCCTGGAGAAGGTGTATCATTTATGTTTCTATTTCTTAAAAAGTGAAAAATGTGAGAGAACACAAATTCTTAGTGCAGCTGTGACAAGGTTTTAAAATCTGGGAATGTAAGCTTGACGTCTGGATTTAATAAGGAAATGTAGGTAGGTCCTTAAGCCAATATGCAAATGTTGTACTGAATGTTCAACCATATTATGAAAGATAGTTTGTGCAGTATTTTGCTTTTGGAGCTGTTCTGGTAGCAAGTGGTTTTAAATGGCCACCCATTTGAGAGCGTCCCTGAGTTTACAGCTGTGGGTGAGTGAGACCCGGCAGATTCACAGGAGGAGTGAGAAAATGCTCCAAGAAGCCCAACTCAGCCCAGGAGTCTCACATTATTTTAAGACACTAACAACTGATACCAGTTTCCGGGGCTCATCTTCTGTTTCTGCCACAGTGAATTATTAGGGTTTGGCTCTGGCCTGGTGCAAAAATTATCTCACTCCTTAGAAGAGGTCCCAACACAGATTTGATGTTAAAAGTAATGGTTGAATAAAACAAAGAAACCCTTCTTGCTACTGTGTGATGAGGTCTTGTGTACCACTTTGGGGTTCAATGTTTTCCTGGAGCCAAACTGGCAAAGAGGGAAGATGCATACATCCACAGGTGTGAGAAATAAATATAAAAGTATTTAAAAATGAATGGTTTTCCCAATAATGACAGTATGAGATGTAATGGTTCTGGTTGTCCTTTCTAGGTTCTTGAGATTCCCACACCTTCATCCCCAGCAGACAGAAGAGCAGCATGAGGCCTGAGAACCAGAGCAGCGTGTCCCAGTTCCTCCTCCTGGGGCTCCCCATCCCGCCAGGGCAGCAGGGCGTGTTCTTCACCCTGTTCCTGGGCATGTACCTGACCACGGTGCTGGGCAACCTGCTCATCATCCTGCTCATCAGGCTGGACTCTCGCCTGCACACGCCCATGTACTTCTTCCTCAGCCACTTGGCCTTCTCTGACATTTCTCTCTCCTCTGTCACTGTCCCTAAGATGCTCATGAACATGCAGACTCAGCAACAATCCATCTCCTATGTGGGATGCATTTCTCAGTTGTATTTCTTCATACTTTTTATTGGTCTTGACAATTTCCTTCTGGCTGTGATGGCATATGACAGGTATGTGGCCATCTGTCATCCCCTGCACTACACCACCATCATGAGGGAGGGGCTGTGTGTGCTGCTGGTGGCTGGCTCCTGGATTCTCTCCTGTCTCCATGATTTGCTGCACACTCTCCTATTGGTCCGACTCTCCTTCGGTGCCAATAATATCATCACCCACTACTTTTGTGACCTCCTTGCGCTCCTGAAACTGAGCTGCTCAGACATTTCCCTCAATGAGCTGGTCCTATTCACCGAGGCAGGAATGATTTTCTTCCTGCCTTTTGGTGTTATTTTGGGCTCCTATATCCGTATAGGGACCATCATCCTGAGGGTGCCCTCCACTAAGAGACTCTATAAAGCCTTTTCTACCTGTGGCTCCCATCTCTCTGTGGTGTTTTTATACTATGGGACAGCTGCAGGTGTTTACTTTTTCTCCTCATCATGGGGTTCCAAAGACATAATTGCTTCAGTCATGTATACAGTAGTTACCCCCATGCTGAACCCCTTCATCTACAGCCTGAGGAACAGAGATATCAAACAGGCCTTAGAGATGTGTGTCAATAGGGTTAAGTTCTTTAACTGGCAATCACTAAATTCCCTTTTACTGTCAGGAGCACAGTAATATAGATCTCCTAAAATTATTTTATGGTTAACATTTGCATGTACCTTTTATAGAACATGCCTTCTGTTGTCTTGTACAAATTTGTTACTATGTCAACTAAGTCATGTTTGATACTTGGATTGTTAATAATTCTTTATTCCTAATTAATTTTTTTCACTTTTTCATTATCTTTTATAAGACATGCAAAACCTTATGCAGAACATTATGCACAATTATAATTTGTGAATTTGTCTTTCTGTTTGTGATATGTCATTTTTTTGCTTATGTATTTTTTATTGTATGTTATACAAGACTCACTTATTTAGCATCATAATCCGCCTCTGGTGAACTTTATTTATTTATTTATTTTTGAACTAATTCCCTTCTGCCTGGTTTAGTTGGCTTCAAGCTAATTGTGCACATCCCACCACACAATCAATGACATCATGTTGGCAGACTGCAATCAGCCATGATAAGAGGAATTACATATGAAAATTAGTATGTGCTACAAAGCATGCCTATTAGAAATATAGAGACTTTAAAAAATGCATTTAAGAGCATACCACTTTGTTTATAATTAGGAAAATGTTTCAAGTAATGGGTCCTACCTTACCACCTCATCTACTTCTCAAACGAGTATAGGTACATATACAGATATCAAAACAGATACAGATGTAGACACTAGTGTAGTATAGTAATAAAGACGGCTTTTATCTGGAATCAAACCCACAACCACTCAGTGTGCAGACTGAAGCTGTAACCCCTGAGCAACACCCGCCAGGGTTATTCCCCATTCTTTATTTCTCAGTCGTGATCTACATCCTATGAGTACACACACTCAAAGTTTCAAAATGAGTAACCATGGTAATGGATTATCACTCAGAGAATAAGAACCCATGAGTCCATAATGATATAAATGAATAAATAAAAAACAAATGACTGGGGAATAAGGGCAAGATTTTTCTTATAGGAGAATACGACTAATAAACAAGGAAGGTATGATAGAACGAGAAGAATCGCCATTTGGCCTCAACGTTTTCAATAATTTTGTCATATAAGAATTACCAATGGTTGTCAACTATAGTGGGTGAAGTTTTGATTAAAAATAAGTTATTCTTATATAATATCAAGATATCTACCCAAATGATACCTATTAATTACAAGGTTAAAATAGTAACTTGAAGAAAATTGTGACTTTTCTGTAGAGAACTTGGCAGACACCACCTTAGTCAACGGATTAAAGATAAAAACACCAGAGATTTCAAGGTATCTGTATTTGCTGAAAGCTGCACCTACTAGCTCTCAGCCCCCAAACAGATTTTCAACTAAATTGCAGAGCAATCAATTTGAAAAACCATACAAACATAGCTAATGTGAAAACTTATAACCAGTACAGTAGAAATCACATGGGGGAGGGTGATAAGAGGGTGGAAGATGGTAAAAGGGAGAGCCTCCTCATAAATGTGTGGTTGTGCTGAAAAGACAGAGGGGTATCGCAGGTATGGAGCTCCCTCCCCCTAGAAGCATCAGGTCTCAACCCCACGCAGGGATCCCAACCCAGAGCAACAGAGACATGAGGAGGAGCCTGTGTAGCATCTGGTGTTTGGAATCAGTGGGATTCTGTCAATCCAGGAGCTTCAGACCACATTATCGCAGGGAAAGAAAATAAAGACTTCCCAGTCTTTATCTATTACCACCAAACCAGCACTGCAAGAAATGTTAAAGGGACTGCTTTAAGAAGAAGAAAATACATATTGTAGAGAGGAACATAGGTAAAAGGAAAAAAATGGCAAAAAAACAAGTAGCTATCAATAATACCTTAAATGTAAATGGATTATTTGCTCCAATCAAAAGACATAGGGTATGGGGAGGGTGGTTGGGTGGGAGATAATCAACCAAAGACATTGTATGCATATATGCACAAACCATGTACACAGATAAAGGGGTAGTGAAGGCCTTAATTTTGGGGGCGGGGGGGGGGGTAGAGGGAGTCAATGGGGGAAGGAAAGGGGACATATGTAATACTTTCAACAATAAAGAATTATTTAAAATTAAATAAAGATGTCAACATATCTTATGCTCCAAAAAAAAAAAAACACACCAAAAAACAAAAGACATAGGATAGTGAATGAATAAGAAAACATGAGCCATATATATGCTGTCTACCACAGAACAAAAGATTCACACAGGCTGTAAGTGAAGTGATGGAGAAAAATACTCCATGCAAATGGAAACAAAACGAACAAACAAACAAACAAAAACCCCGCTGGGGTAGCCATACTTATATTTGACAAAATACACTTCAAAACAAAGATCATAACAAGAGAAAAAGAAGGACAATACATAATACTAAAGGGACTGATCCAACCAGGGGTTATAACCCTTGTAAACATATATGGATCTAATATAGGAGCAACTAACTATATAAAGAAATTCTTGGTGGACTTTCAGGGAGAGATTGACAGCAACAAAGTCATAGTAGGGGATCTTAACACCCTGCTGTCATCAATGGACAGATGTTTCAGACAAAAAATCCAGAAGAAAAAAAAGTGATCTTAAACAACAAACTAGATTGGATAGACTTAATTGATATGTACACAACATTTTACCCCAAAACAGCAGAATATACATTATTTTCCAGTACACATGAAACATTCTCAAAGATACACCACATGTGAGGACGCAAAATAAATCTTAATAATTCAAGATGATTGCAATCATATCAAGCATCTTCTCAGATAACAATGGTATAAAACTAAAATCAACCACAGTGAAAAAAAATTCTCAAAAACATTCAAACACATGGAAACCAAACAGCATGTTATTAAACAATGAATAAGTTACCAATGAGGTCAAGGAAGAAATAAAAAATTCCCTGAAAACAAACAAAAATGAGAACACAAAACCCAAAATCTATGGGATATAGTGAAAGCAGTCCTGACAGAGAAGTTCATAGCATTATTGGACTACCTCAAGAGCAAGAATAATCTCAAATAAACAATCTAATCCTACACCTAAATGAACAACAACAACAAAAAGAACAACAAATGAAGCCATGAGTTAGTAGAAGGAAGGAAATAATAAATATCTGATTGAAAATAAATGAGAAAGAGACTAAAAAAAAAATCAACACAGAAGATCAATGAAGCCAGAAGCTGGTTCTCTGAAGACATAAACTAGATTGATGAACCATTAACCACACTCATAAAAAAAGAAAGAGAAAGAAAACCCAAATAAATAAAAAGAAATGAGAGAGAAGTAAACAACTGACATCACAGAAACACGAAGGAGTATAAGTAAGGACTATGAAAAATTAAATACCAACAAGTTGGACAACCTAACTGAAATGGACAAATTCCTAGAAACATACAATCTTCCAAAATTCAATCAGAAAGAATTAAAAAAAACGGAATACACCAACAACTAATAAAATTTAAAAAATAATTTTAAAAACTCCAAACAAAAGTTCTTAACTGCATGGCTTCACAGGCAAACTTTACCAAACATCCAAAGAAGAATTAACTTCCAGCTCTTCTGATGAGGCCAGCATTATCTTAATTGTAAAACTATATAAAGCCACTAAAATAAAATAAAAAATTATAGGCCAGTATCTCTGGTAAACGTAGATCCTAAAATCCTCACAAAATTTTACCAACTGGATGCTGCAATGCATTACAATGACCATACATCACGATAAAATGGGATTTACTCCAGGGAAGAAACATTGGTACAATATTTGAAAATCAACAATGTGATATATCACCCAAACAAAATGAAAAATAAAAATCACATGATGATATCTATAGATGCAGAAAAAGCATTCAATAAAATCCAGCACCCATTTATGATATAAACTATCAGCAAAGTGGCAATAAAGGGATCATACCTCAAGATAAGTAAGGCCATACATGAAAAATGCACAGCCAACAAAATACTCAATAGGCAAAAATGATATGTGGCCCTGACTGGTTTGGCTCAGTGGATAGAGCGTCAGCCTGCAGACCGAGGGGTCCCAGGTTCGATTCCGGTCAAGGGCATGTACCTTGGTTGCAGGCACATCCCCAGTAGGGGGTGTGCAGGAGGCAGCTGATCGATGTTTCTCTCTCATCGATGTTTCTGACTCTCTATCCCTCTCCCTTCCTCTCTGTAAAAAATCAATAAAATATATATGAATATATATATATATATTTTTTTTTAAATGATATGTGTTTTCTTTAAGATCAGGAATAAAACAGGGATGTCTACTTTCACCACTCTTTTTCAACATAGTACTGGAAGTCCCAGTTCAGACAAAAAGAAGAAATAAAAGGCATCAATATTGGAAAGCAGGAAGCAAAATTGTTTTTATTTGCAGGTGACATGACACTGTACATAGAAAACCTAAAAACTTCACGAGAAATCTACTAGAACTAATACATGAATTCAGCAAAGTAGCAGAATACAAAAATAATACGCAGAAATTGGTGGCATTTTTATACACCAATATAGAAGTATCCGAAAGAGAATCTAAGAAAACTATCCGATTTACTATTGCAACAAAACAAAAAAATAAGGTACTTGGAAACAAATTTAAACAAGGAGGTAGAGACCTGTACTTGGGAAACTAGAGGACAATGAAGGAAGAAATTGAGAAAGGTACAAATAAGCGCAAGCATACTTATGGATTGGAATAATTAATATCATTAAAATGTCCTTATTACCCAAAGCAATCTATAAGTTCAACACAATTCCTATTAAAATACCAATGATATATTCCACAGATGTAGACAAATATTCCCAAAATTTATATGGAACCAAAAAAAAAGGACCCCAAATATCCTCTACAATCTGGAGAAAGAAGAACTAAGTTGGAGGTATCATAATTTTGGATATCAAATTATACTACAAGGCCACAGTATTCAAAACAGCCTGTACTCATATAAGAATAGGCATATAGATCAATGGAACAGAACAGAGTCCAAAAAATGACCCACATCTTTATGGCTAATTAGTATTTAACAAAGGAGGCAAGAGCATACAATGGAGTACAGACAGTCTTTTAAACAAATAGCGTTGGGAAAACTGGACAGGTACATGCAAAAAAGGAAAATAGACCACCAACTTACACCAGACACAAGAATAAACTCAAAATGGATAAAAGACTTAAATGTAAGTCCAAAACAACAAAAATCCTAGAAGAAAACATAGACAATAAAACCTCACACATCCCTTGTAGCAAATTTTTTGCTGATATATCTCCTAGGGCAGTGGTCGGCAAACTCATTAGTCAACAGAGCCAAATATCAACAGTACAATGATCGAAATTTCTTTTGAGAGCCAAATTTTTTAAACTTAAACTATATAGGTAGGTACATTGTTATTAACTTAATTAGGGTACTCCTAAGGCTTAGGAAGAGCCACACTCAAGGGGCCAAAGAGCCCCATGTGGGTCGCGAGCTGCAGTTTGCGGACCACTGTCCTAGGACAAAAGGAACAAAGAAAAGAATAAACAAATGAGACTAAATCAAGCTAAAAAGCTGCAGCACAGCAAAAAAAACCATCAACATAATGATAGGGGAACCCACTGTATGGGAGAACATATTTGCCAATGATACATCTGATAAGGAGTTAATTTCCCAAATATATAAAGAACTTCTACAACTGATCATGAACACAATCAAGTTAAAAATTGAGCAAAGGACCTGAAAAGATACTTCTCCAAAGAGGACCGACATATGGCCAATAGACATATGAAAAGATGCTCAACATCTTTAATGATCAGAGAGATGAAAATTAAAATGATAATGAGATATCACTTTACACCTGCCAGAACAGCTACCATTGATAAATCAGCAAACAAGTACTGATGAGGATGTGTACAAAGGAAACCCTAGTTCACTATTTATGGGAATGCAGACTGGTGCAGCCACTGTGGAAAACAGTATGGAGTTTCCTTAAAGAAAAGGCACTGCCTTTTGACCTAGTGATCTCTCTTATGGGAATATATCCTAAAAATTCCAAAACACCAATAAGAAATAATATATGCAGCCCTGGGCAGTTTGGTAAGTCATTAGAGCTTCACATGGTGGTCCAAAGGATGGTGGGTTTGACACCCAGTCAAGGGCATGTACCAAGGTTGCAAGATTGATCACTGGCCCTGCTTGGGGCACATTCAGGAGGCAACCATCAATGTGTCTCTCATTGATCTTTCTCTCTCTCGCTCTCTCACTCTCACTCTCTCTTTCCTTCCTCCCTCCCTGCCTCCCTTCCTCCCTCCTTCTCTCCCTTCCATTCCACTCTATCTCAAATCACTGGAAAAATATCCCCTGGTAAGGATTAACAAAACAAAAACAAAAAGAAAACCACACAAATGAGTGGGGAATAAAGACAAGTTCCTTCTTATAAAATACAACTAATACAAGAAATGATAGAATTTGTAAAGAGTTACTATTTGACTACCACATTTGCAGTAATTTTGTCATATAAGAATCATTAAAGTGGGTGGGTGAAATTTTAATAAGGAAAATGTTATCTTATATAATAAAAGCCGAGGTGGCATCACGTGATATCATCACAAGATGGCCACCACATAATGTTGTCACAAGATGGCCACCACAAGATGGCCACCACAAGATGGCCACCACAAGATGGCCACCACAAGATGGCTTGCAGGGGAGGGCAGTTGTGGGCAATCAAGCAGGCAGGGGAGCAGTTAGGCATCAATCTGGCCGGCAGGGGAGTGTTTAGGTGGCGATCATGCTGGCAGGCAGAAGTGGTTAGGAGCAATCAGGCAGGCAGTCAGGCAGGCAAGCGGTTAGGAGCCAGCATTCCCAGATTGTGAGAAGGATGTCCCCAAGGGTCCCAGATTGGAGCAGGTACAGGCTGGGCTGAGGGACATCCCCCCTACCCCCATGCATGAATTTTGTGCACCGGGCCTCTAGTGTTTATAAAATACCAAAATATCTACATAAATTATACCTTTTACTTACAAGGTTAAAATAGTAACTGTAAAAAACTAGATAACCTGGCAGATAAAACCATAGCCAATGAAGATAAATGAAAACACTAGTCATTGGAAAAATTAATAGCATACGCCTTCTAATAATATGCACTGTGGTATATCTACTGCGAATTAAAGCCTGAAAGATACATACATACATACATACATACATACATACATACATACATACAAATGGTAAACATAGTAAAATGTTAACCATTATGGAATCTGAGCAACGCCTCTCAAGGAATTTTTAATATCATTTTTTTTAACTTTCCTGTATCTTTAAAACAATTTCAAAACAAAAAGTGGGAAAATCCTTTGTCCCAGCTGGAACAATGTCCAAGAAGAAAGCCATCCAGGATATGACTGGCATCAGGGACACTGTCCCCTAGGACTCCAGTCCCTGTGGCTTCTGGACACACCGCTCCCAAAGGGCAGTCAGAAATTAGCCACAAGCTTGGGGACTTGGTTGCAGTCTCTCATTAGCAGTTAAGTGTTATCTTTGGACTCATTTCTCTGGAGCTGGTTAAGGAAAATAAAAATCCGTAGCAGTGACAAGTCTCCAGATATTGCCTCTGTGTGTCTGATGTTAGGTCTCCTGAAGAAAACCTGAGGAGATAGGCAACAGTCTGGAGCAGAAGGTGTCTGACCTCACCAATGACGAGCCCAGGTGAGAGGAGCTCTTGGTGATGGATCTGCTGTGTGCTTGTGGGTTCATGTATGAGACTCTGTGCCCATGACTGTGTGTGTGTGTATTGTGTATGCTTGTATACATGCTATTTAATGGTTGTGTGTGTGTGTGTGTGTGTGTGTGTGTGTGTGCTATGTATGGGAACCACAGTCCTGTTTTAGCACATGTAGTGCAAGTTATCACCTCCAGGAAGGTGATTAGGGACTCCTGATTCATGTCTGTCATCATAAACACTGGCATCACGGCTGAGCATCGGGAGTGAGATTGTTGTCTCTACTGCTGGACAAGAAGATGCCCACCTCACCAGATACCAAGGTCAGGTCAGAGAGGGCTCAAACCTCTGCTCAGCAGTGTGGGCTGCTACACCAGGTAGCTGTGTCTGTGGGTGACACACTTGTGTGTGAGAGCAGGAAGGTGTTCTGTTGGGTTTTCTCTGTGTAAGTAACCATGTGTGTGTGACCACATGCATGGGATATTGGGGTGTTTTAATGACAATGCCTGTGACTAAAGAGGCTTAACTGTTCCATGCTGACTGCCCTCCCACCGGAAAGGGATGGTCAGAAGAAGGGAAGTATGTCTCTGATTAAAGGAGCATGTGTGCTGCTTGCTGTAGTGAGTGTGGCTGGGTGAGCATATGTGTCATTGATGTGTGTTTCTTGTGAGATTTTTGAATTGTTTGTGGTCTTGTGTGTTTTTGGTGAGTGTGTGTAGTGTTTGAGTTATGTATATGTGGTGAGTTGAGTCTTTACCAGGTTGTCATGAGTCAGGTTGTCATGAGTCAGGTGTGTTAGTATGTTTGTGGGTGAATGGTACATCAGTGAGTGTTGTGCATGTCTCACTTAGTATGTTACTTATTACTTGTATGTATGTATATGAGTGTTCATGTGTTAAACCACAGATAGGATATCCTTCCCTTAAAATAGGGATGTGGGCATTGGTGATTGGAATCCTCAAATCAGGTGTGTGTGTGTGTGTGTGTGTGTGTGTGTGTGTGTGTGTGTGTGGTGTGCACCTCCATATGTGATCTGCATTCACAACCTCAAGAATTTCCTTAAATGTCCTCCTTCTGGGGCACCATTAGCTGAGATAACCACACTCTAAACCTCTCCTTGCCTCTTGAAACAAAACTGCTTTCATTTCCATGTACCCGAGTGACTGAGTTGCTCAGAATTTTACAACCTCTTCTTTACTTTATTACACATGAAAGCAAAATAAACTCCAGGCATCCTGATGTGTGAAGTTATATGGAAGAATCACCATCATACGGCAGTGAGACCTTGGGAAAGTTACATGAATTTTTTCTAATCCTCAACAGAGGATATTTTTCCATTGATTTTAGAGACAGTAAAAGAGAGAGGGAAAGACAGAGAGAAATATCAGTGTGAGAGAAACATCAACTGGTTGCCTCCTGCATGAGCCCTGACTAGGGCCCGGGCCAGGAAGAGGCTTAACTGTTCCATGCTGACTGCCCTCCCACCGGAAAGGGATGGTCAGAAGAAGGGAAGTATGTCTCTGATTAAAGGAGCATGTGTGCTGCTTGCTGTAGTGAGTGTGGCTGGGTGAGCATATGTGTCATTGATGTGTGTTTCTTGTGAGATTTTTGAATTGTGTGTGGTCTTGTGTGTTTTTGGTGAGTGTGTGTAGTGTTTGAGTTATGTATATGTGGTGAGTTGAGTCTTTACCAGGTTGTCATGAGTCAGGTTGTCATGAGTCAGGTGTGTTAGTATGTTTGTGGGTGAATGGTACATCAGTGAGTGTTGTGCATGTCTCACTTAGTATGAAACCAAGGTACCTGCCCTTGACCAGATCGAACCCAGGACCCTTCAGTCTGCAGGCCAACGCTCTATCCACTAGGGCAAGTTACATAAATTTTTGCCTCAGTTTCCACATCTATAAAATGGAAAGAACTGCACTTGTTTCAGTGAATCTTACAGAGCCTCTCAGTAAATATTTATTGTATAAATAAAGCTAATGTACTTGAGAATTTATTATCAGTTGGAAAGAAATATGAAGAAAAGAAATTATCTAGGAAGAAGACGAAGAATTTTGGACAACTTTTGGTCCTCACAGCTCTAAAATAATACATTGTTCTTGACTCCCTTAAGCAAGAAAAGGGAAGTTTCCATGTGTAATGGTTAAGAGCATGGGTCTGATCATAAAGATATATTAGATGGAACCCCAAGAAGTAGCTAATACTTGGAAATTTTTAATATAGAGAAAATGATAATACATATGTATCAATTTATATACATTATATATCACATATATTTAGATACAGATATACACACAAGTGTACTAGTATATGTGCCCTTCTGTCCCCTAATGTAGAGTGAGACTACAGAATTTGTGCCATTTATGTTTCTATTTCTTAAAAGCTAAAATAGATGAAAGAACACAAGTTCTTAGTACAGCTGTGAAGAGGTAAAATCTGGGAATGTCCCTGGCTGTGTTGGCTCAGTGGTTGAGCATTGTCCTATGAACCACGGGGTCACAGTTTATTTCCCTGTGAGGGCACATGCCTGGTTTGTGCGTATGAACCCCAGTTGAGGGGGAGGCGTGGAGGAGGCATCCGATCAATGATTCTCTCTCATCATTGATGTTTCTATCTTTTTCTCCCTCTCCCTTAATCCATGAAATCAATAAAAATGTATTTTTTTAAAAAAATCTGAGAATGTGAGACTGATGAGTGGATTTAATTAGAAAAGGTGGGGGAGGTCCCTAGCCAAGTACCCAAATGTTCACCAAAAAGCTCAGCATGATTATGAAATATAGTTTGTGGACTATTCTGTTTTGGAGCTATTCTGACATCCAGTGGCTTTCAATGGCACCCATTTCTAGACTGTCCCTGGGTTTACATTATCTGTGGGTTAATGACACTGGGCAGGTTCACAGGAGGAGTGTGATAATATTCCAACAACGCCCACTCAGCACTGGAGTCTCACATTACTTTCAGGCAGAAACAACTGACACCACTTTGCAGAGGCTCATCCTCAGTTTCTGTCACAGTGAAATATTAGGGTTAGGCTCTGGGCTGGTGTAGAAATGAGCCCTCCATGCTCATCAAGATGTAAACTCATAGAAGTGGGGACCTTGCTTTCTTGTTCACTGCTGCATCTCAGTCCTTAGAAGAGATCCCAACACAGAATTGATGTTAAAAGTAATGGTTGAATAAAATAACGAACCCCCTCTAGCTTCTGTGTGATGAGGTCTTGTTAACTACAACATGGGGGACCAAAGTTTTCCTGGATCCAGACTGCAATACTGGTAGAGGGAAGATGTATACACCCACAGGTGCATGGAAATTAATATGCACCCACAGGTGCATATTAATGAAAGTATTTTAAGGTGTTTTTCCTAGAGAATGACAGTATGAGATGTGATGGTTCTGATCTTCCTTTCTAGGTTCCTGAGAATCCCAACCCTTCTTCATCCCCAGCAGACTGAAGAGCAGCATGAGGCCTGAGAACCAGAGCAGCGTGTCCCAGTTCCTCCTCCTGGGGCTCCCCATCCCGCCAGGGCTGCAGGGCGTGTTCCTCACCCTGTTCCTGGGCATGTACCTGACCACGGTGCTGGGCAACCTGCTCATCATCCTGCTCATCAGGCTGGACTCTCGCCTGCACACGCCCATGTACTTCTTCCTCAGCCACTTGTCTCTCACTGACGTCTCCTTCTCCTCTGTCACTGTCCCTAAGATGCTCATCAACATGCAAGCTCAGCAACAATCCATCCCCTATGGGGGATGCATTTCTCAGTTATATTTTTTCATAGTTTTTGGTTGTCTTGACAACTTCCTTTTGGCCGTGATGGCATATGACAGGTACGTGGCCATCTGTCACCCTCTGCACTATTCCACAATCATGAGTCAGGCACTGTGCACGCTGCTGGTGGCTGGCTCCTGGATGGCTGCCTGTGTCCATGCTCTTTTTCATACCCTCCTCTTGGTCCCACTGTCCTTCTGTGCTCACAATACCATCACCCACTTCTTCTGTGAGCTCACAGCTCTCCTGAAGCTGAGCTGCTCAGACATCTCCCTCAATAATCTGGTCATCTTCACCGAGGGAGGAATGCTTTACTTTCTGCCATTCAGCATTGTCTTGGGCTCATATATCCGTATAGGAACTATCATCCTGAGGGTGCCCTCCACTAAGAGACTCTATAAAGCCTTTTCTACCTGTGGCTCCCATCTCTTTGTGGTGTCTTTATACTATGGCACACTTGCTGGTGTTTACTTTTTCTCCTCTTCATGGGGTTCCAAGGACATAATTGCTTCAGTCATGTATGCAGTAGTTACCCCCATGCTGAACCCCTTCATCTACAGCCTGAGGAACAGAGATATAAAACAGGCCCTAGAGATGTGTATGCATAGGTTTAACTCTTTAAAGTGATAATCACTAAATCCTCTTGTTGCAGTCAGGAGCACAGGGAAATAGATCTAAAATTATTTTTGGTCAACATCTCCATATAACATTAATAGAATATACATTCTGTTGTCAATATGTCAACTAGGTCACATTTGCTGCTTGGATTATTAATAATTCATTATTATTTTTCATTTATCCATCATCTCTTATAAAATATATGTAAAATACACTGCAGAATTATACCTGTGGATTTGCTTTTACTTTGTCCTTTGAGATATGTCATTTTTGCTTATATATTTTTTATACTATGTTATTGAAGACACACTGATTTTGTGACATGATTCCCTCCTGGGGAAATTTTTTTTCTTCAAGTAATTTTTTTTGTGTGTTAAAATACACAATATAAAGTTGAATTACAACCATTTTTCAGTGTGCAGTTCAACAGCATTAGGTAAACCCACATTGTTGTGTTGCTTGTGCATTTTAAAGCTCTGTCATTAGGTACCTATATATTTAGGATCCTCATATCTTCTTGTGTTTTTTTTCCAGTTGAATTCATTGGGGTAACAGCTATCAATCTATATAAAAGCCTAAGTGACCATTTGACCATTCGACCAGAAGCTATGATGCACACTGACCACCAGGGGGCAGACACTCAATGCACAGGCATGGAAACATGGAACAGACTGATGAATCTCAGAGGGAAGGGGGAAGGGGGAGGTCGGGAAGAGATTAACCAAAGTTCTTATGTGTATACTAGAGGCCCGATGCATGAGATTCGTGCACTCGTTGGGGATTGGGGGAGGCCCTCAGCCCAGACTGCACTCTCTCGCAGTCCGGGGCCCTCAGGGGATGTCTGACTGACAGCATAGGCCCACACAGGGAGCGGGTCTACGCCAACAGTCGAACATTCTTAGGCGTGCCACAGAGGCTGCTGCACTCACCAGCCTTGAGCCCAGCTTCTGGCTAAGTGACACTCCCCCTGTGGGAGTGCACTGACCACTAGGGGGCAGCTCCTGCGTTGAGTGCCTGCCCCCTGGTGGTTAGTGTGCATCATAGCAACCGGTTGTTCCGCGGTATGGTGGATTTACATATTAGTCTTTTATTATATAGGACTAGAGGCCCAGTGCACGGATTCATGCACCAGTGGGGTCCTTTGGCCTGGCCTGCAGGAATTGGGCCAAAATTGGCTCTCCGACATCCCCTGAGGGGTCCCAGATTACAAGAGGGTGCAGGCCAGGCCAAGGGACCCCACCAGTGCACGAATCTGTGCACAGGGCCTCTAGAAAATATATATAAAAGCCTAAGTGAAGGGCCAACCTGCCAACTGGCCAACCAGCCAACCAGCCAACCAGCCAACCAGCCAACTGGTTGACCTACCAACCATCCAGTAGCTATGATGTGCACTGACCACCAGGGGGCAGACGCTCAATGCAGGAGCAGAAACCACAGGTATGGAAACATGGAACAGACTGATGAATATCAGAGGGAAGGGGGCAGGGAAGAGATTAACCAAAGATCTTATATGCATACTAGAGGCCCGGTACATGGATTCGGGTGGGGTCCCTCAGCCTGGTCTGCGCCCTCTTGCAATCCGGGACCCCTTGGGGGATGTCAGACTGCTGGTTTCAGCCTGATCCCCGCAGGCCAGGTTGAGAGACTCCAGTGGTGCATGAATACATGCACTGGGCCTCTAGTTGGCTAATAGAATTATATAGATTTCAGGTGTACATTTCTATACTACATCATCTATATATTATATTGTGTGTTCACCACCCAAATTCAGGTCTCCTTCCATCACCATTTATCTCCCCTTTACCTTCTTCTACTCCCCCCGCCTTTCTTCTGCTAATAACCATACTGTTGTCTCTGTCTATGAATTGTGGGGATTTTTTTTTTTGCTTAATCCCTTCAATTCTTTTCACCCAGGCCCCTAACATGCTTCCCCTCTAACAGCTGTCAGTCTGTTTTCCGTATTTATTTTTTTTTAATTTTTTTTTAAATTAAATCTTTATTGTTCAGATTATTACATTTGTTCCTCTTTTTTCCCCCTCATAACTCCCCTCTTCCCAGTTCCCGCCCCACCCTCCGCCCTCACTCCCCACCCACTGTCCTCATCCATAGGTGCACGATTTTTGTCCAGTCTCTTCCCACATCTCCCACACCCCTTCCCCGCCCCCCCAAGAATGGTCAGTCCATTCCCTTTCTATGTCCCTGATTCTATTATAATCAACAGTTCATTCTGTTCATCAGATTATTTATTCACTTGATTCTTAGATTCACTTGTTGATAGATATGTATTTGTTGTTCATAATTTGTATCTTTACCTTTTTCTTCCTCTTCCTCTTCTTAAAGGATACCTTTCAGCATTTCATATAATCCTGGTTTGGTGGTGATGAACTCCTTTAGCTTTTCCTTATCTGTGAAGCTCTTTATCTGACCTTCTATTCTGAATGATAGCTTTGCTGGATAAAGTAATCTTGGTTGTAGGTTCTTGGTATTCATCGCTTTGAATATTTCTTGCCACTCCCTTCTGGCCTGCAAAGTTTCTGTTGAGAAATCAGCTGACAGTCGTATGGGTATTCCCTTGTAGGTAACTGAGTTTCTTTCTCTTGCAGTTTTTTAAGATTCTCTCTTTATCTTTTGCTCTTGGCATTTTAATGATGATGTGTCTTGGTGTGGTCCTCTTTGGATTCCTTTTGTTTGGGGTTCTCCGCGCTTCTTGGACCTGTAAGTCCATTTCTTTCACCAGGTGGGGAAGTTTTCTGTCATTATTTCTTCAAATAGGTTTTCAATATCTTGCTCTCTCTCATCTTCTGGCACCCCTATAATTCTGATGTTGGTACGCTTGAAGCTGTCCCAGAGGCTCCTTACACTATCCTCGCATTTTTGGATTCTTTTTTCATTTTGCTTTTCCGGTTGGGTGTTTTTTGCTTCCTCGCATTTCAAATCTTTGACTTGATTCTTGCGCTCCTCTGGTCTGCTGTCGGGAGTCTGTATAATATTCGTTATTTCAGTCCGTGTATGCTTAATTTCTAGTTGGTTCCCCAATATAACATCGAGGGTCTCATTAGTTTTCTTGTAGATCTCATTAAGTTTATCGGCGGCTTCTAAACAGTTCTTGAGAGACCTTAAAAGTGTGGTTCTGAACTCTATATCTTCCATTGACAATTTTGTCCTGTTTCTTTGTCTCCGCATTTTGTTATGCTTCCTTGGTGCACCACCTAGTGGTCTTTGTGCGCAGTCTTATAGTTAAACCTTGATTGTTGTAGCTAATACCAGGGAGGGTTTGACCTCCAGGCCAAGTGGCTATGAGAATCAGCTGTGTCTGCAGTGAGAGAACTTCTGTCCTCTAGGGAGGTGCTAATCTAGCCTTTGCCTGAGGCTATCTGGCAAATGCCTCTGTGCAGGGCTTGGGCGGGGTAGGTCGCACAGGATCAACAGGGTGGGCTGGAGAGAGCAGTTATGGTGGCTCTCAGTCCTGTCCCCAGAGGCTCTGCCTCTCTGAGTCCCAGCACCTGCTGCAAACCTCGGAGAGAAAGCTGCACTCGCTCTGACCAAAGCCAGACAGTCTCGCTTCTCCCGTTTGAGTCTGGGTCCCTAAAGACTCGCCGGGATCTGGAGCTCAGAGTCTGCGACTCCCTCCCGATTGAAAACGCCAACCGCGCCCTCCGCCGCCAGCCCGCTCCGCGCACTCCGCACCTCAGAATTTGACTTCAGCACTGCGCCTCCTCTGAGTGTCCGTATGCGTTTCTCTTTCCTCCTAGTTGTAGGACTTCCACTCAGCCAGCGTTCCTGTGGTTCTGGGTGATGTCCATTCCGTTTTTTAGTTTCACTTTTGAAGTAGTTGTTCAAGGCAGCAAACTCCGGCGTTAACCTATGCCGCCATCTTGGTTCTCCTCATATCTGATCATCATAGCAAGGTTCTCTAGCCAGGATCTCCAGCCAAGTTCTGTCTGTTTTCCGTATTGATGAGTGTGCTTGTATTCTGTTCATTAAGTCAACATATATGTGAAATAATATGATATTTGTCTTCCTATAACTGGCTTATTTCACTTTCCATAATAATCACAAGTTCCATCCATGCTGTTGCAAAAGGTAAGATTTTTATTTTATTTTATATGGCCAAGTAGTTTTCCTTTATATAAATGTTCCATGGCTTCCATTCTCTTTCTATCGAATTTATTAGAGTGACTCTTTTTAACAAAATTATACTGGTTTCAGATGCACAATTACACAACATCTGTACACTCTATTGTGTGTTCACCAACACAACTCTCCTTCCATCACAATTTATCACTCTTATATCCTCTTCCATTTCCCCCCATGCAGCCTGCCCCCTAGCAATCACCATACTATTGTCAGTGTATACTAGGTTTTCTTTTTTGCTGAAATAAGCAAATCAGAGAAAAATCTGTAACACAGCATTTTAATCCACTCCATTTTTAATTTTTTAAAGAAACTCCATACTGTTTTTCACAGTGGTTGCACCAATCTGCATTCCCACTAATAGTGCACAAGGGTTCCTTTTCTCCACATCCTTGCCAACACTTCTTTGTTGATTCATTGAGGATAGCCATTCTGGTAGGTGTGAGGTGATCTCTCATTATGGTTTTCATTTGCATTTCTCTGATGATTAGTGACATTTAGCACATTTTCATAGTTCTATAAGTTATTTACATGTTCTCTTTTCAGAGTGTCTAAGCAGGTCCTTCTTCCATTTTTTAATTGTATATTTTGTGTTTTTTGGTGTTGAGTTATAAAAGTTCTTTAGACATTTTGGGTTTTAACTCCTTATCAATATATAATTGGTGAATATGTTCTCTCATTCAGTGGGTTGTCTTTTCATTTTGCTGATGGTTTCCTTTGCTGTGAAAAAACCTTTTATTGGATATAATCCCATCGTTTATTTCTCCCCCTCTCTTGTGGAGATATATCAGAAAATACAGTGCTACAAGAAATCTCTGAGACTTTACTGCCTATGTTTTCTTCTAAAATTTTTATGATTTTGGTTTTTGAGTCATGTGATAGTTATCTTTCTCTGACTGGCTTATTTCACTTAGCATAATACTCTCCAGGTCCATCCATGCTGTTGCAAATGGTTAAGAGTTCTTTATTTTTTACAGCTGTGTAGTGTTCCATTGTGTAAATGTACCACAGTTTTTTAATCCACTCATCTTCTGATGGGCACTTAAGCTGTTTCCAAATCTTAGCTATATGAGGATATATTGATAAATAGGGGGGAAAGCAATGTGCAAAAGTACACTTATAGCATGCTACTTTCTATGTAAAAATGAAGGGGAAATAAAATATACATGTGTCTCCCCATTTGAGCAAAAAGAAACACAGGCAGAATTAATCAGAAACTAATAAGATTGTTTACCTACAAGAGGTGGGGCAGAAAAGATAGGAGATGAGTAGAATTATTTGTATTGTTTGACCATGTTGTCTTCTCTCACTAAAAATAAATAGGAGAAGTGGTGAACAAAACAAAATGAAACAAAACAAAGAACCCTAACTATATTTCAAATTAACACCATAATTAGACTAAAGGGGAAAATAAAGTAAGTAACCTAAGTAATTCTTGAAGCCAGAATTATGTCTATATATTCTCAAGAACAGGCATATAGATCAGTGGATCAGAACAGAGAACTCAGAAATTGAATTGACCCAAGCCATTACCCTTAATTAGTATTTGACAAAGGAGGCAAGAGCATACAATGGAGTCAAGACAGTCTCTTCAACAAATGGTGGGGAAACTGGACAGGTACATGCAAAAAAAATGAAACTATACCACCAACTTAAACCATAGACAAGAATAAAGTCAAAATGTATAAAAGAATTAAATGTCAGTCGTGAAACCATAAAAAATCTTATAAGAAATTATAGGCAGCAAAATCTCAGACATCTCTCATAGCAATATGTTTACTGATACATCTCCTAGGACAAAGGAAACTAAGGAGCCAACAAACAAATGGGACTACATGAAAATAACAAGCTTCTGCAGAGCAAAAGAAACCATCAACTAAATAAAAAGGAAGCCCACTACATGGAAGAACATATTTGCCAATGATACATCTGATAAGGGATTAATTTCTAAAATATATGAGGAACTCATAGAACTTAACAAAAGGAAGACAAACAATCCAATCAAAAAATGGGCAAAGGACATACATGGACATTTCTCCAAAGTGGCCAAGAGACATATGAAAAAAATGCTCAAAGTTACTGATCATCAGAGAGATGTGAATTAAAATAACAATGAGGTAATCACCTCACACTTGTCAGAATAACTACCATTAACAAATCAACCAATGACAACTGCTGGTGAGGGTATGGAGAAAAGGGAACCATAGTACAATGCCAGTGGGAATGCAGACTTGTGCAGCCATTATGAAAACCATTAAGGAGTTTCCTCAGAAAATTAAATATGGAACTACTATTTGACCCAGTAATCCCATTTCTAGGCATATATCCTAAGAAACATGAAACACAAATCAGAAAGAATGTATGCACCCTGATGTTGATAGCATTACAATTTGCAATAGCTAACATCTGGAAACAGCCCAAGTGCCCATCCATAGATGAGTGGATAAAAATGTTGTGGTGCATTTGCAATGGAATACCATGCTGCTGTTAAAAAAAAAAAAAGGAAATCTTACTATTTGCAACAGCATGGATGGACCTGGAGAGTATTATGCTAAGAGAAATAAGCCAGTCAGAGAAAGATAAGTATCACAAGATCTGACTCATATGTGGAATGTAATGAACAAAATAAACTTATGAACAAAATAGATCCAGAGCCATAGAAGATGGGACAGACTGACAAATTTTAGAGGACGGGTGGGGGTGGGGTAGAGGGGTGGGGGAGAAACTAACAGGGGAACTTCTATGCATATATGCATAGCCCATGGAAACAGATAATAGTGTGGTCAAGGCATGGGAGGGGCAGGTATGGTGTAGAGGGGTCAATGGGGGAAAAAAAACAAAGGGACATCTGTAATACGTTTAACAATACAGATAAATTAAAAACAAAAACAGAAACAAAGTTTTAAGCTATACTTAGTGTGTCATTAACAGTGTGGTCTGAACTCAAGATTCTGAAAAAACTCACCATGTATCCAAGGACTCAAGAAGTAAGTAAACATTGAAGAAGGGGAGTGACTCCTCAGTCTCTGGGAAAGGAGCTCTGTACATAGAAAAGGAGAGACTGGGAAGAACTCCATGATGGCAAACTGGAATCGGAGGTATTGAGTGGAACTCATGGATTTTAAATATATAAATAGTTTGAAATTTATAGGTTATAGAGCAACACCTATATTTTTCCATCCCCCATTCTTCTATCCCTATCTTGACCCACCTCCTATGGGTAAACTCTAGTTCCTTAATTTCTAGTTTTTACTTCTTGTGTTTCTTTTATGCATACTTCCCAGTTGGCTTCTCTGCGATCATTTAGAATCCTTGTAAGTAATGAACATACCTAGAGCTCCAAAATGAATAACAACTGTAATGGATTATGACTCAGAGAATAAGAATCCATAAGTACATAATGATATAAATTAATATGAATAAAAAATAAGAGTAAGATCCTTCTCATAGGAGAATACAACTAATAAACATAAAAGAAATGATAGAATTAGAAAAATCACCATTTGGCCACCACATTTCCAATAATTCTGTCATATAAGAATCATCAATGAATGTTAAATGTAGTCAATGCAATTGTAATAAACATATATGTTTATATTATTTCAGAATATGTACCCAAATGAAACCTATTAATAACCAGGTTAAAATAGTAACTTTAAAAAAATGATAACTTACAGTAAAGAACCTGGCACACACCATCTTAGCCAACTGATAAGGGTAAAACACTAGTAATTGGAAAAATTAATATCCACACTAATAAAAGAGAAAAATGGTAATTGGCGTACGGCGCTACCCTTTTCATTGGCTAATCAGGGCTATATGCAAATTAACTGCCAACTAAGATGGCAGTTAACTGCCAACAAAGATGGCAGCTAATTTGCATATGTAGGCACAATGCAGGGAGGCGAAAGGGAAAGCAGGAAGAAGCCCCCTGCCACTGACAGTGATCGGAAACCCAGGGGGGAGCTAAGAGCTGGGGGGCAGGGCAAAGGCGGCCCTGGGGCCGCCTTTGCCCTGCCCCCCAGCCATGATCGGAGAATCAGGCACCTTTGCCGCCCTGGCCAGTGATAGCAGGAAGTAGGGGTGGAGCCAGCGATGGGAGCTGGGGACAGTCAAAGCTGGCAGTCCCCGGAGCTAGGGGTCCCTTGCCTGGGCCTAAAGCAGAGCCCACGATCGCGGGGCTGCTGCAGCTGCGGGTCCCCGCTGCCCGGGCCGGACGCCTAGGCCAGAGGCGTTAGGCCTGGGTAGGGGCAGAGCCTGCAACCGCGGGAAGCTGGGGGTCCCCTGCCCAGGCCTGACACCTCTGCCGGAGGCCTCAGGCCTGGTCAAGGGGCCGATCCGGTGATTGGTGATCGGAGGGTGATGAGGGTCAACTCCTCTTGCCGAGGCATCAGGCCTCGGTGGGGGGCTGGGGGTCCCCTGCCCAGGCCTGATGCCTGGGCCAGAGGCATCAGGCCTGGGTGGGGGGTGGAGCCGGGGATTGGAGGGATATGATAGTCCCCTTGCCCAGGCCTGAAGCCTGGGTCAGAGGCGTCAGGCTTGGGCGGGGGGTGGAGCAAGCGATCAGAGGGAGATGGGGGTCCCCTGCCCAGGCATGATTCCTGGGCCAGAGGCCTCAGGCCTGGGCGGGGGTCAGAGCCAGTGATCGGGGGGAGATGGGAGTCCCCTGTCCAAGCCTGACACCTCTGGCGGAGGCGTCAGGCCTGGGCAAGGGGCCGATCAGGCGATCGGAGGGTGATGGGGGTCTACGCCTCTGGCCGAGGCATCAGGCCTGGGCAAGGGGCAGAGCCAGCAATCGGAGGGGTCTGGGGGTCCCCTGCCCAGGCCTGACGCCTGGGCCAGAGGCATCAGGCCTGGGCTGGGGGCAGAACCAGTGATGGGGGGAAATGAGGGTCCCCTGCCCAGGCCTGACACCTCTGTCAGAGGCGTCAGGCCTGGGCAAGGGGCCGATCCTGCGATTGGAGGGTGATGGGGGTCAACGCCTGAGGGCTCCCAGTATGTGAGAGGGGGCAGGCTGGGCTGAGGGACACTCCCCCCCCACACACACACACACACAGTGCACGAATTTCGTGCACCGGGCCCCTAGTAACTTCTATAATATGCTCTGTGGTATATCTGCTGAAAATCTAAGCCTGAAATATACATACATAGAAACATGGTAAACATAGTAAAATGTTAACCACTGGGGAATCTGCTTGAAGCCTGCCCAGATTCTTGGTATCATTTTTACAACTTTCTATATCTTTAAAATAATTTCAAAATAAAAATTGGAAAAATCCATTCTCCCAGCTGGAACAATGCCCAAGAAGAAAGGTGGCCAGGGCATGACTGGAATTAGGGACACTGTCCCCTAGGACTCCAGTCCCTCTGGCTCTTGGACACTCAACTCCCCAAAGGGCAGTCAGAAATCAGCCACAAGCTTGGGGACTTGGTTGCCATCTCTCATTAGCAGTTAAGTGTTATCTTTGGACTCATTTCTCTGGAGCTGCTTAAGGAAAAGGAAAGTCAGTAGAAGTGCCAAGGCCACAGATATTGCTTCTGTGTGTCTGGATGTTAGGTCACCTGAAGAAAACCTGAGGAGATGGGCGACAGTCTGGAGCAGAAGGTGTCTGAACTTACCAATGACAACCCCAGGTGAGAGGAGCTGGAAATCTGCCCTTGTGGATGGACCTGCCTGTGTGCTAGTGGGTTCATGTGTAAAACTTGGTGTCCATGACTGTGTGTGTCAGTCTGTGCGTCTGTCTGAATATACTATGTACACTTGTGTACGTGCTGTTTGATAGTTGTGTGTGTGCGTGCACTATGTGTCTGACTCTTTTCCTTTGTCAGACTTAACCTGGGCCCTGTTTTAGTGCATGTAGATCCAGTCACCAGCCTCCTGGCGTGTGGTTAGAGACTCCTGATTCATATCTGTGATAGTAAACACTGGCATCACAGCTGAGGATCGGGAGTGAGACTGCGGTATCTGCTGCTGGACAGGAAGATGCCCACCTCACCAGGAACCAAGGTCAGCTCAGAGAGGGCTCAGACCTCTGCTCAGCAGCGTGTGCTGGTGCACATGCTAGTTGTGTCTGTAGGTGACATCTGTGAGAGCAAAAAGGTATTTCGTTGGGTTTTCTCTTACCATGTGTATGTCACCATGTGCATGGGGTGTTGGTGGTAATTTAATGATGGTGCCTGTGACAGAATATGCTTAACTCCCCCATGCTGACTGCCCTTCCCATGAAGGGGATGATGGGACAGAAGGGGGAAAGCAAACCTCTCATTAATAGGAGGGTGTGCGCTGCTTGATGCAGTGAGTGTGGCTGGGTGAGCACATGTATTGTTGGTGTGTGTTTCCTGTGGTTTTTTGAATTGTTTGTGCTTTTGTGTGTTTTTGGTGATGTATGTGTATAGTGCATGAGTTATGTATATGTGGGAATTAAGTCTTTGACAGATGAGCCAGGTGTGTTGAAATACATTGAGAGTGTTTGTGGGTGAGTGGTCCATCACTGAGTGGTGTGTATGTCTTGCTTTCTGTGTTTATTATGAGTTGTATGTATGTCTATCCGTGTTTATGAGCTGAGCCCCATATTGGCTATCCTTCCCTTAGGGTGGGAACATAATCACAGTTCATTGAAATTTTCAAATCAGCAGTGTGTGTTTGTGTGTGTGTGTGTGTGTGTGTGATTTGAATGTGTGTCTGGGGCTTCCAACTTGACCCTATGACCTCAAATATTTCCTTCAGAGACCTTCTCCTGGGGCCCCATTGGCTGAGCTAAACAAGATCCAAAGAACCCAGGTGTCTGAAATGGATCTGCTGTGCTTCTCACATACCTAAGTGTGACTGGGTCACTAAGAGGTTGGTAACACTTTCACTTAATGTCCAGGCAAAGAAACATTAGGTGTCATGCTGTGTGAAGTCAGAGTGCAGGAATGCCACCCACTGGTGTGGCGAACATGGAGAAAGTCACTTAACTCACTGGCCTCTGTTTTCAATCTACAAAGTGAAAGAAAGACATGACACTTGCCTCATAAAACACGGGTACTCAACTAACATGTATTTGTAAGCAAATGATAATGAATGTAAGGGTGTTTTGTTAATTGAAAAACAGATCATTATAAATGAAGGGAACTCTCTAGGTAGGGATCTAAGAAAAAGTGAAGTATTGACAACCCTAAATTAGCAAAGGGTGTTCCCAATGAAGAGGGAAGTTTCATGGGGAGTGGGTAAGAGCACAAGTTCTCATCATGCAGACATATTAGACTAAACTGCATGAAGTAGTCAATATTTGATCATTTTTCTCCTTTACGTTTATTCCTAAAGTTGACATACAATATATTAGGTTCAGGTGTGTACAGCATGGTGATTTACCAATTATATACCCATCACCACAATAAGTCTTGTAACAGTCAAGTCACCATACAAAGTTATTACAATACTACTAAGTCCATTAAAGAATATTTGGTACTTTTGACCTACAAAACTGGTGTAAAACTTATATCCCTTATATTTCTATTTCCTAACAGAATTCTTTGTGCAGCTGTGAAGATTTTTAACCTGGGAATGTAAAGCTGATGTTAGATTTACTTAGGAAACTAGAAAAAGCCTTTAACCTCGTGTTCAGCACAGTGTTTATGCCACCAAAATGCTCAGTATTATTATGAAAAATAGTTTGTGGACTGTTTTGGAGATTTTCGGGCATCTAATGGTTTCAATGGCCACCCATTTCTACCTTGTCCCTGTGTTTACAGCTGAGGGTCAATGGGATAATGCTCCACAAATGCCCATTCAGCACTTTAAAGCAGAAAGAACTGACAGTTTTCAGGGGCTCACCTTCTAGTTCTGCCAGGGTAAATTATTATGGTTTGGTTCTGGGCTGGTATAGAAATGATCCCACCATGCTCATCAAGACCTAAACTCATAGAAGTGGGGACCTTGCTTCTCTTGTTCACTGCTGCATCTCAGTCCTTAATAGAGGTCCTGACACCGGCTCCATGTTCAATAAATCATGGTGAATGACACAGTGAACACACTCTTGTTTCTTTGTAATGAGGTCTTGTTGACTACATGGGGTTCCAATGTTTTCCTGGAGCCAGACTGGAAGAGAGGAAAGATGCATACATCCACATGCGAGAGAAATTAATATGAAAGTTTTAAAAAAATGAATGGTTTGCCCATAAGATGATGGTATGAGATGTGATGGTTCTGATATTCCTTTCTAAGTTCCTGAGATTCCCAACCCTTTTTCATCCCCAGCAGACAGAAGAGCAGCATGAGGCCTGAGAACCAGAGCAGTGTGTCCCAGTTCCTCCTCCTGGGGCTCCCCATCCCGCCAGAGCTGCAGGGCGTGTTCTTCACCCTGTTCCTGGGCATGTACCTGACCACGGTGCTGGGCAACCTGCTCATCATCCTGCTCATCAGGCTGGACTCTCGCCTGCACACGCCCATGTACTTCTTCCTCAGCCACTTGGCCTTCTCTGACATTTCTCTTTCATCTGTCATTGCCCCAAAGATGCTCATTAACATGCAGACTCGGCAACAATCCATCCCCTATGTGGGGTGCATTTCTCAGTTGTATTTCTTCATGCTTTTTGCTGGTGTTGACAATTTCCTTCTGGCTGTGATGGCATATGACAGGTACGTGGCCATCTGTCACCCTCTGCGCTATACCACCATCATGAGGAGTGGGCTGTGCATGTTGCTGGTGGCTGGGTCTTATATGGCTGCCTGTGTCCATGCACTTTTTCATACCCTCCTCTTGGTCCACTTGTCCTTCGGTGCCCGCAATATCATCACCCACTTCTTCTGTGAGCTCACTGTGCTGCTGAAGCTGAGCTGCTCTGACATCTCCCTCAATGAGCTGGTCCTGTTCACTGAGGGAGGAATGCTTTACTTCCTGCTTTTGTGTGTTATTTTAGGCTCATATATCTGCATAGGAACCATCATCCTGAGGGTGCCCTCCACTAAGAGACTCTCTAAAGCCTTTTCTACCTGTGGCTCCCATCTCTCTGTGGTGTCTTTATACTATGGGACAGCTGCAGGTGTTTACTTTTCCACCTCCTCATGGGGTTCTAAAGACATAATTGCTTCAGTCATGTATACGGTAGTTACCCCCATGCTGAACCCCTTCATATATAGCCTGAGGAACAGAGACATAAAACAGGCCTTAGAGATGTGTGTCAATAGGGTTAAGCTCTTTAGCTGGTAATCACTAAATCGTCTTGTTGCAGTCAGGAGCACAGTGAGACAGATCGTCTATAATTATTGTACAGTCAACATCTCCATATAATTTTAGAATATGTAGTCTCTTGTCATGTACAAGTGCTATTAATATTCAACTTGGTCAAATTTGCTACTTGGGTTGTTAATAATCCTTTATTCTCTTGTTCATAATCTCTTATAAGACCTATGTAGAATTTTTTGTAAAATATGGTACACAATTATAATTGTGAGTTTGTATTTTTAGACAATGTTATTGAGGATTCACTGATTTGCCATCATGATCCATTCCTGATGCACTTTTTTTGAACTGATTATTGTTTGCTGTCTCACATTGGCTTCAAGCTCATTGTGCACATCTCTTCCAATTCACACTCAATGACATCATGTTGGTAGACGTCAATCAGCCATGATAAGAATAATTACACTATGAAAATTAGCATGTGCTACAAAGCAAGACTTTATAAATGCATTTTTAAAATGAATTTAATAGCACACATCTAGCAATGGGTCTTACCTTAACACCTTGTTTACTTCTGAAATTAGTACACATACATTATAACTAAATATATATATATATACAGGTACAGATAAAGATACAGATAGAGATATAGATACTAGTACAGCAGTGGGAATAAAGATGCCCCTTACTCGTTGTTACCATTTACATGGTATTATTTCCATCACTTTAAGGTTGCTATGTCTTTATATCTGTGAGGTGTCCATCACTAACAGTGTCAAGTGGGATTTGCTCATTTTATGAAACACAACAATTATGATATTTGTGGAGAATTTTATCTATTGATATTTTATATAATAAAACCCTAATATGAAAATCAAACGAACAGTGGGACAACCGGCGAAACGAATGGTCGCTATGATACGCACTGACCAGCAGGGGCCTGATGCTCAACACAGGAGCTGCACCCTGGTGGTTAGTGCACTCTCACAGGGCGAGTACCGCTCAGCCAGAAGCCAGGCTCATGGCTGGTGAGTTCAGCGGTAGTGGCAGGAGCCTCTCCGACCTCCACTGCAGGCAGGCAGTAAGGAGCGAGGGGACCTGGACTGTGAGAGCCCAGACTGTGAGAGGGATGTCTGACTTCGGGCTTAGGCCAAATCCCTAAGGGGGATCGGGACTAAGCCAGTCAGCAGACATCTCCCAAGGGGTCCCGGACTGTGAGAAGGTGCAGGCAAGGCTGAGGGATCCCCCATGCCCCAGTGCATGAATTTCATGCACCAGGCCTCTAGTCTAATATAATCATAATATATCTAAATTTATATTTTGCATATTACTGATTTTTATGAAACACCTGCTTCACATTTATTGTCTCTTATCTTCTTCCCTTTTGATTAATCAAATATATATTTTTATCCCATTCCCCTTATTTACATATTGATCATATATTATTATTATTATGTTGTTGTTGTTGTAATTCTTTTATGTGCTATACCAGTATATAGAGATTACCTCTTATCTACTCTTTAATTTTTAATTATAGTTTAATATACAAAACATAAAATTTATCATGTTAGCCATCGGAGGTATACAATTGGGTGGCATTTAGGACACTCAACCCTAATATCTCATACTAGGACCAGTAAAGAAAACTCTATAGAACATCAATGAAATTTGGTATTTTGCAACTGGGAAAAAATATAAGAACAGAGATATTTATGAATCAATATGGATAAATAGGATATATTGTTAAATTTTAAAAAGCAATGTGTAAAAGAGCATTTATAGCATGCTATATGTCATGTAAAAATGAAGGGGAAGTAAAATATTCATATATATTTAAACATAAAGAAACACAGGAAGTAGTTAAGATCTGGAAACAGCCCAAGTGCCCATCAGTAGATGAGGAATTAAAAAAAAACCCATGGTACATTTACACAATGGAACACTCCCTGGCTGAAAAAAGGAAAATCTCCTTTTGAGACAGCATTGATATACCTGGAAATTATTATGCTAAGTTTAGTCTGAGAAAGACGAATACCATATGACCTCACTTATGTGTGCATTCTAATGGTCAAAATAATGAAGAAAAAAAAACAAAAACAAAACAGAAACAGATACATAGAGTAGACTGACAGCTGTCAGAGGGGAGGTGTTAAGGAGGGCTGGGCAAAAAAAATGGTGAAGGAATAAAGCAAGAAAAAATATATATCACATATAGACACAGAAAACAGTCTGGTGAGTGCCAGAGGAAAAGGGGTTTTTGGGAGGAGGTGAAAGTGAACAAAGGGAGGATCAAAGGAGAGGGAAAGAGATAAGTTTGGGTGGTGAGTGCACAATGCGGTATGCAGGTGCTGTTCTATTTAGCTGTACACTTGACATCTGTATGGTTTTATTAAACAATGTCAATAAATGACATTGTAATCTAGAGTAGGCCGACAGCTGTCAGAGGGGGGGGTTAGAATTATTTGTGTCCTTTTGACTATGCTGTCTTTTGCCACTAAAAATAAGTAGAAGAGGTGGTGAATAAAGCAAAATAGAATAAAACAAGTGAACCTAATTATAATCCTATTATACACTGTAATTACACCAAAGAGAAAATAAAATAAGTACCCTAAGTAATTCTTGAACCCAGAATTTTGACTATATACTCTCACAATAAAAAAACAAACCTGACAATAAAGTTTTAAGCTGTAATAGTGTGTCACTGACAGTGGTGTGAGTCAATGAGAGCATGAGACAATGAGAGCATGAGTGCAGGGGGTGGGGAAGGATGGGGGTTAATGGGGGGGGATAAGGACACATTTGTAATTCCTTAACTAATAAAGAATTAAAAAATAAATAAATAAAAAATAAAAAAAAGATTCTGAAACAACTCGCCATGTATCCAAGGACCCAGCAAATAAGTAAAATTTTAGGGAAAGGGAGTCTCTCTCTCTCTCTTCTCTCTCTCTCTCTCTCTCTCTCTCTCTCTCTCTCTCTCTCTCTCTCTCTCTCCTCTAGGGAGCTATGTACATGAAAAAGCAGAGGCTGGAAAGAACTCTATGGTGTCAAACTAGAATTGAAGATATCAACTAGAAATCATGGGCTTTAAAATGTATAAATAGATTTCAATTTATAGGTCATATATCAACATCTATGCTGTTTCCATCTCCCATTCTTCCTGTTCCACTCCTGACCCATCTCCTTGTGGTTAAACATATCTTCTCAGTTTCTAGTTTCTGCTTCTTGTGTTTCTTTTATATATATTTTCCAGTTGGCTTCTCTGAGATCATTTAGAATCCTTGTAGGCAATAAGCACAAATAAAGTTTCAAAATGAATAAGAAATGATTATAACTCAGAGAATAAGGATCTATGAGTCCATAATGACATCTTATATAATAAAAGGGTAATACGTAAATTAACCCTAACAGCAGAATGATCAGTCGCTATGATGGGCAATGACCACCTAGGGTCAGACACTCAACGTAGGAGCTGCCCCCTGGTGGTCAGTGTGCTTCCACAGGGGGAGCTGCACTTAGCCACAAGCTGTGCTGATGGCTGCGAGAGCATCTGTGGTGGCGGGAGCCTCTCCTGCCTCCTCAACAGCACTAAGGATGTCTGACTGCAGCTTAGGCCCGCTCCCCTAAGCTGGCAGGTAGACATCCCCGAGGGCTCCCAGGCTGCCAGAGGGCACAGGCTGGGCTAAGGAAACCCCCCTCCCCCCGCCCCCGGCGAGTTCACGAATTTTTGTAAACCAGGCTTTTAGTAAATGAATAAATAAAAAACTAATGAGTGTGGAAAAAGAGTAATTTTCTTTTTATAAGAGAGTACAAATAAAAAATCTAGAAGAAATAATCCTATATAATAAAAGCGTAGTATGCAAATTTGTCCCCTCGACCAAGTGTTTGTCCTGGAGTTTGACCAGGAGGCGGGCCAGCCGGGGGAAGGGAGGGAAGCTCTGGCCAGTGGCAAGGGCAGCATGCAATGGGGAAGGGAGGGAGGCCCCAGCAGCAGCAGGCCACCAGGGGAAGGGAGGGAGGCCCCGGCCGGTGGCAGTGGCAGCAAAGCAGCTGGGGGAAAGGAGGGAGTACCAGGCCGGCAGCTGACAGCTGCTAGGGACCCTACCAGTGCATGCATTTCATGCACTGGGCCTCTAGTAGAATTATAATATCACAATTTGGCAACAACATTTGCAATAATTTTCTAATATAAGAATCACCAATGGATGTCAAATATAGTGAGTTGAAATTTTAGTAAAGGAAATGTTATGTTTGTATAGTATCAAAATATCTACTCAAATGATATCTATTAATTACAAAGTTAGAATAGTACCTTAAAAAAATAGTAACTATCCAGTAGATAAACTGGCAGACACTACATTACCAATTATAGGTTAGGACAAAAGTATGTTTAGTGAGATGGAGAGTGTGTTTGGTTTTCTCTCTGTGTATGTTACCATGAAAATAATACAATAATAATAAATAATAATATGTGAATAAACTCTGTGTTTTGCATACTCACAACTGGAAACCTACTTTTTTCCAAACCAACATGGCATTTTACAATTTTTCTCTAAGTTTAAAATCATTTAAAATGTTAAGTTGAAAACTCCTTTGTCCCAGCCTGAATAATGCTCAAGAAGAAAGGCGTCAGGGCATGACTGGAATCAGGGGCAATGTCCCCTAGGACTCCCGTCCCTCTGGCTCTTGGGCACATGGCTCTCCAAAGGGCAGTCAGAAATTAACCAGAAACCTGGGGACTTGGACTTTGTTGCAGTCTCTCATTAATAATTAAGTGTTATCATTGGACTCATTTCCCGAGAGCTGGTTAAGGAAAAGGAAAGTCTGTAGAAGTGCCAAGTCTCCAGATATTTCTTCTGTGTGTCTAGAATAGATATTAGGTCTCCTGAAGAAAACCTGAGGAGATGGGCGACAGTCTGGAGCAGAAGGTGTCTGACCTCACCAATGAGGAGCCCAGGTGAGAGGAGTTGGAAATCCGTACTTGGTGATGAATCTGCCTGTGTGCTAGTGGGTTCATTTCTGAGACTCTGTGTCCGAATTTGTGTGTGTGTCTGCGTGTATTGTATATGCTTGTGTACCTGGTATTTAATAGTTGCATGTGTAAGTATGTATGTCTGTGTGCGCTATGTATCTGACTCAAAGTCCTATATTCATGCATGTAGAACAAGTTATCAGTTCTTGGCATGTGGTGAGGGACTCCTGATTCATGCCTGTCAGCATAAACACTGGCATCACAGCTGAGCATCGGGAGTGAGACTGTTGTCTCTGCTTCTGGACAGGAAGATGCCCGACCTCACCAGGAATCAAGGTCAGCTCAGAGAGGGCTCACACCTCTGCTCAGCAGCATGTACTGGTGCACATGGGAGCTGTGCTGTGGGAGACACTCTCATGTGTGAGAACTGGAAGGGGTGTTGTTTGATTTTCTCTGTGTGTATGTGACCATGTGTATGTGACCAGGTTATTGGATGTTGCCTCTATGTTTGATGAGACAGAATCATTGATCAGCTGCCTCCTGCACACCCCCCACTAGGGATTGAACCCAAAGACCAGGCATGTACCCTGATCAGAATCAAACTCTGTCCTCCTGGTTGATAGGTCGACACTCAACCACTGAGCAGCACCAGCCGGGTTCATGTAAGATGTTCTAATAGTTGTCTTGTGTGCTTTTGGTGATGTGTGTACAGCGCTTGAGGTGTGTGTATATATATATAGTGAGTTAAATGTTACCACATGAGTCCATGAGTCAGGTGTGTTAGTATGTTTGTGGGTGATGGTCCATCATTCTGTGTTGTGTATGTCTCACTTAGTGTGTTACTTATGATTTGTATGTATGCAGACAAGTGTTTTTGAGCTGAACCACATATTGACTATTCTTCCCTGAGGTCGGGAATGTGGTCACAGGTGACTGGAATCCTCAGCTCAGCAATGTGTGTGTGTGTGTGTGTGTGTGTGTGTGTGTGTGTGTGTTTATAGGTGTCAGAACTCAAGTATGTCCTTGCCTGTCTTTTTTCTCTGGCACCATTAGCTGAGAAAGCCACACTCTAAGCAACTCCCGGTTTCTTGAAACAAATCTGCTCACCTTTCCATGTACCCGAGTGTGAGAGCCCCTCAGATTTTGCAACCTTTTCTTTACATTTTTTTTTAAATGTTTTTCTCTGGGTTTTTGGTCATTTTTTAAATTTTCCTTTCCTCCTCTTTACTTTTATTAAACATCCCAGAAAAATAACCTGCTGGCATCATGCTGTATGTGTTTATTGGGCTGGTTCACCATCAAATAGCGCAGAGACCTTGGGAAAGTTACTTAACTTTTGGTCTTACTTTCCCCATCTATAAATGAAAAGAATTACACTTCTATTGGGAAACTTACAGAGGCTCTCAGTAAACAGTTATTTCGCAAAATAAAGTGAATATATTTGAGAATTTATTGTCAATTGGAAGGTATATATATTATATAAAATTGTCTAGTGAGAGGTTTCAGAATTTTGGACAACTTTGAGTCCTCACAGCTCTAATATAATACATTGTGCTGGCCTCCCTAAATAAGAAAAAGGATGCTTCCCTGTGTAATAGTTAAGAATGTTCTGATCACAAATATATATTAGACAAAACACCATGAAGTATCTAGTACTCAGTGATTTTTATTATATAAAAAATGATAATACACATATCAAGTTTTATACATATTACATACATTATACATACAGATATACACACATATGTGTGTCCTTCTATTCCCTACTGCATTGCTGTGTGCTTAGAGAATTTGTATCATTTATGTTTCTATTAAAACCTAAAAAAGGTAAAAGAATACGAATTATTAGTGCAGCTGTGACAGGGTTTTAAAGTCTGGGAATGTAAGTTTGAAATGTGGATTTAATTAGGAAATGTAGGTAGATCCTTAGGCCAATATGCAAATGTTGTACTAAATGTTCAAACATTATGAAAGATAGTTTGTGCATTATTTAAGTTTTGGAGCTATTCTGCCATCTGTGGTTTTAAATGGCCACCCATTTGAGAGTGTCCCTGAGTTTATAGTTGTGGGTCAGTGAGACCTGGCAGATTCACAGCAGGAGTGTGAAAATGCACCAAGAAGCCCAAATCAGCCCTGGATTCTCACATGGTTTTAAGGCACTAACAACTGATACCAGTTTCCGGGACTCATCTTCTGTTTCTGCCACAGTGAATTATTATAGTTTGGCTCTGGGCTGGTGTAGAAATTATCCCTACATGCTCATCAGGATCTAATCTCACAGAAGTGGGCATCTTGCTTTTCTTGTTCACTGCTGCATCTCAGTCCTTAGAAGAGGTCCTGACACAGACTTGATGTAAAAAGTAATGGTTGAATAAAATAGAGAACCCCTTCTTGCGACTGTGTAACAAGGTCTTATTGACCACATTGGGGGCTCAATGTTTTCCTGGAGCCAGACTGGGAGAGAGGGAAGATGTATACATCCATAGGTGTGTGGAATTAATATGAAAGTTTCACAAAATGAATGGCCTTCCCAGAAAATTATAGCATGAGATGTGCTGATTCTGATCATCCCTCTTAGGTTCCTGAGATTCCCACACCTTCTTCATCCCCAGCAGACAGAAGAGCAGCATGAGGCCTGAGAACCAGAGCAGCATGTCCCAATTCCTCCTCCTGGGGCTCCCCATCCCGCCCCGGGCCAGCAGGGCTTGTTCTTCACCCTGCTTCCTGGGCATTGTACTGACCACGGTGCTTGGGCAACCTGCTCATCATCCTGCTCATCAGGCTGGACTCTCGCCTGCACACACCCATGTACTTCTTCCTCAGCCACTTGGCCTTCTCTGACCTTTCTCTCTCCTCTGTTATTGTCCCAAAGATGCTCAGGAACATGCAGACTCGGCAGCAATCCATCTCCTATGTGGAATGCATTTCTCAGTTGTATTTTTTCATACATTTTGCCGGTCTTAGTAATTTTCTTCTGGCTGTGATGGCATATGACAGGTATGTGGCCATCTGTCACCCCCTGCACTACACCACCATCATGAGGGAGGGGCTGTGTGTGCTGCTGGTTGTTGGCTCCTGGATTCTATCCTGTGTCCATGATTTGTTGCACACTCTCCTCTTGGTCCGACTGTCCTTCTCTGCAGACAATACCATCCCCCACTTCTTCTGTGACCTCGCTGCGCTCCTGAAGCTGAGCTGCTCAGACATCTCCCTCAATGAGCTGGTCCTATTCACCGAGGGAGGAATGATTTTCTTCCTGCCTTTTGGTGTTATTTTGGGCTCCTATATCCGTATAGGGGGCCATCATCCTTGAGGGGTGCCCTCCACTATAGAGAGACTCTTTTTTTAAAGCCTTTTCTACCTGTGGCTCCCATCTCTCTGTGGTGTTTTTATACTATGGGACAGCTTCAGGTGTTTATTTTTTCTCCTCATCATGGGGTTCCAAGGACTTAATTGCTTCAGTCATGTATACAGTAGTTACCCCCATGCTGAACCCCTTCATCTACAGCCTGAGGAACAGAGATATAAAACAGGCCTTAGAGATGTGTGTCAATAGGGTTAAGTTCTTTAACTGGTAATCACAAAGTCCACTTGATGCTGTCAGAAGCACAGTGAGACAGATCTGAGATAGATCTGAGATAGATCTAAAATTATTGTATGATCAACATCTCCATATAACTTTAATAGAACATGAATTCTGTTGTCTGGTACAAGTGTTAATATGTCAACTAGGCCATATTTGCTACCTAGATTGTTAATAATTCATTATTCCTAATTCACGTTTTTCATTTGTTTACCATCTCTTATAAGAAATATGCAAAACCCTATGCAGAACATGTTGCACATTTATAATTTGTGGATTTGTCTCTTTCTGTTTTGCTATATTTCATTTTTTGCTTACGTATTTTTTTATTTTGTGTTATACAAAACACACTTATTTAGCATCATATTCTGCCACTAGTGAACTTTATTTATTTATTTATTTACTTACTTATTTTTGAACTAATTCCTTTATGACAGGTTTAGTTGGCTTCAAGCTGAATGTGCACATCTTTTCCCACTGCACAATCAATTACATCATGTTGACGGACTGCAATCAGCCATGATGAGTAATTACATATGAAAATTGGTATGTGCTACAAAGCAAGGCTGTTAAAAATCTAGAAACTTTTCAAAAATGCTTTTAACAGCATACCACTTCATTTATAATTAGGAAAATTTTTCTAGTAATGGGTCCTACCTTAACACCTCATCTACTTATCATACGAGTATAAGTACATATACAGATATAAATACAGATACAGATGTAGATGCTAGTGTAGTATAAGTAATAAAGATGCCCATGACCTGGAATTGAACCCGCAACCATTCAGTGTGCAGGCTGAGACTGTAACCACTTAGCAACACCAGCCAGGGCTATTCCCCATTCTTTCTGTCTCAGTCCTGATCTACATCCTATGAGTACAAACACTCAAAGCTTCAAAATGAGTAACCATGGTAATGGGTTATCACTCAGAGAGTAAGAATCCATGAGTCCATAATGATATAAATGAATGAATGAATAAATAAATAAATAAATACAAACAAATGACTGGGAAATAAGGGTAAGTTTTTTTGTATAGGAGAATACAACTAATAAACAAGAAAGATATGATAGAATTAAAAGAATCATGATTTGGCCTCAACGTTTTCAATAATTTTGTCATATAAGAATTACCAATGGATGTTAACTATAGTGGGTGAAGTTTTAATAAGGAAAAAGTTATGCTTACATAATATCAAGATATCTACCCAAATGATACCTATTAATTACAAGGTTAAAATAGTAACTTGAAGAAAATTGTGACTTTTCTGTATTGAGCTTGGCAGACACCACCTTAGCCAACAGATTAAGGATTAAAACTTATAACCAAAGGGTACAGTAGAAATCACATGGGGGTTGGAGGTAGGAGGGTGGATACGATAAAAGGAAGAGCCTCCTCATAAATGTGTGGTTGTGCTGAAAAGCCAGAGGGGTATCGCAGGTATGGAGCTCCCTCCTCCTAGAAGCATCAGGTCTCAACCCCACGCAGGGATCCCAACCCAGAGCAACAGAGACATGAGGAGGAGCCTGTGTAGCATCTGGTGTTTGAAATTTCTTTTGAGAGCCAAATTTTTTAAACTTAAACTATACAGGTAGGTACGTTGTTATTAACTTAATTAGGGTACTCCTAAGGCTTAGGAAGAGCCACGCTGAAGGGGCCAAAGAGCCGCATGTGGCTCGTGAGCCGCAGTTTGCCGACCACGGCTAGAAGCATCAGGTCTCAAGCCCACGCAGGGATCCCAACCCAGAGCAACAGAGAAGTGAGGAGGAGCCTGCATAGCATCTGGTGTTTGGAATCAGTAGGGATTCTGTCCACTGGGGAGATTTGGACCACACTATTCCAGGGAGAGCAAAATAAAGACTTCCCAGTCTTTATTTATTAACACCAAACCAGCACTGCAAGAAATGTTAAAGGAACTGCTTTAAGAAGAATCATATCAAGCATCTTCTAAGATAACAATGGTATGAAACTAGAAATCAACCACAGTATAAAAAAAAACTCTCAAAAATATTCAAACACATGGAGGCCAAACAGCATGTTATTAAACAATGAATGGGTTACCAATGAGATCCAGGAAGAAATAAAACGTCACCTGACAACAAATGAAAATGAAAACACAAAACCCAAAATCTATTGGATGCAGTGAAAGTAGTCCTGAGAGAGAAGTTCATAGCATTACTGGTCTACCTCAAGAAGCAAGAATAATCTCAATTAAACTATCTAATTCTACATCTAAATGAACAACAACAAAAAAGAACAACAGGGAGAAACCAAGATGGCGGCATAGGTAAACACCTGAAATTGATGCCTCGCACAACCACTTCAAAAATACAACTAAAAGACAAAACGGACATTATCCAGAACCACAGGAAGGCTGGCTGAGTGGAAATTCTACAACTAGAAGGAAAGAGAAAAGCACACTGAGACTCAGAGGAGGTGCGGAAGTAAAGCGCAGAGGTACAGAGGTGTGCGAGGAAAGGGCTGGCAACTAAGGACGCGGTTGTCTTTTTCCATCAGGAGGGAGACACAAGCTCCAGACTGCTCTGAATTCCAGTTCCAGGCGAGTCTCTGGGGACCCAGACTCATATGGGAAGAAACTGGACTGTCTGGCATCAGGATGAACTTGAGGGTGGCTTTCTCTCAGAGGTGCTTGCAGCAATTACCACGGGGCACTTAGACCTGGGGCCTCTTAGGGCAGGGCTGAGGATCAGCCATAGCTGTTTGCTCCGCCCTGTTGATTCCTAAGATCCCACCCCACCCAAGCTTTGCACAGAGGCTTTTGCATATGAATGTCCTGGCCCTTTGCGATCTAAAATTACCTAACAAACTGCAGCTGGGTCAGAAAGACCCAGAACATCCAAAAGAAGGCCCAAGGCCCCACAGCAGCTTGCATTGCTTCACAGCTGGGCCTCATCTGGGCACCTCCAAATCCCAAACAAAGAAGAGGAATCTGCAGATTTCTCTGTAGCTCCTGCTGGGTAGCCTCAGGCAGCGGCTAAATTAGCACCTCCTTAGAGATCCAAGAGCCAGTGTACCCAGTGATCAGAGTGGGACCATCCAGATTACAACTCCTCAGATCCATAAGGGACACACTCAGGGGGGCATACTCAGTGAGCACCAAAGCCCCATTGAAGCAAGTCTTGCCCCAGAAGGGTGTCTCCAAGCACAGAAGTTCTCCCACCATAGACACAGCTGATTCTCATAGCCAATTGGCCTGGAGGTCAATTCCTCCCAGTGATACCAACTACAATCAAGGCTTAACTACAACAAGGCTGGGCACACGGCCCACAGAGGGCTACACCAAGAGTGTCCCCCTCTGGTAATTGGGGAGGCTGAGCCACTGGGCCCTATAGGACACCTAGCACACAAAGCCACTCTATCAACACAGGGAAGCAGCCAAAATGTGGAGACAAAAAAACAGGTCACAAATGACAGGAATGGAGGAAAGCAAACTATTGGCTATCGAGTTCAAAACCAGGGTTATAAGGTTTTTCAAGAATTTTCTAGAAACCGCCGATAAATTTAGTGAGACCCTTGATAAATCTAGTGAGACCCTTGAGGATATGAAAAAGGACCAACTAGAAATTAAGCATACACTGACTGAAATAAAGAATATTATACGGAGATCCAACCCCAGACTAGAGGATCGCAAGAATCAAGTCAAAGATTTGAAATACGAAGAAGCAAAAAACACCCAACCGAAAAAACAAAAAGAAAAAAGAATCCAAAAATAAATATGAAGATAGCGTAAGGAGCCTCTGGGACAACTTCAAGCGTACCAACATCCGAATTATGGGGGTGCCAGAAGAAAAGAGAGAGCAAGATATTGAAAACCTAGTTGAAGAAATAATGACAGAAAACTTCCCCTACCTGGTGAAAGGAATAGACTTACAAGTCCAGGAAGCGCAGAGAACCCCAAACAAAAGGAATCCAAAGAGGACCACACCAAGACACATCATAATTAAAATGCCAAGAGCAAAAGACAAAGAGAGAATCTTAAAAGCAGCAAGAGAAAAATAGTTAGTTACCTATAAGGGAGTACCCATACGATTTCCAGCTGATTTCTCAACAGAAACTATGCAGGCCAGAAGGGAATGGCAAGAAATATTCAAAGTGATGAATAGCAAGAACCTACAACCAAGATTACTTTATCCAGCAAAGCTATCATTCAGAATTGATGGTCAGATAAAGAGCTTCACAGATAAGAAAAAGCTAAAGGAGTTCATCACCACCAAACCAGTATTATATGAAATGCTGAAAGGTATTCTTTAAGAAGAGGAAGAAGAAGAAAAAGGTAAAGATAAAAATTATGAACAACAAATACATATCTATCAACAAGTGAATCTAAAAATCAAGCGAATAAAAAAATCTGATGAACAGAATAAACTGGTGAATATAATAGAATTAGGGGCATAGAAAGGGAGTGGACTGACAATTCTCAGGGGGAAAGGGGTGTGGGGTGCGGGAAGAGACTGGAAGAACCATACAACTATGGATGAGGACAGTGGGGGGTGGGTTAGGGCAGAGGGTGGGGTGAAAACCAGGTGGAGGGGAGCTATGAGGGGAAAAAAGAGGAACAACTGTAATAATCTGAACAATAAAGATTTAATAATAAGAAAAAAAAGAACAACAAATGAAGCCAAGAGTAAGTAGAAGGAAATAATAAATATCTGAGTGAAAATAAATGACAGAGACTAAAAAAATCAAAACAGAAGATCAATGAAACCAAAAACTAGTTTTTTGAAGACATAAACTAGACTAGTAGCCCTGTGCATGAATCTGTGCACCAGTAGCTCTCTGCCGGGCCTGGCCCCTTTGCGCCCACTGCCCAGAGGTCCTCCACGGCCCAAAGGCCCATCCGCAGCTGAGAAATGCAAACAATTTCCCTCCCTGGTCTCAGGAACTCCAATAAAGGGCTTCCTTCCTCTTTCTCAGCTGGCTTTCACCCCTGTGCCTCCACCACCAGCCCCTCCTGTCACACTATCCTCCACCCCCTCCACCCTCTGGCCACCTGGACTTGACCTTTCCTGGGAGGCGGGGGCCACTCAACTCTGCTCAGCTCGCAGGTTCCTTCTCTTCTTATGCAAGTGTTCTGCTCCCCGGCCTGATCAGAGGCCCATCTGCGGCCGCGGCAACAAAACAAGCATTCTACCAGGCCACTCACACTGCCCACTCTCAGTGGCTGCCCCCCACCCCCCTGGAATGGGGACTCCGGCGAGGCTGAGAGGACCGGGCGCCAACATCTTGTGGTTATGGGCACCGCCATATTTGTGATGGAGTGACAGTTGATTTGCATATTACCCTTTTATTAGATAGGATTGGTGAACCATTAAACACACTCATTTAAAAAAAGAGAAAGAGGACCCAAATAAATAAAATAAGAAATGAAAGAGAAGTTAACAACTGACATCACAAAAACATGAAGGAGTGAAAGGACTATGAAAAATTAAATGCCAACAAATTGGACAACCTAACTGAAATGGGCAAATTCCTAGAAACATACAATCTACCAAAATTCAACCAGGAAGAATCAGAAAAACTAAATACACCAATAACAACTAATAAAATTTAAAAAGTAATTTTAAAAATGACAAACAAAAGTTCTTGACTGCATGGCTTCACAGGCACATTTTACCAAACATTCAAAGAAGAACTGACTTCCAAGCTTTTCTGATGAGGCCAGCATTATCTTAATTGCAGAACTATATAAAGCCACTAAAATAAAATAAAAAGTTATAGGCCAGTATCTCTGGAAAACGTAGATCCTAAAATCCTCACAAAATTTTACCAGCTGGATCCAACAATGTATTACAAAGACCATACACCATGATTAAATGGGATTTACTCCATGGAAGAAACATTGGTATATTTGAAAATCAATAATGTGATACATCACCCAACCAAAATGAAAAATAAAAATCACATGATCATATCTATAGATGCAAAAAAAGCATTCAATAAAATCCAGCACCCATTTATGATATAAACTATCAGCAAAGTAGCAATGAAGCGATCATACCTCAAGATAAATAAGGCCATACATGAAAAATGCACAGCCAACAAAATACTCAATAGGCAAAAATGATATGTGTTTTCTTTAAGATCAGCAATAAAACAGGGATGTCTACTTTCACCACTCTTTTTCAACATAGTACTGGAAGTCCCAGTTTAGACAAAAAGAAGAAATAAAAGGCATCAAAATTGGAAAGGAGAAAGCAAAATTGTTATTATTTGCAGGTGACATGACATTGTACATAGAAAACCTAAAAACTTCACCAGAAATCTACTAGAACTAATACATGAATTCAGCAAAGTAGCAGAATACAAAAATAATATCCAGAAATTGGTGGCACCAATTTATACACCAATATAGAACTATTCAAAAGAGAATCTAAGAAAACTATCCCATTTACTATTGCTACAAAAAAAAAAAATAAGGTACTTGGGAACAAATTTAAACAAGGAGGTAAAAGACATGTGCTCAGAAAACTATAGGACAGTGAAGAAAGAAACTGAGAAAGACATAAAATAAGTGAAAGCCTACACTATGTTCATAGATTGGAATAATTAACATTATTAAAATGTCCCTCTTAGCTAAAGCAATCAATAAATTCTACGCAATTCCTATGAAAATACCAATGACATATTCTACAGGTGTGGACAAATATTTCCAAAATTTATATGGAACCAAAAAAGACCCCAAATATCCTCTGCAATCTGGAGAAAGAAGAACAAAGTTGGAGATATCACAGTTCTAGATATCAAATTATACTACAAGGCCATAGTATTCAAAGCAGCCTGTACTCACATAAGAACAGGCATATAGATCAATGGAACAGAACAGAGTCCAAAAAATGACCCACATTTTTGTGGTCAATTAGTATTTAACAAAGGAGGCAAGAGCATACAATGGAGTAAAGACAGTCTCTTCAACAAATAGTGTTGGGAAAACTGGACAGATACATGCAAAAAAAATGAAAATAGACCACCAAATTACACCAGACACAAGAACAAATTCAAAATGGATAAAAGACTTAAATGTAAGTCCAAAACCATAAAAATCCTAAAAGAGAACATAGACAGCCCTAACCAGTTTGGCTCAGTGGATAGAGCGTCAGCCTGCAGACTCAAGGGTCCCAGGTTCGATTCTGGTCAAGGGCATGTACCTTGGTTGCGGGCACATACCCAGTAGGGAGTGTGCAGGAGGCAGCTGATCGATGTTTCTCTCTCATCGATGTTTCTAACTCTCTATCCCTCTCCCTTCCTCTCTGTAAAAAATCAATAAAATATATTTTAAAAAAAAAGAAAACATAGACAATAAAATCTCACACATCGTTCGTAGCAAATTTTTTTGCTGATATTATCTCCTAGAGCAAAAGGAACAGAGAAAAGAATAAACAAATGAGACTAAATCAAACTAAAAAGCTTCAGCACAGCAAAAGAAGCCATCAACATAATGAAAAAGGAACCCACTGTATGGGAGAACATATTTGCTAATGATATATCTGATAAGGGGTTAATTTCCAAATATATATAAAGAACATCTACAACTCAACATGAACACAAACAATCAAGTTAAAAATTAAGCAAAGGACCTGAAAAGACACTTCTCTAAAGAAGACATACATATGGCCAATAGACATATGAAAAGATGCTCAACATCTTTAATTATCAGAGAGATGAAAATTAAAATGATAATGAGATATCACTTTACACCTGGCGGAATAGCTATCATTGATAAGTGAGCAAACAAGTACTGGTGAGGATGTGTAGAAAGGAAACCCTAGTTCACTATTTATGGGAATCCAGACTGGTGCAGCCACTGTGGAAGACAGTATGGAGTTTCCTCAAAAAATTAAAAAAGGCACTGCCTTTTGACCTAGTGATCCAACTTATGGGAATATATCCTAAGAATTCAAAAACACCAATCAGAAATAATATATGCATCCCTGGACAGTGTGGCTAAATCATTAGAACTTCGGCCGGTGGATCAAAGGGTGGTGGGTTCGATACCCAGTCAAGAGCATGTATCAGGGTTACAGGATTGATCCCTGGACCCGCTTGGAGCACGTTCAGGAGGCAACCATCAATGTGTCCCTCCTTGATGTTTCTCTCTCTCTCTCTTTCCCTCTCTCCCTGCCTCCTTTTCTCCTTCCCTCCATTCTACTGTATCTCAACTCACTGGGAAAAGATCCTCTGGTAAGGATTAACAAAAAACAAAAAAATACAAATGAGTGGGCAATAAAGGTAAGTTCTTCTTATATAATACAACTAAAATAAGAAATTATAGAATTTATAAAACTCCACTATTTGACTACCACATTTGCAGTAATTTTGTCATATAAGAATCATTAAAGTGAGTGGGTGAACTTTTAATGAGGAAAATGTTATGTTTATATAATATCAAAATATTTACATAAACTATACCTTTTAATTACAAGTTAAAATAGTAATTATAAAAAAACTGTAACTTTATAGTAGATAACCTGGCAGATAAAACCATAGCCAATGAAGATAAATAAAAACACTAGTCATTGGAAAAATTAATAGCATACACCTTATAATAATATGCACTGTGGTATATCCACTGAGAATTAAAGCCTGAAACATACATACATACAAACAAACAAATGGTAAACATAGTAAAATGTTAACCGTTATGGAATCTGAGCAACGCCTCTCAAGGAATTCTTGATATCATTTTTTAACTTTTCTGTATCTTTAAAATCATTTCCAAATAAAAAGTGGAAATATCCTTTGTCCCAACTGGAACAATGTCCAAGAAGAAAGGCGTCTAGGGCATGACTGGAATCAGGGACATTGGAGTCCCTCTGGCTCTTGGACACACAGCTCCCAAAGGGCAGCCAGAAATTAGCCACAAGCTTGGGGACTTGGCTGCAGTCTCTCATTAGCAGTTAAGTGTCATCTGTGGACTCATTTCTCTGGAGCTGGTTAAGGAAAAGGAAAGTCAGTAGAAGTGCCAAGGCCCCAGATATTGCTTCTGTGTGTCTGATGTTAGGTCTTCTGAAGAAAAGCTGAGGAGATGGACGACAGTCTGGAGCAGAAGGTGTCTGAACTCACCAATGAGGAGCCCAGGTGAGAGGAGCTGGAGATCTGCCTTGGGTGATGGATCTGCCTGTGTGCTAGTGGGTTCATGTGTGAGACTCGGTGTCCATGACTGTGTTTCTGCATGTATTGTGTATGCTTGTGTACATGCTATTTAATAGTTGTGTGTGTGTGTGCACTATGTATATGAACCACAGTCCTATTTTAGCACATGCAGTACAAGTTATCACCACCAGGCATGTGATTCATGTCATGTCTGTGATCATAATATTGTCTCTGCTGCTGGACAGAAAGATGCCCGCCTCACCGGATACCAAGGTCAGGTCAGAGAGGGCTCAGACATCTGCTCAGCAGTGTGGGCTGCTACACCCAGTAGCTGTGTCTGTGGGTGACACACTCGTGTGTGAGAGCACGAAGGTGTGCTGTGGGGTTTTCTCTGTGTATGTGACCGTGTGTGTGATCACGTGCATGGGGTATTGGGATGTTTTATGACAATGCCTGTGACTAAAGAGGCTTAACTGTTCCATGCTGACTGCCCTCCTCCCGGGAAGGGATGGTCAGAAGGGGGTAAGTACGTCTCTGATTAATTGGAGCATGTGTGCTGCTTGCTGTAGTCAGTGTGGCTGGGTGAGCATCTGTGTTATTGGTGTGTGTTTCTTGTGAGATTTTTGAATTGTTTGTGGTCCTGTGTGTTTTTGGTGAGTGTGTATAGTGTTTGAGTTATGTATATGTGGTGAGTTGAGTCTTTACCAGGTTGTCATGACTCAGGTGCGTTAGTGTGTTTGTGGCTGAATGGTACATCAGTGAGTGTTGTGCCTATCTCACTTAGTATGTTACTTATGATTTGTATGCATGTATATGGGTGTTCATGTGCTGAATCACGAATAGGCTATACTTCCCTTAGGATGGGGATATGGGCATTGGTGACTGGAATCCTCACATCAGTTGTGTGTGTGTGTGTGTGTGTGTGTGTGTGTGTGTGTGTGTGGTGGGTGTGCGTTTCTGTATGTGATCTGCATTCAGGATCTCAAGAATTTCCTTAAGTGTCCTCCTACTGGGGCATCATTAGCTGAGATAACCACACTCAAAGCTTCTCCTTGCTTCTTTTTTTTAAAAAAATATATTTTTATTTATTTCAGAGAGATAGAGGGAGAGAGAGATTGAAACATCAATGATAAGAATCACTGATCAGCTGTCACCTCACGTCCCTTACTGGGGATCAAGCCCACAACCCAAGCATGTTCCCTTGACCAGAATTGAACCTGGGACCCTTCAGTCCCCAGGGCGACATTCTATACACTGAGCCAAACCAGCCAGGGCTCTCCTTGATTCTTGAAACAAATCTGTTCTCATTTTTATGTACCTGAGTAACTGATCATAATTATACAACCTCTTCTTTACTTAATTAAACATCAAGGCAAAATAAACTCTAGGTATCATGCTGTGTGAGGTTATAGGGCAGAATCACCACCATATAGCAGTGAGACCTTGGGAAAGTTACATAAACTTTTTTTAATCCTCACTGGAGGATATTTTTCCATTGATTTTAGAGAGAGTGAGAGAGAGATGGAAAGATAGAGAGAAATATTGATATGAGAAAAACATATCAATTGGTTGCCTCCTGCATGCACCCCAATCAGGGCCCGGACTGGGAAGGAGCCTGCAACCAAGGTACCTGCCCTTGACCAGTATTGAACCTGGGACCCTTCAGTCTGCAGGCCAACGCTCTATCACTGAGCCAAACCAGCTAGGGAAAGTTACATAAATTTTTGGCCTCAGTTTTCTTGTTTCTGTGAATCTTACAGAGCCTCTCAGTAAATATCTATTGTATAAATAAAGTTAATGTATTTGAGAATTTATTACCAGCTGGAAAGAATATAAATATGAAGAAATGAAATTATCTAGGTAGAGGACTAAGAAGTTTGGACATCTTTTGGTCCTCACAACTCTAAAATAACACATTGTTCTTGCCTCCCTTAAGCAAGAAAAGGGAAATTTCCATGTGTAATGCTTAAGAGCAGGGGTCTGATCACAAAGATATATTAGACGAAACCCGAAAAAGTAGCTAATACCTGGAATTTTTTAATATATAGGAAATGATAATACATATATATATATCATTATAACATTATGTCACATATATTTAGATACAGATATGCACACAAGAGTATATGTGCCCTTCTGTCCCCTAAGGTATAGTGTGACTACAGAATCTGTGACACTTATTTTTCTATTTCTTAAAAGCTAAAATAGGTGAAAGAACATAAAATTCTTAGTACAGCTGTGAAGAGGTTATAAAATCTGGGAATGTGCCTGGCTGTGTTGGCTCAGTGGTTGAGCATTGACCTATGAACCATGAGGTCACAGTTTAATTCCCTGTGAGGGCACATGCCTGGTTTGTGGGTTTGATCCACAGTTGGGGGGGGGGGGCGGGTGGAGGAGGCAATGATTCTCTCTCATCATTGATGTTTTTATCTCTCTCCTCTCCCTTAATCCATGAAATCAATAAAAATATATATATTTTTTTTAAATCTGAGAATGTAAGACTGGTGAGTGGTTTTAATTAAAAAAGGTGGGTGAGGTCCCTATGCTCACCAAATAGCTCAGCATTATTATGAAATATAATTTGTGGACTATTCTGTTTTAGAGCTATTCTGGCATCCAGTGGCTTTCAATGGCCACCCATTTCTAGACTGTGCCTGGGTTTACATTAGCTGTGGGTTAATGGGACCAGGCAGGTTCACAGGAGGAGTATGATAATATTCCAACAACGCCCACTCTGCACTGGAGTCTGACGTTACTTTCAGGCAAACAACTGACACCACTTTGCAGGAGCTCACCTTCCATTCCTGCCACAGTGACTCATTATGGTTTGTCTCTGGCCTGGTGTAGAAATGAGCCCTCCATGCTCATCAAGACCTAATCTCATAGAAGTGGGCACCTTGCTTTTCTTGTTCACTGCTGCATCTCAGTCCTTAGTTGAGGTCCTGACAAAGAATTGATGCTAAAAGTAATGGTTGAACAAAACAGCGAACCCCCTCTAGCTTCTGTGTGATAAGGTCTTGTTAACTACAACATGGGGGACCAAAGTTTTCCTGGATCCAGACTGCAATAGAGGGAAGATGTATACACCCATAGGTGTGTGGAATTAATATGAAAGTATTTTAAGGTGGTTTTCATAGAGAATGGCAGTATGAGATGTGATGGTCCTGGCCATTCTTTCGAGGCTCCTGAGATTCCCACACCTTCTACATCCCCAGCAGAGAGAAGAGCAGCATGAGGCCTGAGAACCAGAGCAGCGTGTCCCAGTTCCTCCTCCTGGGGCTCCCCATCCTGCCAGGGCAGCAAGGCATGTTCTTCACCCTGTTCCTGGGCATGTACCTGACCACGGTGCTGGGCAACCTGCTCATCATCCTGCTCATCAGGCTGGACTCTCGCCTGCACACGCCCATGTACTTCTTCCTCAGCCACTTGGCCTTCTCTGACATTTCTCTCTCCTCTGTCATTGTCCCTAAGATGCTCATGAACATGCAGACTTGGCAACAATCCATCCCCTATGGGGGATGCATTTCTCAGTTGTATTTTTTCATAGTTTTTGGTTCTCTTGACAACTTCCTTTTGGCTGTGATGGCATATGACAGGTACGTGGCCATCTGTCACCCTCTGCACTATTCCACAATCATGAGTCAGGCACTGTGCACGTTGCTGGTGGCTGGCTCCTGGATGGTTGCCTGTGCCCATGCTCTTTTTCATACCCTCCTCTTGGTCCCACTGTCCTTTTGTACTGACAATACCATCACCCACTTCTTCTGTGACCTCACTGTGCTCCTGAAGCTGAGCTGCTCAGACATCTCCCTCAATAATCTGGTAATATTCACTGAGGGAGGAATGCTTTACTTCCTGCCATTGAGCATTGTCTTGGGCTCATATATCTGTATAGGAACTATCATCCTGAGGGTCCCCTCCACTAAGAGACTCTATAAAGCCTTTTCTACCTGTGGCTCCCATCTCTTTGTGGTGTCTTTATACTACGGGACACTTGCTGGTGTTTACTTTTTCTCCTCATCGTGGGATTCCAAGGACATAATTGCTTCTGTCATGTATACAGTAGTTACCCCCATGCTGAACCCCTTCATCTACAGCCTGAGGAGCAGAGATATCAAACAGGCTCTAAAGATGTGTATGAATAGAGTAACTTTTTAAAGTGGCAATCACTAGATTCTCTTGTTGCAGTCAGGAGCACAGGGAGATATATCTAAAATTATTTATGGTTGACATTTCCATATAACATTAATAGAATATACATTCTGTTGTCATGTACAAATGTTGTTAACATGTCAACTACGTCATATTTGCCACTTGGATTGTTAATAATTCATTATTGTTTTGCGCTTGTCCATCATCTCTTATAAGGCCTGGTGCATGAAAATTTGTGCACTATGGTGGGGGTCCCTCATCCCGATCTGCACCCTCTTGCAGTCCGGGATTCCTCAGGGGATGTCCACCTGCTGACTTAGGCCTGCTCCCATGGGGGTAAGGGGGTAATGGGCCTAAGCTATCAGTCAGACATCCCTCTGGCAGCCCGGGAGCCCTCAGGGAATGTTCGACTAACAGCTTAGGCCCACACCCCAAGGGGTGGACCTAAGCCAGCAGTTGGACATCCCTCTTGCAGTCCAGGACCCCTTGCTCCTTACAGCCCAACTGCCCGCTGCTCCTTAGTGCTGCTGCAGAGGCAAGAGTGGCTCTCACCACCACTGCAGCGCTCGCCATCTGTGAGCTTCTGGCTCAGCAGCGCTCCCCCTGTGGAAGTGCACTAACCACCAGGGGTCAGCTCCTGTGTTCAGCATCTTCCCCCTGGTGGTCAGGGCACATCATAGCGACTGGTCGTTCTGGTCGTTCCACTATAAGGGTCGCTTAGGTTTTTATTACATAGATTGTGTGTTCACCACCCAAATTCAGGTCTCCTTCTGTCACCATTTATCTTCCCTTTACCTTCTTCTACTCCTCCTCCCCCTTTCTTCTGGTAATAACCATATTGTTGTCTCTGTCTATGAATTGTGGGATTTTTTTTGTTTAATCCCTTCAACTTGTTCACCCAGCCCCCCAACACCCTTTCCCTCTAACAGCTATCAGTCTGTTTTCTGTATCTATGAGTGAGCTTGTATTCTGTTCATTAAAGACAATATATATGTGAAATAATATGATGTTTGTCTTTCTATAACTGGCTTATTTTGCTTTGCATAATAATCACAAGTTCCATCCATGCTGTTGCAAAAGGTAAGATTTTCTTATTTTTTATGGCCAAGCAGTATTCCTTTGTATAAATCAGGGGTGGGCAAACTTTTTGACTCGAGGGCCTTAAATTGGACAGAAGAAGGAGCTGCAGCTGTGTTTCCCGACGTTGCCATGTTAACACTGCTGCTGGTGAAGGAGCGGAGGGGAGAGCAAGAGAACCCTCTGCTCTTTCGGCTCTGCGGCCTGGATTGAACAGCCGAGAACGGGCTGGATCCGGCCCGTGGGCCGTAGTTTGCCCACAGCTGGTATAAATGTTCCATGGCTTCCTTTCCCTTTCTATTGAATTTATTGGAGTGACACTGGTTAACAAAGTTATACTGGTTTCAGATGCACAATTCCACAATACATAATCTGTACACTCTATTATGTGTTCACAAACACAAGTCTCTTTCCATCACCATCTATCACACCTATTTCCTCTTCCATTTTCCCCCATGCAGCCTGCTCCCTAGCAATCACCATACTATTGTCAGTGTCTACTGGGGTTTTTTTTTTGCTGAAATAAGCAACTCAGAGAAAAATTTGTACCACAGCATTTTTATCCACTCATCTACTGCTGGGCACTTAGGCTACTTCCAAATCTTGGCTATTGTAAATAGTGCTGCAATGTACATTGGAGTGCATATATTATTTCAAATCAGCGATTCAGGTTTCTTTGGATATATTCCCAGAAGTAAATCACTGAGTCAAAAGTAAGTTCCATTTTTAATTTTTTGAAGAAACTCCATACTGTTTTTCACAGTGGTTGCACCAATCTGCATTCCCACTAATAGTGCACAAGGGTTCCTTTTCTCCATGTCTTGCCAGCATTTCTTAGTTGTTCATTGATGATAGCCATTCTGGTAGGTGTGAGGTGATCTCTCATTATGGTTTTCATTTGCATTTCGCTGCTGATTGGTGACATTTAGCATCTTTTCATATTTCTATAAGTCATCTACATGTTCTCTTTGCAAAGTGTCTAAGCAGGTCCTGTTTCCATTTTTTAATTGGATTTTTTGTGTTTTGGGGTGTTGAGTTACATGAATTCTTTAGACATTTTGGATATTAACCCTTTATCAATATATCATTGGTGAATATGTTATCTCATTCAGTGGGTTGTCTTTTCATTTTTCTGATGGTTTCCTTTGCTGTGCAAAAACCTTTTATTGGATGTAATCCCATCATTTATTTTTTCCTCTCCCTTGTGGAGATATATCAGAAAATACAGTGCTACAAGAAATCTCTGAGACTTTACTGGCAATGTGTTCTTCTAAAATTTTTATGGTTTGAGTCTTACATTTAAGTCTTTAATCCATTTTGAATTTATTCTTGTGTATTGTGTAAGTGGGTGGTTTAATTTCATTCTTTTGAACATATCTGTCCAATTTTTCCAACACCATTTATCGAATATACTGTCTTTACCCCATTGTATGTTCTTACCTACTTTGGTGAATGTTAATTGAACATATAGGAGTAGGTTTATTTCTGGACTCTATTCTGTACCATGGATTTATATGTCTGTTTTTATGCCAGTACCATGCTGTTTGCATTACTATGACCTTGTAGTATAGTTTGATATTAGGTAGTGTGATTCCTCAAACTGTGCTCTTCTTTCTCAAGTTTGCTATGGCTATTCAGGGTCTTTTGTGGTTCCATATGAATTTTTGAAATATTGTTTCAGTTCTGTGAAATAGGCTATTCGTACCCAGGTAAGAATTGCATTGAATCTACAGATTGTTTTAGGTACAATGGACATTTTAACGATGGTAATTCCTCCTATCCATAAACACAGTACATGCTTCCACATATTTGTATCTCCAATTTCTTTCTTCAGTGTCTTATAATTTCCTAGTATGGGTCTTTTACACCATTGTTTAAATTTATTCCTATGTAATTTTTTAAAAAATAACATACATATTAAAGATAACATATATATAATCTTTATTGTTGAAAGTATTAAAAATGTCCCCATTTTCCCCCATTGACTTCTCCCATCCTGCCCCTGCCCCCTACCCCTGGCCTTTGCCACTCTATAGTCTGTGTCCATAGGTTATGCATATACAAATATGAGTTCATTTGTTGATCTTTTCCCCTCCAACCCTACCATAACTTCCCTCTGACGTTTGATAGTCTGTTCGATGTTTCTATGTCTCTGGGTCTATTTTTGTTTATCAGTTTACATTGTTCATTAGATTCCACATATGAGTGAGGTCATATGATACTTATCTTTCTCACACTGGCTTATTTCGCTTAGCATAATGCTCTCCAGGTCCATCCATGCTGTTGCAAATGGTAAGAGTTCCTTCTGTTTTACAGCAGCATAGTATTCCATCGTGTAGATGTACCACAGTTTTTTAATCCACTCATCACTGATGGGCACTTAAACTGTTTCCAAATCTTAGCTATTGTAAATTGCCCTGTTATGAACATAGGGATGTGTATATTCTTTCTGATTGGTGTTTCTTAATTCTTAGGATATATTCCTAGAAGTGGTATTACTGGGTCAAATGGGAGTCCCATTTTTAATTTTTTGAGGAAACTCCATACTGTTTTCCTCCGAGTCTGCACCACTTTTCATTCCCATCAGCAGTGTACTAGGTTTCCTTTTTCTCTACATCCTTGCTAACATTTGTTGTTTATTGATTTGTTGATGATAGCCAGATAGCCATTCTGACACGTGGGAGATGGTATCTCATTGTTGTTTTGATTTGCATCTTTCAGATTATCACATTTACCATAGCAAAAAAAAGATAAATTTTTTTAAAAGATACTTAGAAATAAACCTAAACAAGAAGGTAAAAGTCCTCTACTCTGAAAACTAGAAGGTGTTGAAAAAAGAGATAGAGGAAGACATAAACAAATGGAAGAATATACTGTGATCATGGATTGGTAGAATCATCATTAAAATGTCCATACTACCCAAAGCAGTCTATAGATTTCCTGCAATCCCTATTACAATACCAACAGCATATTTCACAGACCTAGAACAAACTCTCCAAAAATTCATATGGAATAAAAAAAAAAGACCCTAAATAGGCACAGTAATCTCGAGAAAGAAGAACAAAGTTGGAGGGATCACAATACCAGATATCAAACTATATTGCAAAGCCACTGTTCTCAAAACTGCCTAGCACTGGCACAAGAACAGACATATAGACCAATGGAATCAAACAGAGATCCCAGAAATCGACCCAAGCCATTATGCTCAATTAATATTTGACAAAGGAGGCAAGAGCATACAATGGAGTCAAGATAGTCTCTTCAATAAATGGTGTTGGTAAAATTGGACAGATACATGCAAAAAAATGAAACTAGACCAATTTACACCATACACAAAAATAAACTCAAAATTAACAAAGGACTTAAATGTAAGAAGGGAAACCGTAAAATCTTAGAAAATCCATAGTAAGCAAAATATCAGACATATGTCATAGCAATATTTTTACTGATACAGCTCCTAGGGCAGTATCAGTAAAGGAGAAAATAAACAAATGGGACTATCTATACTAATAAAAGGGTAATATGCTAACTAGACCGGACATCCATCCAGACGTCCTTCAGGACAAAACCATGGTGGTGATGGCCAAGGCAGAGGCAGTTTGGGGCTATCAGGCTGGCAGGGGAGGGCAGTTAGGGGCAACCAGGCCATCAGAGGAGGGCAGTTAGGAGTGACCAGGCCAGCAGGGGAGGGCAGTTAGGAGTGACCAGGCTGGCAGGCAGAGGTGGTTAGGGGTGATCAGGCAGGCTGGCAAGAGAGCAGTTAGGGGCCAGCGATCCTGGATTGCAAAAGGGATGTCTGAGGGGTCCCAGATTGGAGAGGGTACAGGCCGGGCTGAGGGAGCCCCCCACCCCATGCATGATTTTTGTGTACCAGGCCTCTAGTATCAAAATAAAAAGCTTCTGCACAGCAAAAGAAACCATCAACAAAACAACAAGAGAGCCCACTGCATGGGAGAACATATTTGCCAATGTTATATCCTATAAGGGCCTAATCTCCAAAACTTATAGGGAAATCATACATCTTAACAAAAGGAAGATGAACCATCCAATCAAAAAATGGGCAAAGGACTTAAATAGACACTTTTTGAAAGTGGACATACAGAAGGCCAAGAGACATATGACAACATGCTCAAAGTGACTAATCATCTGAGAGATGCAAATCATAATGACAATGAGATACCATCACACGTCTGTCAGAATGGCTATCATCAACAAATCAACAAATGACAAGTGTTGGTGAGGATGCAGAGAAAAAGGAACCCTCATGTACTGCTGGTGGGAATGCAGACTAGTGCAGCCACTGTGGAAGACAGTATAAAGTTTCCTCAAAAAGTTAAAAATGGAACTTCCATTTGACCCAGCAATTCACTCCTAGGACTATATCCCAAGAAACCAGAAACACCAGTCAGAAAGAATATATGCACTCCTATGTTTATAGCAGCACAATTTACAATAGCTAAGATTTGAAAACAACCTAAGTGCCCATCAGCAGATGAATGGTTTAAAAACCTATGATACATCTACACAATGAAAAACTATGCCTCTATAAAAAAGAAGAAACTTTTACCATTTGCAACAGCATGGATGGACCTGGAGAGCATTATGCTAAGCAAAATAAGCCAGTCGGAGAAAGATAAATACCACATGATCTCACTCATATGTGGGATATAATGATCAACATAATTTGATGAACAAGAATAGATCCAGAGACAAATGGTAGGGGAGCGGGGGGGTTAGAGAGCAACCAAAGGACTTGTATGCATGCGTATTAACATAACCAATGGACACAGACACTGGGGTGATGGGGGCTTGCCCGGGGTGGGAATGGCTGGGGGCTGGGGGTCAATTGGGGAAAAAGGAGACATATGTAAAACTTTAGGCAATAAAAATATATGTGTGTATTTAGTGTTTAAAATAAACCATGTGAATACAGAAAAAAAAGACAGTCTCTTCAATAAATGATGTTGGGAAAATTGGTCAGATATATGCAAAAAAATGAAACTAGACGACCAACTTACACCATAAACAAAAATAAACTCAAAATGGATGAAAGACTTAAAAGTAAGACAGAAAACCATAAAAATCTTAGAAGAATCCACAGGTAGCAAAACATCAGACATATGTTGTAGTAATATCTTTACTGATACAGCTCCTGGGGCAATGGAAACTAAGAAGAAAATAAGCAAATGGGACTATATCAAAATAAAAAGCTTCTGCACACCAAAAGAAACCATCAACAAAACAACAAGAGAGCCCACTGCATGGGAGAACATATCTGCCAATGTTATATCCTATAAGGGCCTAATCTCCAAAATTTATAGGGAAATCATACATCTTAACAAAAAGAAGATAAACAATCCAATCAAAAATGGACAAAGGGCTTAAATAGACACTTTTTGAAAATGGACATACAGAAGGCCAAGAGACATATGAAAACATGCTCAACATCACTAAATATCCGAGAGATGCAAATCAAAACAACAATGAGGTACCATCTCACACCTGTCAGACTGGCTATCATCAACAAATGAACAAATGACAAGTGCTGGCGAGGATGTGGAGAAAAAGGAACCCTCATGAACTGCTGGTGGGAATGAAGACTGGTGCAGCCACTGTGGAAAACAGTATGGAGTTTCCTCAAAAAATTAAAAATGGAACTCCCATTTGACCCAGTAATGCCACTTCTAGAAATATATCCCAAGAAATCAGAAACACCAATCAGAAAGGATATATGGAATCCCTATGTTCATAGCAACACAATTTACAATAGCTAAGATTTGGAAACAGCCTAAGTGCCCATCAGCAGATGAGTGGATTAAAAAACTGTGGTACATCTACACAATGGAATACTACGCTGCTGAAAAAAAGAAAGAACACTTACCATTCACAATAGAATGGATGGAACTGGAGAGCATTATGCTAAGCAAAAGAAGCCAGTCAGAGAAAGATAAATATCACATGATCTCACTCATACATGGAACATAATGAACAACATAAACTCATGAACAAAAATAGATCCAGAGTCTGAGAAGCATTGAACAAACCGTCAAACTTCAGATGGAAGGCAGGGGTTGGGGGAAGAAATCAACCAAAGGGGACTTATATGCATGCATATAAGCATAACCAATGGACACAGATACTAAGGGGTTGAGGGTATGTGCTGAGAGGTGGAGTGGCCAGGGAGAGGTTAATGAAGAAAAAAGTAGACATATGTAATACTATATGTAATACTTTAAGCAATAAAGAATTTAAAAAAGAGAAAATACCTCAGACCCCAAAGATTGTCTTCTGCATAGAAGTAGAGCTGAACAAGTGGTAGAGATTGAGGTTTAGATTTAAATAGGAACTCTTGCATAAAATATAAAGGTAATATGTTGAACTCTAAATATTTTAAGGCAAAATCAGCAGGCAAATACAAAAAAAGAAAGAAAACATAAACTGTGTATATATTTTTAATGCTTGGGAATTATTGTCACTGTCATTACAAAAACAATAAAAAGATAATAATGTAAAAGAAAAAGAAGGAACTCTTACCATTTGCAACAGCATGGATGGACCTGAAGAGTAATGATGCTAAGAGAAACAAGCCAGTCAGAGAAAGATAAGTATCACATAATCTCACTCATATGTGGAATGTAATAAACAAAATAAATCCAGAGACATAGAAGCCTAGCACACACTGTAAAATCTCAGAGGGAAGGTGATGATGGGTGGTTGGGAAGAGATCAACCCAAGGACCTGTATGTATATATGCATAATCCACCACAGACAGTAGTGTGGTAAATGTCTGGGGTGGGGAGTGTGGGTGGGCTAGAAGGGTTAATGGAGAGGGGAAAGGGGACATATGTAATGCTTTAAACGATAAAAAATAAATAAAATTTGAAAATTTGTTTAAAAAGGATAATAACACTAGCTTTTGGAAACATTACCATATGCCTTCTGATAATATGCACTGTGGTATATCAGCTATAAATCTAAGCCTGAAATATACATACAAACATGCATACATACATACATACATATACATACACAGAAGGTAAACGTAGTAAAATGTTAACCATTAGGGAATATGGCTGAATTCTTTGTCCAGGAATTCTTAATATTATTATTACATCTTTTCTATATCTTTAAAATAATATCAAAATAGAAAGTTGAAAAATCCAATCTCCCAGCTGGAACAATGCCCAAGAAGAAAGGCGTCCAGGGCATGACTGGAATCAGGGACACTGTCCCCTAGGACTCCAGTCCCTCTGGCTTTTGGACACACAGCTCCCAAAGGGCAGTCAGAAATCAGCCACAAGCTTGAGGACTTGGTTGCAGTCTCTCATTAGCAGTTAAGTGTCATCTGTGGACTCATTTCTATGGAGCTGGTTGAGGAAAATGAAAGTCAGTAGAAGTGCCAAGGCCACAGATATTGCTTCTGTGTGTCAGGACATTAGGTCTCCTGAAGAAAAACTGAGGAGATGGGCGACAGCGTGGAGCAGAAGGTGTCTGAACTCACCAATGATGAGCCCAGGTGAGAAGAGCTGGAAATCTGCACTTGGTGATGGATCTGCCTGTGTGCTAGTGGGTTCATGTGTGAGACTCTGAGTCCACCAATGTGTGTGTATATGTATTGTATATGCTTGTGTACATACTGTTTGATAGTTGCATGTGTGTATGTACTATGAATCTGATTCAGTCTTGTTTTAGTGCATGTAGACCAAGTTATCAGCCTCTTGGCATGTGGTTGGGATTCCTGATTCAAGTCTGTGACTGTGAATACTGGCATCACAGCTAAGCACCAGGAGTGAGACTGTTGTTTCTGCTGCTGGACAAGAAGTTGCTGATCTCACAAGGAACCAAGGTCATGTTAGAGAGGCTCAGACCTCTGCTCAACAGTGTGTTGTGATGCACATGTGAGCTGGGCCTGTGGGTGAGACACTCATGTGTCAGAGCTGGAAGGTGTGTTATTTGGTTTTCTCTGTGTGTATGTCACCATCTGTGTGTAACCACATGGATGAGTGTTGGTGGTGGTTTAACGACTGCCTATGACTGAGTAGGCTTAACTGCCCCATACTGACTGCCTTCCCCAGGAAGGGAATGACCAGAAGGGGGACAGCATGCCTCTCATTAATAGGAGAGTGTACACTGTTGTAGTGAGTGTGGCTGGGTGTGCATATGTGTTGTGATGTGTATTTCTTGCAAGATTTTTGAATTGTTTGTGAACGTGTGTGTTTTTGGTGAATTGTGTATAGTATTTGAGTTACATATATGTGGTGAGTTGAGGTTTACCAGGTGTGTTATGAAGCAGGTGTGTTGATGTGCATGTGTGTTTTGGGGTGACTGGTGCATCATTGTATGTTGTGTATGTCCAACTTTGTGTGTTAATTATTAAATGTGTATATGTATATGAGTGTTTATGAGCTGAACCCCATGTTGGCTATCCTTCCCTTAGGATGGGGACATGATCACAGTTCACTGAAATCCTCAAATCAGCAGTGTGTGTGTGTGTGTGTGTGTGTGTGTGTGTGTGTGCGCGTGTGATCTGTATCCATGACTCAAGTATTTCCTAAAGTGTCCTCCTTCTGGGGCACCATTACCTAAGATACTCAAATTCTAAGCAACACCCTGTTTCTTGAAATGGATCTGCTATCATTTTTATTTACCTGAGTGTGACTGAGTTACTCAGGATTTTCCAACCTCTTCTTTACTTTTACTAAACATCCCAGGGAAACAAACAAACAAACAACCATAAACTCCAGGCATCATGAGTGTGAAGGTATTGGGCAGAATTACCATTAAATAGTGATGAGACCCGGGAAGGTATATAAAACATTGGTCTCACTTTCACATCTATAAAATGGAAAAAATGACACAAGTTTTGTGAATCTCACAGAGGCCCTCAGTAAATAGTTATTACATAAATAGACCTAATGTATTTGAGAATTCTTTGTCAGTTGGAAATTAAATAAATATGAAGGACTAAAATTATCTAGTAAAGGGAATAAAAAGTTTTTGGACAACTCTGGGTCCTCACAGCTCTAAAATGATACACTGTGTTTGGCTCCTAAGCAAAAAAAAAAGGAAGTTTCCCTGTGTAACAGTTAAGAGCATGGGTTCTGATCACACAGACATATTAGACTGAACCCCATGAAGTAGCTAATACTTGGTGATTTTTAATTTATAGAAAATGGTAATACATATATGTCAAGTTATAAACATATCACATATGTAATAGATACTAATATACACACACGTATTTGAGCGCCATTCTGTCCCTGCTGTACTGCTGTGTGCCTACAGAATTTGTGTCATTTATGTTTATATTTCTTAAAAACTAAAATAGGTCAAAGAATACAAATTCTTAGAGCAGCTGTGAAGAGGTTTTAAAATTTGGGAAAGTAAGGCTGACATGTGGAATTAATTAGGAGATGTAGGTAAAGTCTGTAGCTGGTACCCAAAGGTTCATCTAAATGTTCAGCATGATTATGAAAGACAGTTTGTGGACTATTCTGTTTTGGAGCTATTCTGGCATCAAGTGGCTTTCAATAGCCACCCATTTCCAGACTGTCCCTGAGTTTAAAGCTGAGGGTAATGGGACCCAGCAGGTTCATAGGAGGAGGGTGACAACCCTCCAAAATGCCAACTGAGCACTAGAGTCTCATATTACCTTAAGGCACAAAAAAACTGACACCACTTTTCCAGGGTTCATCTTCTGTTTCTGTCACAGTGAATTATTATGGCTTGGCTCTGGCCTGATGTAGAAATTATCCCTCCATGCTCATCAATATGTAAACTCATAAGGACACATATGTAACACCTTAATCAATAAAGAAATTAAAAGTCAAAAATAAAAAAAGATGTAAATTCATAGAAGTGGGCACCTTGCTTCTCTTGTCTCTGCTGCATCTCAGTCCTTAGTAGAGGTCCCAACATAGACTTGATGTTAAAAGTAATGGTTTAATAAAACGGTGAACTCCCTCTTGCTTCTGTGTGGTGAGGTCTTGTTGACTATTTGGGGGTTCAGTGTTTTCCTGGAGCCAGATTGTATTAGAGGGAAGATTCACACACGCATAGGTGTGAGAAATATGAAAGTATTTAAAAATTAATGGTTTTCCCAGAAAATGACAGTATGAGATTTTAAGGAATTGGCTCATGCAATTGTGGATGGTCCTGGTTGTCCTTTCTAGGTCCTGAGACTCCCAACCCTTCTTCATCCCCAGCAGACAGAAGAGCAGCATGAGGCCTGAGAACCAGAGCAGCGTGTCCCAGTTCCTCCTCCTGGGGCTCCCCATCCCACCAGGGCAGCAGGGCGTGTTCTTCACCCTGTTCCTGGGCATGTACCTGACCACGGTGCTGGGCAACCTGCTCGTCATCCTGCTCATCAGGCTGGACTCTCGCCTGTACACGCCCATGTACTTCTTCCTCAGCCACTTGGCCTTCTCTGATGTCTCCTTTTCATCTGTCATTGTCCCTAAGATGCTCATGAACATACAGATTCAGCACCTCCGCATTTCTTACCCAGGGTGTATTTCACAGATGTATTTTTATATACTTTTTGGTTGTGTTGATAATCTCCTTCTGGCAGTGATGGCATATGACAGGTACATGGCCATTTGTCACCCTCTACACTACATCATCATCATGAGGGAGGGGCTGTGTGTGCTATTGGTGGCTGGCTCCTGGATTCTCTCCTGTAGCAGTGCCCTGTTGCATACCCTCCTCTTGGTCCGGCTATCCTTCTGTGCTGACAACATCATTCGGCACTTTTTCTGTAGCCTCCCTAGTCTACTCAAGCTGTCTTGTTCAAACACCTCTGTCAATGAGCTGGTCATATTCACTGCAGGGGCTGTAGTTGTCATTTTTCCATTGAGTGGCATCCTGACCTCCTATGGCCACATTGCAGCTTCCATCCTGAGGGTCCCCTCTACCAAAGGGATCTGCAAAGCCTTGTCCACCTGTGGCTCCCACCTGTGTGTGGTGTCTCTCTTCTATGGAACAATTATGGTTCTGTACTTTTCCTCCTCGTCAAACAACTCCAATGACAAAGACATGATTGCCTCTCTGATGTATACAGTGGTGACCCCCATGCTGAACCCCTTCATCTATAGCCTGAGAAACAAAGACATGAAATTGGCTCTGGGGATTCTCTTCAGAAACAGTGTCCTTGTTGCCAAGTGAGAATTATCTGATCGTGTTCTTATTTCACACATTGACCTTGTCGAAAATCCTGTAAAATGGTGTGTTGACCACCCATGTCTCTAGCATCCTCCCCACGGATCTTATTGGATCTAATCCCTTTTAATTTAGTCATATCTTCTGTCCATTTATTCTCTCATGATCAAAATATGGCACTGCCCACAACACACACTCATCCTGTAGTTTTCAAACTCTTGATTAGTCAGGCTTGGATTGATCTTTCTAAATAGTTTGCGTTATTAGCTTATCTTCCTGAAGGGACATTAAGGACTTGCTAAGATCACAAAAAACCAACCATCTTTCTCATAAGGAAAATGACACTGGCATGTTATGCTTCCTTTTAAAAGATAACACCAGCTTGGCTTCAAGCTAAATTAAGGTGTGAAATATGGCTGTACCTTCTCAGGCCCTGATTTTCTAACTGTTAGGTGACACCTGGTCAGAATTCTTATGTCTGTTTATGGTACTTACTTTGTCTATAAGGAAATGAACAATTGGACCCTGAATCAGAGCCAGTTTACGTTTTGTGAAATATTGTTTTCATAGGTTAGAAAAAAACCTCAAGATTAGGCAATATGGCTTTTAATTATAATTCACAGTTTCTGTCTGTCAGAGTAAATGAGATATAAATCACTTCATTTCCTCTCTCTTATCTATTGTTTTCCAAAGCTACAAATATTCAGTAAAGTTTCTAATGTTTTGTTTAATAAAGCCTGGAATGCTATACCTTTTAATGTAGTAGTTAATAAAGTGCTTTTGATGTTTTTCTAAAACCTAAATAAACTTTAATTTGATTCTGCCTGTGACAAGAACTTAACCAGGGACCACATTCTAGGAAGACTGCAATTTTTGCCTCTGAGTTGGATTTCTGTGGTGAGAATAGGCTATCTCTGTCTGATTAATGTTAGTCCATGAAATGATTATTGTCTTATTCCCAAATTGAGAGCTCCCACTTCTAATAGGGGAAAGCTAAATGCATGAATTCATAATTCACGCATGTAAAAACATTTATTAGAGACTATGATATGCCAGGTGATTGTCTAAGTTCTGCAATATCAGGTTTTTTTAAAGACACCCCATCCCCACATAGGATGTATATTCCAACCCTCCTGACCCCACTTTCATGCTCCTCTTTCTCCAGAGCAGTTTTTAATCTTCTAACACATCATAGCTTTACTAATTCCCTTTATTGTCATTGTTTCTTTATTGGAATCTCAGCTCTACATGAGATGGGTCTGAATCTGAAATAAAAGAAATAAATTCTAAGTTTTGTTTGTAGGTAAAAACTGCCATGAATAAAGGAAGTATAGAAAGGGGGAGCAAAATGCCTATCAAAAAAATGAAATATTTCCATCTGCAACAATGTGGGTGGATCTAGAAGGTATTGTGCAGAGTGAAATAAGTCAGACAGGAAAGGATAAATACCATATGATTTTAGTTATATGTAGAATCTAAAAAAAGAGAGAATAAACGAACAAACAAAACAGAAGTAAACTCATAGATACAGAGAACAAACTGATGTTTGCCAGATGGGAGGGGGGTGGGAGGATGGCTGAAAAAGGTGAAGTATTAAGAAGTATTAATTGGTAGTTATAGAATAGTCACAGGATATAAAGTACATCTTAGGGAATGCGGTCAATAATATTGTAAGATCTATGTATAGTGTCAACGGGTACTGGACTTCTCAGGAGGACCATTTTGTAAGTTATATAAATGTCTAACTACTAAGCTGTGCACCTGAAATGAATATAACATTGAATGTCAACTGCAATTGAAAAAAGGGGGGAATCAGAGTGGTGTGGTCAGGGTTTTTAATTTACATTGTGTGGCCCAAGTAGAGCTCATTGGAGAAGTAACACCCAAACAAAGACCTTAGTGAGGATAGGTAAGTGAGCCATGGGCATATCTGAGGAAAAGCATTCCAAGCATGAAATCAGCAACTTGAAACACTCTGAGGTGAGATGGTGCCTGGCCCATTGCAGGAACATTAAGGGGGCCTCTGGAGCTGGACAAGGCTGAGTGGGGGAGGGATAGTAGGTGATAAGTTTGGAGATATCAGGAGACCATATTTGTAGGGTACTTACAGTCATAGTAGGTGTATTAGCCAAGGTTCTCCAGATAAATAGATCCAATAGGGGTTTGTGTGGAAAGAGGGGAAGGGAAGGGAAGGGAAAGGAAGGGGAAGGGGAAGGGGAGGGGAGGGGAAGGGGAGGGGAAGGGGAAGGGGAGGGGGAGAGGGAGGGGAGGGGGAGGGGGAGAGAAGAGAAGATTTTAAGAAATTGGCTCATGCAACTGTGAAGGCTGGTAGTCCAAACTCCACAGAGTAGGCTGGCTGACTAGAAACTCAGGGAAAAGATGCAGTTTGAGTCTGAAGGCAGTCTTCTGAGAACACAATCTCTTCTTTGGGGGAAGTCAGTTTTTTTCTTAAGGCCCTCAACTGATCATATGAGGCCCAGCAACATTCTGGAGGCCAATCTACTTTATTCAGAGTCTGCTAGCTGCATTGTTAATTCCATCTCAAAAATAATCTTCATGGAAACATCTAGAATATGTTTGACCAAATATCTGGATACTGTAGTCTAGCCAAGTTAACACATAAAATTGATCACCATAGCAGAGTTTTTGGTTTTCAGTCTGAATGATTTGGGAACCCACTAGAAGTTATTCAATAGAGGAATAACACGAGCATACTTAATGTTGTTATTGTTTCTCTCCAAAAATTAAAAATGGAACTTTCTTATAAGCCAGCAATTCCCATTCTGGGTATATATCTGAAGGAACCCCAAATACTAATTCAGAAGAATACATGCACCCCTATGTTCTTTGCAGTGTTATTTACAATAATCAAGCTATGAAAGCAACACAAGGGCCCATCAAAAGACAAGTGGATAAAAAAGCTATTTTACACACACGCGCGCGCGCGCACACACACACACACACACACACACACACTGGAATATCACTCAGCCATTATAAAGAATGAAATTGTACTATTTGGGACAGCAAAGATGGACCTAGAGATTATTATACTAAAGTGAAATAAGTCAGAGAAAGACAAATACCAAATGATTTTTCACTTATATGTGGAATCTAAAGAACAATATAAAGGAACAAACAAAACAGAAACAGATCCATGGATACAGAGCTCCAAACCTGGTTTTGTTGTACCCGAGCACTTTTGCCATTTACCTACCATATTTTTTTTTACCTACCATATTTTTAATTAAAACTTGTTTTCTGCTCCCCCTGCTCTCCAAGAGGAATTTCTGTTTGTTTTATTCACTACTGTGTCTCCAGAGTATATATCACTGTCTTACTTTTGTGAGAACCTTAATAATTACTTAAGAGAATGTGTCAATGAATGAACAAATGAATCATTCAACGTTACCAAGTGCCTATTTCAGCCATAGCTGATGCCTGGTGTTACAAAGATATTGACAATAACCCTGAACATTTATTAAGCTTACACTATGTGCTCATTTAATCATCCCTCAACTCATCTGAAGAGTATTATTATTATTTCCACTTTGAAGGACCCAGGTCTCAGAGATCTTTGATAAATCTCTCAGACATGCTCTCTTAGTAAGGGGACGGAGCCCAGAATCTTTTTCCCAGAGCCTACAGACTCAATCCCATTGCCCCTGAACAAGGTACAGACCCTACCCTATAGGACCCCACAGAGGGTGGGGACACCAGTACATTTGAAGGGGCTTTGTGTTGGAACACAGGTCTGTGTAGCGTTTTGCCAGCTTGCTGAAGCCGTACACTGCCTGGGCCATTCACTGCTGGGCAGAGAAGCTGAAATTGTGATGCAGAGGCCACGGGCAACTGGGAACCTCCTGCTTCCCATCCAGAGACTTGACCAGAGGCCCGAGGTATCACTGGCATTAAGAACCCTTTCTCCTGGGACTCCAGGTACAGCTCAGCTCCTGTGGCCCCTAAACACGCTCCTTCCCAAGGGGCCAGGAGGAAGGTGGGCAGTTATCCCAAATGACTGCTGCTCTACTCAGGGACCTGGGGCTGTCTCCCTCTGGGGTCTCTTTCTGATGGTAAAAGGAGATCTCCTGCCCACTGTTTTGAAGCTGGTGAACAGACATGAAAGTCTGTAAAAGTCCTCGAACCACAAAGGTTTGCTCTCTTTACTTTGATCCTGGATTTCCTGCACTGAAAGTGAGGACTCAGGAAACAGCACGAAGCACAGGGTATCAGAATTCATAGCCCTGGTATAGATCAGAAGAGTGTGCTGACCATCTCATTATGCTGTTTAATTAAATTCCTGCATTTGATCTTGGCTTTATTTGGAAAGTTAGCATGTCATAAAAATAATGGCTAAAATTGTGTATGTTTATTTTGTACAGGACACTGTTCTTATATATTGATGTGTCTTGAATTAGAACCCACTTATGAACTCTAGGAATGTGTGACATTGGTATCTTCACAAGCTGTGGCACAACATGAGGCGAAGACAATCACCCCCTCAACTCATCCACCCAGAAAGTGGTGGGGCCAGACTTGCAGCACAAGGAATCTGGCTGCAGAGCTTCACGTTTACTCAGTCCTCTGTCAGGGGTGCCCAGACGGTCAGGGGGCTGAGGAAAGAGGTCCTGTGTGTCCCATTTATTCTTACATCTCAATTTGGTAGCATAGTGCCAGGAACCTGTTTGATTAAAATAATAAGTAGAATGAATTTGTTCTGGTTTCTTTTTTTAATTACAAGGTATTTAACTGGAAATCACAACCATTGCAAAATGGCTTTAAAGCTGGATTTTTGGGGGGGTGTTTGTCATAGACGGGAGGAAAAATGAGGAAAAAAATTCAGTCTGGTTGCTTTTTAAAACACACACACACACACACACACACAAACTTTCAATAAGGTGTGCCTCTTTTATGCTGGACCTGGTCTTAATGTTTCCTTTATTTCCTTGTTTATTTTATTTTTTAAATTTTATTTTATTGTTTCAAGTATTACATATAGTATTACACATGTCTCCTTTCCCCCCACTGAACTCCCCCCAGCCACCCCCACCCCTAGCACATGCCCTCACCCCCCTAGTGTCTGTGTCCATTGGTTATGCTTATATGCATGCATACAATTTGAAAGAAACCATGCTTGACATTGAGGGTTGTTGCTCGCTTTGGCAGAGCTAGCTGATGATACGTATTCAAGAAATTATTCTTTTTCTCCAGGAGAAAGTAAGAGACCCTACTGTGGTGGCTATAATCACTCTTTCAAAGTCTCTGACATTTTTCACTGCCCTTTCATCCCCAGAAGAGAGAGGAGGAGCATGAGGCCTGAGAACCACAGCAGCGTGTCCCAGTTCCTCCTCTTAGGGCTCCCCATTCCGCCAGGGCAGCAGGGCGTGTTCTTCACCCTGTTCCTGGGCATGTACCTGACCACAGTGCTGGGCAACCTGCTCATCATCCTGCTCATCAGGCTGGACTCTCGCCTGCACACGCCCATGTACTTCTTCCTCAGCCACTTGGCCTTCACTGATGTCTGCTTTTCATCTGTCACTGTCCCTAAGATGCTCATGAACATGCAGACTCAGGATCAATCCATCCCCTATGCAGGATGTGTAACACAGATGTATTTCTTCATATTTTTTGGTTGCATTGATAACCTTCTCCTTGGAGTGATGGCATATGACAGGTACGTGGCCATCTGTCACCCTCTACAATACACCACCATCATGGGGGAAAAACTGTGTACCTCACTAGTGGCTGTATCCTGGTTATTTTCATGTAGCAGTGCAATGTCCCACACTCTCAGCCTGGCCAGGCTGTCCTTCTGTGCTGATAACACTATCCCGCATTTCTTTTGTGATCTTGCAGCTCTGCTCAAATTGTCCTGCTCTGACATCTCCATCAATGAGTTGGTCATCTTCACTGTGGGGGCACTGGGTATCATCACACCACTGACTGGCATCCTGGCCTCTTATGTCCGCATTGGGGTCTCCATCCTGAGGGTCCCCTCTACCAAAGGGATCTGCAAAGCCTTGTCCACCTGTGGCTCCCACCTCTCCGTGGTGTTTCTATTCTACGGGCCAATTGTAGTTCTATACATTTTCCCATCATCAAACAACTCTAATGACAAAGACGTAATTGCCTCAGTGATGTACACAGTGGTGACCCCCATGATGAACCCCTTCATCTATAGCCTGAGGAACAGAGACATGAAGGGGGCTCTGGGGAAACTTTTCAGGAGGGAGATCCTTTTCTCCAAGTGACAATCACCTCACCTTCTCAGTCGTTAGTTCACCAAAAGTCACTGTGGAAAACTATGCAGGGGATTATCCTTGCTACTGACACATCCATCTCAGCTCCATGTTTCGGTTACTTGTTTTGACTGTTATTACTGTTTGCTTCCCACGAACCCCGTGGCTTCCTCCAGGCACAGACTCACCAACTGTGCTCTTTGAACCAACTTCTTTTTGCTTTAGCTTTTATTTTTTGTCTCTTTATGCTTCCATAAGCCTTGGGATCTGATACATACAACAGCACCATTATCTCAGTTGTCTTTAAAGCACCCAATTTCTTTTAAGTCAGGAGTAGAAAAAACTGCATCCTTTAAAATTGCAGTATTTCCTTATATTAATGAATAGACAAGAAAATCTTGCTTTGATACATGTTTCCTCTTTAAGGTAAAAGAAATGTTGACTGCAAATGTATTTGGTGTTTGAATTTGTTAGGCATTCTTACAAGCCGTATCCTCTCGTTCTTGAAGTTGAAGAATATGGAAAGTGTCTAATGTGTTGTGGTTTGGAAACTTTTGTAGTGTTTATGTGGACATCTTATATGAGTTTGTATCAATACTTGTGTAACTCAGTGGTGTAGATAATTAGAACACTTGAAATGGCTGCGTAAGAACTAATCATAATCCGTATTTCAGCAATGGGCTCCTTAGTTCCACCCTCAATTTGTCAAACATGTTTTTCCAGATCTAGGTTTCTTAATTTAACTCCAAAGTTTAAGGTAAGGAAATTCAGAATGCTGGCTTACTGAATGGAGCAGCTGACTAATTGAATGCTTCTGATGGTTTCCTAAAATCTAAACACAATACAAAACTTCTCCCAGATGACTCTTATGTGAGGCCGAGGTTGAGAACATTTAAATTAAGCGATTAAGAGCAATACATGTAACTGAATCAAGATGCATGTCCTAAAAATAAACATCTACACCTTCACTGGGGATTGCTATAGATAATCGATATGGAGGAAAATTCTGCCAAAACTTTGCAAATAACTGAAAGAACTGTATATCCTTGGGAGCCCTGTAGATGATGCAATGTGGACCAAACATAGGAATCATCCCTTAAGGAAGCAATGGAATAGGGCAGATGTAACTCTGATCTCCAGTCATTTGGATGGTGACTGGGTGGGAAAAGCTTACTCTTCCAAAGGAATCTGCTCTGAAAAATAAAGATGGAGAAAAATAATATTTCTATGTTAAATTCTGCTGTGAAATACATTTGTGCGGAAAGGCTTCCCTGGTTTGAAATTGTGTTCATTAAGATAATGAGAAAGTGGTCTCAATGGAAATGCCTCTGTTGTCTGAGGGGACCTGCTTCTTTCTTATTTCTTTTATTTTTAATAAATCTTTATTGCTGAAAGTATTACATATGTCCCTTTTTTCCTTTTCACTTACATTTTTATTGACATACAGTTTTTAAAAGTTAAAATTAATGTATTTTGATATATACATGTGAAACCATCACCACAATCAAGGCAATGAACATATCCTCAAGTCACCCTGAAAAGTTGCCTCAGATGTTTTTGTAAGCCTGCCCTCCCTCCCCTTATTTCTGACAGTAATTTGTGTCTTTTTTTTCTTTGATTAGTCTGGTTTATCAATTTCATAATTTTTCTGAAAGAACAAACTTTTAGTTTTATTGGTATTATGTATTGCCTTTCTATTTTCTATTTTATTGATTTCTGCTTTCCTCTTTATTATTTCCACTATCCTATATAATAAAGAGCTAATATGCAAATGGTCATCATGCCCTCATGCCATCACGCCCTCACGCAGTCACACCTTAACTGCTCAGACACTCAACACTGGGGAGAGGGGAATGGGGACCTGCCAGGCACAAATGAGCTCACGAGAGAGGAATGGGGACCAGCCAGGCTGTGGCCCAGGAGAGGGACAAGCCACACACCCTGGGGTGCCAGGCACCTGCAGCTGAGGCCTGGGTGAAGCTGCCCACCCACAATCCCCTGTGGCTGCAGCCAGCCCTGGCAAAGCCGGCCCAGGTCCTGGGTGCCTGCGGCCAGCTGGAGGAGGGAATCCTGGGTCCCGGGTGCAGGGTGAGGCAGAGGCAGTTAGGGATGATCAGGCCAGCTGGGGAGCAGTTAAGGGCGATCAGGCAGGCAGGCAGAGATGGTTAGGGGCGATCAGGCAGGCAGGCAGAGGGGTTAGGGGTGATCAGGCAGGCAGGCAGGTGAGCAGTTAGGAGCCAGCAGTCCCAGATTGCGAGAGGCAGTCGGACATCCACCGAGGGGTCCCAGATTGGAGAGGGTGCAGGCCGGACTGAGGGACCTCCCCCCCCCCCCTGTGTGCATGAATTTTGTGCACCGGGCCTCTAGTATTATTCTTTTTGCTTACTTTGGATTTAGTTTGCTCTTCTTTTTCTAGTTTCTATAAGGTAAAATCTTAGAAAACTGATATGAGACCTTTGTTGTTTTCTGTTACAGGCATTTAGTCCTATAAATATCCCTCTAAGCCTAAGCATTTCTGTTTGTTTATCTCACAAATTTTTATATATTCTGTTCCATTTTCCATCAGCTGAAAATATTTCTAAATTTCCTTTGACTTTTTCCTCTTGACTTATGGTTTGTTTAGTATATAATTTCATTTCTAAATATTTGGATATTTTCACCTGATATTCTTTATTAATTCTTAAATTAACTCCATTTTGGTCAGAAAGCACACTTTGTATTATTTGAATCCTTTAAAACTTAGTAAAACTTGTTTAGTGGCCCAACATATGGTTCCTCTTGGTAAACATTACATATACACTTAAAAATGTATATTCTGCTATTGTTGGGAAGAATGTTCTAGAAATGTCAATTAGGACAAGTTTGTTGATAGTGTTGCTTAAGTTTTTATATTATTAATAATTCCTCTCTAGTCTTTTTTACTATTGAGGGAGGAATATTGAAAACTTCTGTTATAATTATAAATTTGTGTATTTCTTCTTACAGTTCCATCAGATTGTGCTTCTCTTTTTATTCAAACCTGTTATTAGGTGCTCATATGCTTAGAATTTGTATGCTCTCTTCACGAATTTACTGTTTTATCATCATGAAATGATGGCCATTTCTCTGGCAATATTCTTTGCTCTTAAATCTAATTTGTTTAATATTAATGTTGCCACTATAGATTTTTTAAATTAGTGTTTGCATGATATATTTTTTATCCTTTAACTATTTAACTTAATTATGTATTTTCTTACTTTATATTGACACTAGAGGCCCGGTGCATGAAATTTGTGCACTCGGGGGTCCCTCAGCCCAGCCTGAGTCCTCTCACAGTCAGGGAGCCCTCGGGGGATGTCTGACTGATGGCTTCAGGTTAGCTATGGCTGTAGGTAGAGATATGTAGACAAATCAAACCCTAGCCTGGTGGGGAAAAGGGAATTTTGACCTCAGGTCTCCTCCCTGACCTAACAAGAACCAGAGGCCCAGGAATTTAGAAACAAGAAAACCCTAGGGCAGTGATGGCGAACCTATGACATGCGTGTCAGAGGTGACACGCGAACTCACTTTTTTTTGGTTGATTTTTCTTTGTTAAATGGCATTTAAATATGTAAAATAAATATCAAAAATATAAATCTTGCCCTAGCTGGTTTGGCTCAGTGGATAGAGTGTCGGCCTGTAGACTGAAGGGTCCTAGGTTCGATTCCAGTCAAGGGCACATGCCCAGGTTGTGGACTCAATCCCCAGTGGGGAGCGTGCAGGAGGCAGCCAATCAATGATTCTCTCTCATCATTGATGTTTCTATCTCTCTCTCCCTCTTCCTTCCTCTCTGAAATCAATAAAAATATTTTAAAATATATATATATATATAAATCTTTGTTTTACTATGGTTAAAAATATCAAAAAATTTCTGTATGTGACACGGCACCAGAGTTAAGTTAGGGTTTTTCAAAATTCTGACACGCCAAGCTCAAAAGGTTCGCCATCACTGCCCTAGGGTTTAAATAATGCTGAGAAACAAGTGAATTAACCTAAAAATTATTGTTTTAGAAGATGGATTTCAAAAGAATATCCAAAAGTTCAAAGAAAAGAAAAGGGGGTAGTCACCTTGGTAGCAGTGTTACATGAAATGTAAAACCATTCAAAGCAAATGAAAAAAGGGAAATGCTCAGAAGGAATTGTTACAATCTACTGCATAATATCTGCTATAAACTGAATGTTTGTGCCCTCCCCCCCAAAAAAATCACATGTTGAAACCTATTCCCCAATGTGATGATATTTGGGGTGGAGGTAATTAGGGCACAAGATTGGAGCCCTCATGGATGGGATTAGTGCCCTTATGAAAGAGACACCGGAGAGCTCCTTTGCCCCTCCCATCATCTGAGGGCATGAGAAGCAAGAAGACAGCTGTACATGAAGTAAGAAGCTAGCCCAAGCCAAACACCAAATCGGCCAGCACCTTGAATGTAAACTTCTCAGCCTCCAGAACTGTGACAAATAAATTTCTGTTCTTTATAAGCCCCCAGTCTATGGTATTTTGTTGTTGCAACCCAAACAGACTAAGACAGGCACCCTGTGACTCTCCATCCAGATGTCCCCACAAGTACCCATTCAACTACGGAAGGGCATCTTGGTTGCTTCCAACTTTTGACAATTACTCTATGAGTAAAGCTGCTATTAAACACCCATGTGTTGGTTTTTTGTGGGCATAAGTTTTCCTCACATTTAGTAAATACCAAGGAATGTGATTGCTGGATTGTATAGGAAGAGTTTGTTCAGTTTTATAAGAAACAGCCAAACTGTCCCCCAAAATGGCTGTACTATTGTGCATTCCTACCAGCAATGAATGACAGTTCCTGTTAAGATCCTTGCCAGTTTTTGGTGTCAGTGTTTTGGGTTATGACTTAGGTTTTACGCCCCCTTGGTTTATAGGAAGGGAGCTGATCTATTGACTACATCAATTACTAAGCCCCTTCTATGTGTGCAGACCTGTGTTAGGCAGTTGGGCATAGAGGAATGTCAACTAAAGCTCTCTTTCTTTGGCATGCCTAGACTTTTTGGGGTAAAGTAAATGAGCCACATTATATTTGGGTGCTGAACCTGGCCATCTTGCCCAGTGGATGAGCATAGACCTATGAAGCAGGAGGTAACAGTTCTATTCCCAGTCAGGGCACATAGCCAGGTTGCGGGCTCGGTTCCCAGTGTGGAGTGTGCAGGAAGCAGCGGATCAATGATTCCCTCTCTTCATTGATGTTTCTATATCTCTCTCCCTCTCCCTTCCTCTCCAAAATCAATAAAAATATTTTAAAAAGCAAAAGTCTAAGGTATATTTGGGGACAGATATGTGTTTCAAGATTGATATTTTGGGAATCTTTTTAGATTGAGAGAGAGCTTTAAGCGGGATCTAGGACAGTGGTTCTCAACCTGTGGGTCGTGACCCCTTTGGGGGTTGAACGACCCTTTCACAGGGGTCGCCTAAGACCATCGGAAAACACATATATAATTACATATTGTTTTTATGATTAATCACTATGCTTTAATTATGCTCAATTTGTAACAATGACATTGGGGGTCACCACAACATGAGGAATTGTATTAAAGGGTCGCGGCATTAGGAAGGTTGAGAACCACTGATCTAGAAGATCATGAATTTTTGAGAGGTGGAGAGGTCTGAGGCAGCTATCCCAGCAGGTACAGTGGTGGCAGCTATGACTGTAGGTTGACATTGAGAATGATTATGGCCAAATGTGGATTTCATACATTATGAAATTTTTCTGTGGATTTAATAAATTATTTGGTGGAGTGTGAAGTTTCCTCCTCAGATAATGAAAGGTTAATGAAAACATTCCCATTCTAATAAACTATTTTTAATTCATATCTCATCTTCTCAGGACACCTACATTGACCACCCTATTAATTCTGAATTGCTTCTTGTCCTCTTTTGTACCCCTTCCCTGCTTTGTTTTACTCCATGACTCCTTTCACCAACTGCCATGTCATGGATTTTACTATTGTGATTTTTGTGATTTTGTTCTGTTGTGTATTGATTTGTTTTATTTTTTTCTTTGCTTCCTCCCCTTAAAATGTAAGCTCTACCAGATGATGTATTTCTATTTTATTCATTGCTGTGCTCCCACAGCCTAGACTGTCACATTTAAGAAGTCTTTAATAACTATTTATAAAAAAACAAATAAATTAATTAATTCACTTAATTTCCCAATGCTTATTAAGTGCCCTGCCACTATTGGTGATATGCCCTAATATTTATTGGACATTTGCATGTGTTAGGCACTGTGATAAGAACTCTGAGATGCATTGTATCATTTAATTCTTACAACAACCTCATAAGGAAGGTACTATTCTTATCACCACGTTACACTTAAAGACTCTGAATGTTGTTGAATTAAATTGAATTGTTCAGGAGCTCACAGTAAGTGGCAGAGTCCATATTCAATTCAAGACTCTACAGAGTCCATCCTTTCATTCTCCTACCATTTGAGTGAGGCCCAGCCCCTGCCCCCCAGGTAGCAGGGAGACCTGCTGAGCTTTAGAGGAGGCTTGTGTAGGAGCTACAAGAGCCTTGCTTGTGATAAAGGAACAGGCTTATTCTACAATAGTGTAGACTTGAGAAGCCCAGACTGACCCTGGCCTCTCCTCCATCCACCTGGAACCACCAGATCAGATAGAAAGGAGCCCAGAGTGCCCCTTTCAGACGACATCAGAGACGTTGCCCTCAGGGACTCCAGTGGCTCAGCCCCTCTGGTCCTTGCACAGGCTCCTCCCCAAGAGGCCAGCAGTAATTTGTTCAATTAGTTCACATTGGCTGTTTCTCTATTGAAGATCCTAGGTGTCTTCTCCCCCATATCTTCTTTCTGCTATAAATAAACCCCTCTTGCCCATTGTTCTATTGCTGATAAACAGACAAGCAAATTTATGAAGGTCCTTGGGCCATGGAGGCTGCATCTTGTCCTGTGCCTCCCCGGTCTCTTGGACAGAAAGGGAAGACTAAGGAAACAGCACAGAGCAGAAGGTATTTGAGATTTTTAAGGACTAGCATAGGTTAGAATGGACCAGGATTCTGCCCCTATAAACATGTGTGTGGGAACATGAGACTAGGTATATGTGTTCTGTGTATTTCTACCTGTAAGTGTCACTGACACACATGGACAGCCTCCACCTGGGATGTGCACTGATCATGCCAGGCTGGAAATCTCTGAGCAATGCATGTGCTTTAGGGGTTATGTCTATGTTGTCCGTGTACTGTTGGTGTGATTTTGTATGTTGCAATCTGAGTATCTGTGACTGTCTGTAAGTGCCTATATGTATGTGCTTCTATTATATGTTGTCCATAAGTTCTTTGTATGACTGTGCATTGTGAGCATTTTGCACATATGATTATTTATGAACTTGTGTGAAACAGTTTTGTGCCATGGCCATTTTCATCTAGGACAGTGATGGCGAACCTTTTGAGCTCGGCGTGTCAGCATTTTGAAAAACCCTAACTTAACACTGGTGCTGTGTCACATATAGAAGTTTTTTGATATTTGCAACCATAGTAAAACAAAGACTTATATTTTTGATAATTATTTTGTATATTTAAATGCCATTTAACAAAGAAAAATCAACCAAAAAAATGAGTTCGCGTGTCACCTCTGACACGCGTGTCATAGGTTCGCCATCACTGATCTAGGATATGCATATATCAGGAAAAAAACAGCAAATCATCCTTCAACAATATGTGTGCTGGATGTGTGTGTGTGTGTGTGAGAGAGAGAGAGAGAGAGAGAGAGAGAGAGAGAGAGAGAGAGAATATGTATAGAAGTGTGTGTATTGTTTTTAACACACTCACACTTCCACTAAATCGGAGTTTGAGTAGAATGGATAGGGAGAAAGTAGAAAGTAAAGGCTTGAAACTCTAAGAGCATGTGTATGCGTGTCTGTATATTTGCCCATGTATGGAACAGTCTCACTTTCTTTTTCCCTTTTTTATATATTTAAATACCATTTTTTAACATTCTTTATTAGTTAAGATATTACAAATGTGTCTTAATCCCCCCATTAACCCCCATCCTCCCCCCACCCCCGGCTCATGCTCTCATCCCCCTGTTGTCCATGTCCATTGGTTTGGCTTATATGCGTGCAAACAAGTCCTTTAGTTGATCTCTTCCCCTTACCCCCTCCCTCCCCTCCTTTCCTTCTGGGGATTGATAGTCCGATCGCTGTTTCTCTGTCTTGGGATCAGTCCCTGTTCATCAGTCTATGCTGTTCTCTATAATCCACAAATGAGTGAGATCATGTGGTATTTATCTTTCTCTGACTGGCTTATTTCACTTAGCATAATGCTCTCCAGCTCCATCCATGCTTGGAACAATCTCACTTTCTGATGTTCCTTTGGACTCAAGACCAGAACGTAGTTAGGCACTTACAAACTGGATCCACATTAAGCCCTATTGGGGCCATTGGACTATGTGGGTTGAATGTTCCAGTATTGCCCCAGTGCCCTGGGTTCATATTTCTCACTCTGGCCTTTAGCATTACCCATATTTATACTTAGGGAACATGGCAGCCTCATTAAGTGTCCTGGTTCGGGTGTCCTCAAAATCTGCTAGTTGTCCTCCAATAATTTTGTGGCCTTACTTTGATCTCTCTGAGGCCAGAAGCCTTAAACATAAATGAATAATAATAGCTCCTGTACAATATTGCTGGCAACAGTTTAATACATGCCAGGCACGCAGTAAGCCACCAGTCCCTGTGGCCAGTATATACCCTTCTTCAGATGGAGGCTGACTTTCCTGACTGCCCATCCAGGTAGCTCCACATGAGAGAATGCACTGTGCCAGTAGGGACAGCAGGCCCGTGCCAAAATTCTCTCAAACCTTACTTTACAGCTTCATAACTGAGCACAGGTCACATGACCATTTACACACAAGATGCAGGTTCCCTTCCCGCTGATTAGCTCCCTGACACCGCAGCGCTGTGCCTGCACACATCAGGTTTTCTGGTCCCTCAGCACCCCCACTTCACCTCCAGAGAAGCCAGAGCTCTTAGTGGAAGTCTCACCCAGCCATTGTCAATGAGCAGGGAGGCCTAGTAAGGGGTGAGGTCACCAACTTCCTCCTACTGTCCCATTGTCCCTGAGAATCACCCTAGTCTGGAACAAGAATCTACTGTCAGATGTGGATTCCCATGTCTTATGTCAGTTTCCTCTTCCAGGCATCATAAAATACGGGTATTTTAACTCTACCAGCCACTCCCTTGCAAAGAAATGGGAAGTGTCTGTTTCTAATGAGAAGAGCATTAGGAGAGTTCTCTTTGACATCAAGTTCCACCACCAAACACACTGTGTAAGTGACTTCACTGCTCAGGTTAGTAGAATGGAAAAGAAAAGTCTCTGTCTTCTCTCCTTCTCAGACACAAAATATATACTGACTGCATGTAGTTGAAAGTATGTGAAAGCTGTTTGCAAACTATAGGTTGTAGGCATATAAATGGCTGTAGGAATGAGTGATGGGCAGACATCTGAGCTGGTGATTAAGGTAATATTGAGCATAGAGATCCTCTTTCAAACACTGGAATAACATGCCTCAAGGCCTGACTATTTTGCTTAATTAAATACAGTGAGGTAGATTATGTTCAGTAGGAGCTTACACAATAAAATAGACACAAGGGGAAAAATGAAGACTAGCGGTTACTGGCCATGTGATGATGAGCTCATTTATTAACATTTCTTAGTTTCAGCATGCTTGCATGTGCACACATGCACACACACTACATAAATATATATACACAAAAATCCCTTCCTTTTGCCTGGCATACAGTTGAATACATGTTCAACAAATGTCAATTACATTAATATTGACACTGGGAAATAGTCACACTAATCAGGTAAATATTAATTCTAATAGGCATCACCAATCTTATAGCATCTATCAATTCTCAGGTCCCTAGGTGGTTACTGCATTTAAAATCTCATATATGAGCCAATTGATTCACTGAAATAGACTCAAAGAAATGAACAACAAAAATATGTAAAGAAAAAAATATTTTAATCTAAATTAAACAAATTTATAGGTTAACACAACTTTTAGATTAGCCACCTGCTCCTTTCTAATGCCCACCTCACATTTCTGGTATATTAGATTCCTAAAGATCAACCCAATATTTAAAAAACAACAACCAAGATTTATCTGGACACTCACACAGGCCTGAAGATGTCAGATGACATAGCTGTGCCCTTACTACATAAAGAACTCTGCTATAATATCATAACTCTCATGGGATCATTTAATTCTTCTACAAACCCTATGGGTAGGAATTATCATGCTTATTTGGTAAAGTTTAAAAAACAGGCCAAAAGGTAAACTGTTGAAACCAGCTAGAAAGTGGTGGAGTCAGAACCCACTAGAAGTCTAGTTTCAGATTCTCAGATACTCAGAAGCAGTTCGTGAAGAGGCGATTCCTTAAAATGTGAGCTCTGGAAGGAAGGAACTTTATCTTATTTTCTCCAGAAAATAGTTCAGTGCCTAACATGTTAGATAAATAAATGATTTCATCTGGTTTACACTGAAGGGCATTTTGTGGACCACTCTAGGTCTGATGACTCCCTCTTTATCTCCCTACGATGTGTGAGTGAGGATTCAGGCAACAGCATCTGAGAAATACCTGAGGAATTTCTCCATAGAAAATAGATAACCCAACTGTGTTAGCCATTATCATTATTTATCATCTGAGACATTTCTAATATTCCTTCCATCTAAGCAGAAAGAAGGGCAGCATGAGGAGGGAGAACCAGAGCAGCGGGTCCCAGTTCCTCCTCCTGGGGCTCCCCATCCCGCCAGGGCAGCAGGGCGTGTTCTTCACCCTGTTCCTGGGCATGTACCTGACCACGGTGCTGGGCAACCTGCTCATCATCCTGCTCATCAGGCTGGACTCTCGCCTGCACACGCCCATGTACCTCTTCCTCAGCCACTTGGCCTTCTCTGATGTCTCCTTCTCATCTGTCATTGTCCCTAAGATGCTCATGAACATGCAGACTCAGGATCAATCTATTTCCTATCCAGAGTGTGTAACACAGATGTATTTTTTCATATTTTTTGGTTGTACTGATACCCTTCTCCTTGGAGTGATGGCATATGACAGGTATGTGGCCATCTGTCACCCTCTACATTACACCACCATCATGAGGGAGGAGCTGTGCATATTTCTGTTGGCTGGATCTTGGCTCCTCTCCTGTGGCAGTGCTCTGTCCCACACCATCCTCCTGGTTCAATTGTCCTTCTGTGCTGACATTATCCCTCACTTCTTTTGTGACCTCGCTGCCCTGCTTAAGCTCTCATGCTCAGACATCTCCCTCAATGAAATGTTTATCTTTGCTATTGGGGGAGTGATCAGTATCCTGTCATTTACTGGGATTCTGGTCTCTTACATTCAAATTGGGGTCTCCATCCTGAGGGTCCCCTCTACCAAAGGTATGTACAAAGCCTTGTCCACCTGTGGCTCCCACCTCTCCGTGGTGTTTCTATTCTATGGGACAATTATGGGTCTGTACATTTTCCCATCATCAAACAACTCCAATGACAAAGACATAATTGCCTCAGTGATGTACACAGTGGTGACCCCCATGCTAAACCCCTTCATCTATAGCCTAAGGAACAGAGACATGAAGGGGGCTCTGGGGAAACTTTTCAAGAGGGAGATCCTTTTCTCTAAGTGACAGTGCCCTACTCGTTATTATCTCATCCACTGATCCTGTCAGAGAAATCTCCTTGAAAAATGTGCAGTCAGGTAACCATCCTGTTTCTTGCTCTGTACCCACTTTTAATAGTCTCCCCTGTTTGGTCCCCTATGCTCCCTGGATTAGAAATGTAAAATATAATTGCAGAAGGTACCTTCTTACTCTTTAAATTCTTGACTCCTAAGTTGAAGATTGGAACTATCAAATGTGTTATGTGATAATACATTTTAAATAAAAAGTAAAATATACATTTGATCCTTATTTGAGTTAGTTTTCATATCTACAAAATTGAGTTTTTTTAAAAAATTGAGGTATCATAAAATAGTTGCATAAAAAATTAATAATAATCTAGTTTCTTAATTTTTTTTCTCTAGCACTATAAAGTTCTAGGAAGTTCAAAGTGTTTTCCTTGCTACTGAGGTAGCTAATTAGTAAAGTGCTTCCTTATAGCTACCTAAAATTAAAAAGTAAAGCTTTGACCTTACTAGTTAGTTTTATTGTGCCCATGGTGGAAAGAACCCAATAGAGATGCATAGGGCAATCACTTTATTTAAAAGTTTCCTGATTCTAAGTCTTTTTCCCTCTATGGGATGTTTCTTGGTGGGGTGGTTTATATTCCTCTTCCTTCCAGTTTGCGAAAATGAAGATTTCTTTCTGCTCAAACTAAAACAATCCATTTCTAGTTGAAGCAAAAATAAATGTTCTAACATTTATTCATGATATAACACTCATTAAATAAATTTGTATTTCAAATTTGTACTATGTACTGGGCAATGCTTTACAAATGAGTCAAAATTTCTCCCTTTGAGGCTTTTACACTAAAGAGGAGAGACATTATCAGTAAAAATAAAAATGCATGTTATGTTAAAAGATAATGAGTGTCATAGTGTGGATATTAGCATTAACAGGGTGAGCGGGAAAGGAGTGTTGCAGGTGTCCCTGTTATTTTAAGTAGTCTAGTGGCCCAGGTAGGCTTCCATAAGAACAAGGGATTTGAGCAAAAAGCTTAATGAGAACAGGGGAATAAGTCATTGTTTTTATCTGAGGGGAGGAATATCCCAGACTGGGGAGTAGAAACTGCAGAGTCTGAGATGAGAGAGTGGTTGGCATATTAAAAAAAACAAAACAAAAAAACAACAACAAAAAAAAAACCAGAAAGGAAGCTAAATTGACAGAGAGTGAGCAGTGTACTGAGGGGATTGGTAGAAGATAAAGATGAGAGGTAACAAGGGATATCAATATATAAAGTAAAAGTATTTGATAAAATTCAACATCCAATCTTGATTTAAAAATCTCAGAAACTAGAAATAGAGAAAACTTCTTTAAATTGGTAAAGGATATCTATGAAAAACCTAAAACTAATACCATACTTAACAGTGAAAGACTGAATACTTTCCTCCTAAGATCAGGAACAAGGTAACAATTTCAGTGGTACCACTTAAATTCAAAATTGTGCTGTAATAGTGTCTATACTTAATAATGCTATGTTGTATATATGAAATATGCTAAGAAGGTAGATCTTATATTAAGTTCTCTGCAATAGACTGAATATTTGTGTTCCCCCCAAATTTATATGTTAAAATCCTTACCCCCAATGTGATGAAGAGAGACAAGCAGGAAAAGCCACTCCATAGAGAATAGTGGATTCTCCTCATGAGAGAAGGAAGAGAGACCCCAACCATCTCTAGAAGTTGAGCTTATATATGTTTGTGGTTTCTATGGAAAATTGCTGGTATGGGGAAATAGAGAATAGCAAAAAGTTTGGATTAACTTTAACCTTTATAAGGTATATTGTGTGGCCCTTATTGTATGGGTAAACAATAAGGTGTGGGTGAGAAGCTATTAATCAACCTTTGAAGGAATTTTCCTTATCTGGAAGTTCTTTGAGGTCTCCTTGCATCTCCAGTCAGTCCAGTTCCATGTCAGACAGCATGTAGCAGACCCCTGACTTAGCTTTGTTTGACTTAGTTAATTTATATAGTTCTCATGTCCCTAACCTATATTAAAGGTAATAACAGAAATAATGTAAAGAGAAATATTGGCTTATACATAAGAGAAATGAATTAACAGCAATGTTCTAAGTGATGGGAGGGAGGAATTGGGAGTACTCTTATATAAGGTAACTACACTACCTGTTATTTCAAAGTGAACTTAGATTAAGTTTAAAGATATGTTTCAAACTATAGGATACTTTAGTTTGAAAAAATGTTAAGAAGAATAATGGATATGCTAAGAAAAGAAAGAATAAAGAATCATGTAAAATGCTCAATTAAAACCAGAGAAGACAGAAAAAGAGGGGAAGATAGAAACAAAGAACAAATGCAACAAATAGAAAACAGGTACAATACAGCAGGGTACTAAAATCAAACTACATCAATAATCACTTTAAATGTGAATGGACTAAAACCATCAATTAAAAGGTAAACATTAGCAAAGTGAATAAAAAGATAAGACCCAATTATATGTGCTTACAAGAAACTCACTTTAAATATAAAGGCACAAATAAATTAAAAGTATAGGGTGGACACAGAAAACTGAAGAAAATATTTACAAATCACATATCTGAAGAGGGACTGACATCCAGAATATGAAAGAACTAAAATTCAACAACAATAACAAAACAAAAAAAAGACACCCAATTGAAAATTGGGCAAAGGTCCTGAATGACATTTATCCAAAGAAGATATACAGATGGCCAATAAGCCCATATGAAGATATTCAACATCATTGGGGAAATGCAAATCAAAATCACAGTGAGGTACCACTTCACACCCACTAGGATTACTATAATTTTTTAAAAAACAGAAAATAACAAATGGCAAGGATATGGAGAAATCCTAACTCTTGTGCACTGCTGATGGAAATATAAAATGGTGCAGGCACTTTGGAAAATATTATTGTGGTTCCCCCAAAATCTAAAAAGTAGAATTTTATATTATCCAGCAATTCCATGTCTGGGCATACACACAAAAGAATTTAAAGCAGTGAGTTAAACAGATATTTGTACAATCGTGTTCATAATAGTCAAAGGTGGAAGCAACCCAAGTGTTCATTGACAGATGAGTGAATAATCAAAATGTGGAATATGTATATATACAATGGAATACATTATTTAGCCTTATAAAGGAATAAACTTGTGATACATGCTAAAACATGGATAAACCTTGAAGATATTATGCTAATAAGCCAGACCCAAAAAGGCAAATATCTATGTAATGAAATACATAGAATAAGCAAGTGCATAGAGAAATACATAGAATAAGCAAGTGCATAGAGACAGAAAGTAGAATGGTTACCAGGGGCTGGGGAGTAGAGAATGGGTAGTTATTATTTAATGGGTACAAAGTTTCAGTATGGGATGATGAAAATGTCGTGGAGATGGATCGTGATGATGTTTGCTTAAAAATCATTCAAATGGTAAATTTCACATTATGCATATTTTACCACAATACAATAGTGAAGGGATAAAGAAAGACATACCATGTAAAAACTGATCAAAAGAAAGTTGGAGTCGCTATCTTAATGTCAGAAAAAGCTGATTTCAGAACAGGAAAATTATCAGGGATAAAGAGTTCATTACATAATGATAGAGAAGTCAATTCACCAAGAAAACATAACAACCATTAACGCATAGGCACCTAACAACAGAGTGTCAAAAACTGATAGACTGGCAAGGAGAAATAGACAAACTCACTATTATAGTTGGAGATTTCAACACCCCTCTATCAGTCACTGACAGATCCAATAGGCAAAAAGCCAGCAAGGATATAGTTGACCTGAATAGCACCATCAATCAGCTGGACCTAACTGACATTTCTAAAACACTTCATCCAACAACAGCAAGAGTACACATTTTTCTTAATCTCACATGGAATATTAAACAATATATCCCACATTCTAAGATATAAAACAAACCCTCAACAATTTAAAAGAATAGAAATACAAAGTATGCTCTCAAACCACAGTGAATTTTAAACTAGAGATCAATAGCAGAAGCTGGAAAAAAAATCTCAAAATGTTTGGAGATTAAACAACATATATCTAAATACCACATGGGTCAAACAAGAAGTTTCAAGACAAATTTAAAATATTTTAAACTAAATTAAAATGAAAACACAAGTTATGAAAAATTATGGGATGCACCAAAAGCAGTGCTTCGAGGAAATGTATAGAATTAAAAATGTACATATTAGGAAATAAGAAGCTCTAAAACTGATAGTATAGGCTTCTACCTTAAATAACTAGAGAAAAAAGATAATATAAACTTAAAATAGACAAAAATAACAAATATTGGAGCAGAAATAAGTAAAACTGAAAACAGGAAATCAATAGATAAAATCAATGAAATCAAAAGTTGATTATTTGATAAAATTGATAAACCTCTAGCTAGGCTAATTAAGAAAAATGGGGACTTTTATAAAACACAGCAGGTGGCTCAAGGAAGTTGTAGGAAGGCCAGAGCATCAGGTTTGGGACACTGGAGCTAGAAACAGACCCAAACTACCCCAGTTCCATAAGCTGCAGGCTGAGGTGCATGCAGGCCTTGCGAAGTCTGGGGAGGAAACAGACTCTATTCCTTCATCTGTAAGACAGTCATGGAGCACAGACAGTGTGCCGGCAAGGTACAGCAGACCCCACCCTCACTGTTCTCATAGAGTTTATGTTCCAATGGGGAGGAGGCCACAGGATGCCAACAGAGAAGTGCCTCGGCCTTACTGAAGAAGGCGAGGGGGTGGTCAGACCCTTTACCAAGGGTTCTCTGTGATGGAGGCTCTCTGTCAGTCCCTGCTCAGTGACCAGGTCTGCCACTGCCAGGATAGCAAGAGCTGGGGTCTGGGTATGAGGCTGGCCTCTGGATGGGCAGGAGCTGGCACAGGAACCCAGCCCCTTGAAGGGATGTTGTGGGAGAAATGTGTGAAAGGCCAGGCCTTTGACTCAGCATCATCTCCTCCATCCTAGGCACCTTGCCGGACCTCATTTCTGTCAGCCTCTGCACTTTACTGATATAAAGCACTTGGTGATTTATGTGCAGCTCAGCCTGCCCAGATTGGACCTGGAGCACCACACCTACCTTCTCGGGGCCCAGCTGGAGTATCCAGAATCTACTGAGGCAAAGCCTGAGGGACAGGAAGAGGGAGGGATTGATAAATGTGTGCATTCGAGGGGGCGAGGGGAGGGGGGGTTATGCCACACTAGTAAAAGCCTCCAGAGTCTGGAGCTGGGCCAGGAACAACGTGTAGCCTCAGACAGCAGCTAGCAGGCGGAGTCTGGGCTGAGAGGTCTCGTAAAGGCAGTATGATGTTTATCTGTCTTTGCAAAGGCAAATAGAAAGCCATTCATCTTGGTTAACTTTTCTCCTCTTCCATTTTCAGTGCCAAGTTTACTAGGTGTACCGGTTGACAATGGCGGATTTTGTAATCAAAGAAAACACGATAGCCGAAACCGGTTTGGCTCAGTGGATAGAGCGTCGGCCTGCGGACGGAAGGGTCCCAGGTTCGATTCCGGTCAGGGGCATGTACCTGGGTTGCAGGCACATCCCCGGTGGGAGATGTGCAGGAGGCAGCTGATCGATGTTTCTCTCTCATCGATGTTTCTAACTCTCTATCTCTCTCCCTTTCTCTCTGTGAAAAATCAATAAAATATATTTTTTAAAAAAGAAAACACGATAATTTCAAGAGAAACATCGAAAGTGCTTCATTCAAAGTAATGTCCATTGCTACCTACACATTTCCCCCATCTTTCAGGTAATTTGTGGATACCGTCCCAATAGAACTTTTCTTGTTTTGAGGCAAACCATTCAGAGTCCCAATTTTCCACTTCTTCATACGTTTTGAAGTGCTGCTCAGAAAGTGCGTGTGCCATCAATTGAAACAAGTGGTAATCTGAAGGAGCAAGGTCTGGTGAATACGGAGGGGGGGAGGGGGTGTTAATACTTCCGAGGCAAGATTTTTTAACGTGTCTTTAACTGGTTTTGAAGTGTGTGATAGTGTGTTATCATGAAGCAAATTACTTTGCTGTGTCTTCTGGACCATTCTGGTCGCTTTACAATCAAAGCGTGGTTCAAATTGACCTGGATGTTGTTTGTCTTTCACATCAAAATCATCACTTTTAAAGTGTTTAAACCAGCGTTCATAAGTATCTTGAGATGGAGCATGTTCATCATAAGCTTCCTGAAATATACGATAACATTCAGTAGCACTTTTCTTCAAAATAAAGTAACGAATTAAACCTTGCCGCAAATGCTCTTTTTTTGGCACAAACTTTGACAATTTAAGCATAAAAATATCTATTATGTTAACACCTTCAGAAAATTTGACATCTGCAGTTTTGAAGCTTGGGGGTCAATACAACAAAATAGCATACATATCAACATATATATATATATATATATATATATATATATATATATATATATGGCATATATATCAACATATGTGAAAATCCATCTATTGAAAAAATCCGCATTATTAACCGGTACACCTAGTAGAACATAGTCTATCACCAGTCCCAGAACTAGAGCCAGCTACCGTGCCACTTTCAGCATCAGCACCAAATCTAGAGTCAGTCCACAGCTGGAGCCAGCTCCAGACATAAGAGTCACATCCAGTACCACCAGCTCAGCTACCCATTCAAGTTGGAACTAGCACAAGTTTTAAGTTAGAGCCAGTCTCAGAGCTAGAGCTAGCTCCATCGCCCACTCTAGCACCAGCTATAGAGCTAGAGCAGCTCTAGTGCCAGAGCTGGAGCCACCTCCAGAACTGTTTTCACTTATTGCTATGGGGTGCAGGGAAGAGGAGGGAGAGATCAACCAAAGGACTTGTATGCATGCACATAAGCATAACCCATGGGCACAGTCAGTAGGGGGGTGAGGACATGTGCAGAGGGGGTGGGAATGAGTGGGGAGAGGTCAACGGGGGGGGGGAAGGATTCGTATGTAATACTTTCAACAATAAAGAAGTTTTTCAAAAAAGAGAAAGAGAGATTACTGGCGGCTCCTACAGGATGTCAATGGGAAGGGGCTCAAAGAAACTGTGTGGAGTGAGGGCAATGCTTTGTGTACTCATGTGTATTTGTTCAAATGGATGGACTAGTTCAGTAATATCTGAGCATGTAAAGCATATATTATAATAAAATATAAGAAGAATGTAGACTACTTAATTTTTTTCACCTTTATGAGTTAAAAAAAAACAACACACAAGAGTAATATGTGGTGATAAATACAAGGAGATTTACCTCTGGAGGAAATTACTGGGAAAGGCATGATGAAGGATTTTTCTCTATTTGGCTGATAATATTAGGAATGTATTTCTTTGGAATTCATCAATCAGCACTTAATGCATGCTAATTTTGCTGTATGCATGTTATACTTCCATTATAAATACTTATTTTTTAAAAGCATCATTTGAATCTACCCATGAGCTCCTTCAAATCCTGCCTGTCTGCCTTCTCTTAAAAGGATACAACCTGATTTTTATGCTTACGATTTCACTAAATTTCTACAGTTTTATTTTTATGAGTACAGATCTCTCTCTGTTTCTGTCTCTCTTTCTCTGCGTGTGTGTATATGCACATTTGCATATGTGCGCAGGAGACCAGGGTTTATAGAAACCATGATCCATTCCCCAGGGTCCCACTGTGATGGTGGGCTATAATGCCCCTCAACCTTTTGTTCGGAGAGTGAAAGTATTCGCGTGGTTCTGGTGTTCCTGAAGTAGCACTGGGTTCAGAAACAAGAGAGATTCACTAACACACTCAACTTCCAGTTCGGTTTGTTATGAACTTGGAAAAGCATTTTCCCTAATGTCAACTGAGAAGACAAAAACCTTTTGGAATCGCCAAGTCCCTATTAGCTGCGTTGTGGTTATTAGCATTGTGCCTCCAAGGATGAACTCTCTAAGTGCCTGCTATCAACAAACAGTTATCCCCTCAAGGGAACTAAAGGCAAAAAAGCAATTATTCCAGTTTGTCTCTAATTTGGAGGCAGGGGGTGGGGTGTAGAGTTGGCCACCCACCACCACCTGGGTTTTCTCCATAATCTATTAAGTTAGAGCCCACACCCATTGCTGAGAGTGTTAAACAAGTGTGTTTCACATATCTATCTTATTTGGGTTTAAACCAAGAATTATTCTCCCTGTTGTGATGTATCTTTGAGACCCTTAGAGACTCCACCTGCTTCACTGTATTGTGTGTCTTCTAGAGAGAAATAGTGGAACCTTCTGATGCTGCAGCTGAAAGTGTAAGTGCTCATCACCTAAAAGGCAATATTAGATCAGAAGTGGAATTCACTATTCAGTAGTGTGACTGCATGTGTTTGTGTGTTTGTGTGTGTCCAATGTAAGTTACTGGTCTCTAGCCTGTCCCTGCAGCACCTCACACCAGAGTATAACACAGAGCTCCATGTAGATTAATTGATCTCAAACTGATCCTCTGTCTAATTTTTCATGAAATAGAAAAAACATACTTCCTCTTGCTTATCATTCATCCCCCATTAAGTCTTACTGGGTTTTCCTCCAATTTTATCCCAATTCTATAATGATCTTCATCTTCTGCTATAATCCAGGTGTAAGCAGGTATCACTTTTGTATCTGAACTACTGCTATGTCATCCTAATATTTCTGCTAACACTCTTGCCTTGCCCTAATCTGTTCTCTGCCCAGGAGCCAGCATACTATTTAAATGTTTGCAGTCATCCCTTTCCTTAAACGTTTTCATGAGTGTTCTGTTGCTCTGAGAATAGAATACTAACTTTCCATTATGGCAGAAAAGACCTTATATAATCTGGTTCCCAGACCAATCTCCAACCTCATGATGTTCCTATGCTGACACGCTCCTGAATTTTCCCTGTTCCTCAAACACCATAGCCCTGTCTTCTCCACTTAACCTGAATGACCATTTTTATAATCTTCACATGACATGCTGTCATTTTTCAGGACTCATCTTAAAGAACACATAAGATAAGGTTTCCTCAGCACCTTAGCCTCTTGTAATTGGACAATATCTATCAAAATTGTGAATGTACATCCTCCTATTCCATTTCTAAGTTTTTTCCTTCAAATACATATATTAATATGAAAATGGCATATGAATAATGTTATTAGTGAAATATTGTTAGAAACAGAAGAATGTTAGAAACAACCAAAATTTCCATCACACAGCTAATTAGCCCTTTCATTGTGGTAGGTAAACTGATTACTATTAACGTGGGAATGACTAGTGAAACTGAATGTGCAATTCATCTCAGGTAACAACATTAAATTAACAGGACTGTTAATGTAATAGACTAAAGAATGTATTTTAGAGATAATTTCAGTCAAATTGGAAGAATTGGTAGATAATGTAAACTTTAGTTAACCCCCAAGATGAATGATGAGTCCTACAGTGCGACACTTTCTCAGCTTTCAAAGAGAAGGATCTTTAGATTGAATAAATATTTACATAATATGTGGATTCTATTTTTTAATACTTAGATCTTTCTGTTTTCTTTCACTATTATTTTGTGAGTGATCACATGGGCAAGTCTAAAATTATTGACCTGAAAGAGAGAGAAATGATAGTACTGGCAAAGCGTAAGAAGTGTTAGAATATGACAAGAAAAATATCAGTTATGAATCACTAGCATAGGATAGGAACTGTAAAAAAAAAAAGTGGACACTTACAAACTTTATTCTTTGGCAGATCCAAGATATGACTGGGAGGAAAAGCATTTCCTGGTGTTCTGAGAACTTGAACAAGAGTGATCTGGTAAGAATTGTGAGAATAAGTTGAGAATTTGGAAGAGAAACAGACATTTTTCTCCACATTCCATGACAAATCCTTTAGAAAGAGTAATGCTAGACAGAAAATGTTGAGGAGTAGGAAGGAATTATCTTAAAGGACTGATGGCTATGTAATAAACTATTTCTCTAGATTTATTATTATTAGCATAGATTCTTCTTAATGTCCGTAAGTTATATGCGATGTTTCCACGAACTTGCCAAATCCTGATTTCTGGAAGATCCTGTGCAGTCCACTTGGTTGTCTTATCTTGACCCAATCCATTGAAATAAAGCATGGTATAGAAACAATGTTATTAATGAAATATTTCTGGAGAAAGAAAAATATTAGAAATATGCTCTGGCTGAGAGTCATGGGGAGGTTAAGAAAGGACAACAGGCCTCATGGAGGGCCTCTACTAGTGCTTCTAATAACTAGTTACTGACCTAGCCTTGCCCCTAATCTCAGATTTCTGTCATGAATTCCTAGACTCCTCAAAGTTGTACCTGACCAGACATGATTGTCATTCTGATGGTTCGTGGTTTTTCCAGAAGAGATTGCATTGGTTTCTAGGTGGACATATACTATCCTGATATCAGACCACCATTAGCCAATTAGTGGGCAAAAAGCATGAGTTATTCAGGTTAAAATTCATGTACTCACTAATTGTCATGTTTCTATTACTTGTAGTCATTAAGGTTTCACATTCTTTCACATCTCCATATCTTTTTTTCATCTACAGCAAAACAGAAGAAGATCATGAGGACGAATAATCAGAGCAGCGTGTCAGAGTTCCTCCTCCTGGGGCTCCCCATCCGGCCAGAGCAGCAGGGCATGTTCTTTGCCCTGTTCCTGGGCATGTACCTGACCACAGTGCTGGGCAACTTGCTCATCATCCTGCTCATCAGGCTGGACTCTCGCCTACACACGCCCATGTACTTCTTCCTCAGCCACTTGGCCTTCACTGACATCTCCTTTTCATCAGTCACAGCTCCAAAGATGCTCATGAATATGCATACTCAGGATCAATCCATCTCCTATGCTGGATGCATTTCCCAGGTGTACTTCTTCTTATTTTGGGGGGATCTTGATAGTCTCCTTCTTACCTCAATGGCCTATGACAGGTATGTGGCCATCTGTCATCCCCTCCACTATACAACCATCATGAGTCAGAGCCTGTGTGTTTTGCTAGTAATTGTGTCCTGGGTCCAATCCTGTGCTAGTGCTCTTTTGCACACCCTCCTCCTGGCCCGTCTTTCTTTCTGTGGAGACAACACTCTCTCACACTTCTTCTGTGATCTCTCCACCTTACTTAAGCTGTCCAGCTCAGACACCACAGTCAATGAGCTGCTTATCCTCACCGTGGGAGTGGTGGTCATTACTGCGCCACTCATATGCATCCTGGTTTCTTATGGTCGCATTGGGGCCACCATCCTGAAAGTCCCCTCCACCAAAGGCATCTGCAAAGCCTTGTCCACATGTGGCTCCCACCTCTCTGTGGTGTCTCTGTACTATGGAGCAATTATTGGGCTGTACTTTTTTCCTTCATCCAACAACTCTAGCAACAAGGATGTCATTGTGGCTGTATTGTACACCCTCGTCACTCCCATGCTAAATCCCTTCATCTACAGTCTGAGGAATCGGGATATGAAAGGGGCTCTAGGAAGTATATTCAGTAGAGGAACGTGTTCCCCACGATAAGCACTGTTCTCCCTATTCATTGGATATAAGACCTGCTCGTCCTGCACATGCAACATGAACATTCTTTCCTCTCCAAAATCCAAAATCTAAGATTAAAAAGGTTCTGCCAGTAGTTTAACTATCTACCAGAACAAAACTCAGCACCTTTAAAACTAAAATATGCTTCATACAAAATGCATCTTCCAAAATTTTCAATAAACATTGAAAAATTACATAACACATGAAGTAAACAAAAGGGCATCATGTCAAGAAAGGGTCATAAGAAACAGATCACAAGAAAGCATAGACACTGAAACTGACCAAAAAATATGTGGAAGTAGTTATCATAAGTATGTTCATTACATAAAAGAAAAATGGTATAATGCCGAAACCGGTTTGGCTCAGTGGATAGAGCGTCGGCCTGCAGACTGAGGGGTCCCAGGTTCGATTCCGGTCAAGGGCATGTGCCTGGGTTGCGGGCATATCCCCAGTAGGGGATGTGCAGGAGGCAGCTGATCGATGTTTCTCTCTCATCGATGTTTCTAACTCTCTATCTCTCTCCCTTCCTCTCTGTAAAAAATCAATAAAATATATTAAAAAAAAAAATGGTATAATGAGTGGGGCACACAATTCATGTAAAAACATAAAAACTCAACATTTCTCAAATTTGGTTAAAAGCATCAACTTACAGGATCAAGAAAGAAGTGAAGCAAACTGAAAGAAAGATAAATTTGAAAAAAAGAAATGCACCTACACACATCATAACTAAGGGTAAAAAGAAAACCAAAGGCAAAGAATAAACCCATGAAGATGCCAGAGAAAAAGGATACAAAACACCTTAGGAAGACTGCTAAGGAATTAGGCAGGATTAGGGTAAGGAGGCTGAGTTGTGCAGGTACAGGATCAGTTTCTGTCTTTATTTACATTTCATTATTTTGTCGATCATATATTTTTGTATTAATTTTAATTTGGTAAAAGAGTGAATTGAGCTCATCTTAATTAAAAATTAATCTTTAAGTAATATTTGCTTTAATTACTGAATTTTTGAAATGTCTCAAATTTTGCACTTGAGGTAAATTTTACACATATGCTTCTTTTGCCTTGCTTTAGTCTCACCCTAATCAGAAGCACTTAAAAAAAAAAAAATCACACTTAATTTGTATGTAAGTACTAGAACTAACCCTTAGCCTTCTCCCAAAATATCTTAAGCTAACAAAATAATTTAAAACAATGTCAGTGAACTTCTCCAGGTATTTTAAATTTCCAATGGAGTTTAAGAAGTTCTGAGAGCATGTGTGGTTAATCCAATGACTGACTCTGCTACCGGCATTTAGTGGTCAGTGGCCAGTGCTGCTGAATGGCTTGAAATGCTCAAGACATCCTGCCCAACAAAGGACTGCCCTATTCAAAGTATTAAGAGTACCCCCACTGAAAAATACTGATAGCCAAACATGCAAATATTTCCCCATTTTCTTATGATCACTTTCAATGTTTCTTTGAAAGACATGGTAGATTAAATTAATAATCTTCATAAAATATCTCAAAAGTACATGAAAACAAAACAAAACATGATGACCAAGATTGCTCTGGAATGTATTTTTATTTATATCTACTAGAGGCCCGGTGCACAAAATTCATGTAAAGGGGGAGGTCCCTCAGCCAGGCCTGCACCCTCTCCAATCTGGGACCCCTCAGGGGATGTCCGACTACCGGCAGTGAGACATCCCTCTCGCAATCCCGTCAGCCTAATCGCCCTTAACTGCTCCCCTGCCGGCCTGATCGCCCCCTAACTGCTCCCCTGCCTGACTGATCGCCCCTAACTGACTCTGCCTCGGCCCCCACCACCATGGCTTTGTCTGGAAAGATGTCCAGAAGGACATCCGGAAGACATTCAGTCTAATTAACATAATACCTTTTATTAGTATAGATTAGAACTGGAAAATCCAAGCTCACAATTAGTAGATATTTGGATCTCCATTATAAGGAGATTGTTATGATGACCCAGGAAGTGCTTATAATTTCAGATCACTGAAATGAAAAGAGAACTTTGAAGCATTTCTCAAAAGTACTGAAGGATATTATATTTTGTGATAAAACTAATTATTCTAAGCCAGGGATGAGGACTGTCCGACCCACTGGCCATAAAAGGCCCACAAAATCATTTGGTCTGGCCCTGCCAAGGCATTAGGGGTGAGTTAATTAAATGTTTGACCAAATATAGCAGGCTAATTTTTAAGTTGATAATTTTGTACGGCCCACAAATGATGTTATAAATATCCAAATGGCTCTTGGCAGAAATAAGGTTTCCCACCCCTGTTCTAAACTAACGTCAATAGGAATGGCAGGGAAAGGACCCTGGAATATACCTACTTAACAAAAAATAAAATATCTAAAAATCCTGTAAAAAATAGTTTATTTCCTGATTTTTTTCTAAGGACATGGGAATGATGAGATGAATTGTGGCCTCTTTGAGACTGGGAATCTAGAACACACAGAGATAAAATACTGGATGAAAAAAATCTACATATTTTTTAATTCACAGAAATATTTACTTGTTCCATCCAACATACAGATTTCTTTTTACTTTTGAGTGATCAATTCCTCACTCTTAAAAACTAATACTTTCTATCACTTCTTTCTGCCAGGCAAGAATCTGAGATCCAGGAAGTTGTCAGAATTGCATATTGCCTTTTTTCTCATTTTTCTGAAGTCTAGTTGCATTTATTGAACCCACCTTTGTGGGGATGGGGCATGAGAGCAAGAGTGAGAAAGGGGTGACAATAATATGCTTCTTTGGTTGCTACCATATTAAAGAGGTTTGACTTCTCTCCACCTGGATGATGGTTAAAACTAATTCATTCTTTTGTTGTCACTTCCAGGCCAGGGGATGTTCAAAGACTTCCATACTAGAATGTCTTCCCACAAATCCTCTGTGATATAGCTAAAGTACTAAATATATTTTCTTCCTGTGAATGTTTCCTCTCATAGCCCCTGGTTCTGGGGTGGTGCATCCCCTACAGATCTCTTACTCTTTCTTGGAATCTCCCAGACTTTCTAATGGGTTTTCTTGGGAAAATGGTTGCATATCAGTTCTCTCTCACACATAATCCATCTGTGGTCCATAGGAAACATTTATGCTTTTATTGCGCCACTATGAAAATAAGTGAAGGTGTTTCTCAAATATAATTCATTCTCTTTCTTGCTCACTCTCACTCTTGCTCTCCTCCCATTTCATCTTTCCTATTGCTCTTCACAGTCATAAAAACAGGGGATATAGTATATCAAACTCTCTAAACGGTGCTGTTGAAGCTTCTCCAAGTTTAAGGTGAGGAGGAAGGCACATCCCCCCAAGGGAGATTTTGGGACTCACTGCTCAGCTTTATCCAAAAGAAACATCTTTACAAGAACCTCTCATCTCCTCCATCTCTTAGCATTTTAGATCCAGGTTCAGACACTCAAGAGTTATGACATTGATTACGGGGTATTTCCTATAAACATCTTTATTGTGTGCCTTACAACTCCCTTTGGTATCTGGTGTCTCTGAAATCATGGTGCTTCTGGTGGAACTTCTAGTTCAAGGCTGCTCCCTTTGCCTTGATCATCAGGCTGAGAGAAGACTTTGTGTGTCTGGGTAATTCTGATTTGTTAAGTCTCAGGTAAAGCAGCACTTTCTCTGAGGAGTTTTTCATATATCCTCTGCCACTGGGCTGAGCTGATTATTCCTCCTCAGGACACAGCATTCTATAGAATTATTCTTGACTGAATCGCTGTGGAGTCAGACAGCCAAGATTCAAGTTTTCATTTCACTAACTGCAATTATAAACTGTCCTTCGCCTCTTTGAGCCTGAGTTTTCCCTCTTAGGGTTGTTCTCAGGATTAAAGTAGATGGCTTTAGTGCATATTAAGCTTTCTGACTGGCACCTGAGACAATGGATGTGACATTTATTTTGTTGCTGAATATCTGCATGTGTTGGAGAGAAAGGATGTGTGAGATATATTCCTAAAGGACAGGAATGCAGTGTGTGAATTATTATGTAAGGAGAGGAAGATTTAATATGTTCTCCCTTAAACTTATAGAAGGGCTCAGAGTCCCTAGATGTGTGGGTGCCTGGGGGAGAAGACGTCATATCATCACCAAAATGAAAAATTCTTTCAAAATGAAGGTGTGAAAGGCCAAACACATTTTACAACTTAAAAATTGGGGGAAGGACCAGCTCTGGCAGCTTCTATTTAATGATACCAGTCAAAGTGACACAGTATCCTCCAAGTATTTTATAGTCCCCATTATTAAAAAAAGAGCAAATTAAGTCCTATAAAGCACATCCTATTTTACTATTCCCATAACAAGTCCAAGAATAATGTCAGCCAAGGTTTGTGATTGACAGCTATAGAAGGAAGACAAGTGAGCTTTGTTTTTAGTAATTTATATTTACATGCTATTAAGGAAATATGATCACATGGGTGTTTTAAAAAGAAAGTATCAGCTGGAGTAATATGTTTTCTTATGCAAGAATTTCCTCAGTGCCCCTTTCATGTCTTTATTTCTCAGGCTATAAATAAAGGGGTTCAGCATGGGAGTCACCACTGTGTACATCAATGAAGCGATTATATTATTGTCATTGCTGTTGTTGGATGAAGGAAGAAAATATAGACCAATAATTGCCCCATAATACAGAGTCACTACTGAGAGATGAGAACCACACGTAGACAGAGCTTTACGGATGCCCTTGGCAGAGGGAACCCGGAGGATGGTGGCCCCAATATGGCCATAAGAAACCAAGATGCATAAGAATGGAAGCATAATGGCTGTTAATCCTGCAGTAAAGATTACCAGTTGGTTGAGGGAAGTGTCTGAGCAGGACAATTTGAGCAGGGCCGCAAGGTCACAGAAGAAGTGTGGGACAGTGTGGTCAGCACAGAAGGACAGACGGGCTAGGAGGAGGGTATGCAAAAGAGCACAAGCAGAAGCAATGACCCAGGACCCAGCCACCAGCATGACACAAACATTCTGACTCATGATGGTGGTGTACTGCAGAGGGTGACAGATGGCCACATACCTGTCATAAGCCATTGATGTGATCAAGAAACTGTCCAGATCAGCAAAGAGTATGAAAAAATATGTCTGTGAAATACAGCCTTCATAGGGGATAGATGGGTGCTGGGTTTGCATGTTTGTGAGCATCTTAGGGACAGTGACAGATGAAAAGCAGACATCAGTGAAGGACAAGTGGCTGAGGAAGAAGTACATGGGCGTGTGCAGGCGAGAGTCCAGCCTGATGAGCAGGATGATGAGCAGGTTGCCCAGCACCGTGGTCAGGTACATGCCCAGGAACAGGCTGAAGAATAGGCCCTTCTGCCCTGGCGGGATGGGGAGCCCCAGGAGGAGGAACTGGGACCCGCTGCTCTGGTTCTCCCTCCTCATACTGGCACCCTAGCTGGAGCAGACTGGTGGAAAAAGCTGAAGGGAAAGGTGGAATTCCTTGGAATTAAAAAAATGATAGTTGTGACATAGCAAAATAGAGACATTCTTTTGATTTAGAGAATGTCTTCATATTTTCTTACATTTTATGTATATTTTGCTGAATAAATGTAAAAGAAGTATAGCTTAGGATGTACAACCACTTTCTTTCCCAATGTGGTCCCAGTCTCTGTAAATGATAATATTAACAGTTAATGTTTATTAAACGCTGTTTTGTGCCCTGGTCTAATAATTTACATGCAGTAACTGACTCAACAATCTTAAGTATATGAATTAGATTGGTTCTGTTATTATTTCCACCCTTCAGATGAGAGAGCTGAGGCAGACAGTCTCACTCTCACAGCAGTAAGAAAAGGAGAAGCTGGGATTTGGATCCAAGCATTTTGACTCCAGAGTTTGTCATCTTGAAACAAAGCAAATTATTTGATATCAGAAATCTCATCGGCCTTCATAATTTTGTGTGTAATGATCTGTTTAACTCTGTATCCCCTGCTTGTCTACATATCCCATCATTATTTCTAATTGGTTCATTGGTTGTAGAACAAGAATCTGTCACAGATAATTAATGCATACACAATATACACAATATAAATTTGTTGATCAAATAAAAGATGTCTCATCCAATTAAATTCGTCATGACAGCCCATTTAAGAAACTTACATCAGGCCTTATTCAAGACCCCAGTTTAGTCCTAATAATCCTAATAACATGGCATCACATTCAAAGAAGTGCATCTAAAAGCCAAAAATAATTTCAAAGAGGAATTCTATTCCTTCCAGTGTTTTTAAATTAGCCTACAAGAGATTTATTTCCTAACCCAGATCATTAATTATTGAAATATCACTATATATAAATGGTAAAGACAGGAATTCACTGTAACATATCAAATCTTACTATACAGCTACATTGATTACAACAAATAATGTATTTTTATGAAGGTAAACCAATAAACCAGTGGAGGAAAATAGAGAGCCTAGACACCGACACATTTATGAGGAGGACTTGGTAACTGACAGAGTGGCACTATAAATCAGTGAAAAAAATACAGACTCTTCAAGTAATGCTGCTAAGGCAGTTTTCTTTCCATAAGGGGGAAATAACATTATATCACTACTTCACACCATACATAAAAATAATCCCAGATATATTAGAAACTTAAATGTAAGAAGCAAAATTTCAGAAACATTAGAAAAATTTTGTAAATTATAATATGATCTTAGGGTAGTAACACATTTCTGAATCAAGACTTACCAAAGCATACTGCATAAATATAAATTTGATTGCATTAAAATAAAGTTTCTTTAGTACAACCACTTCCACCGTAACAAAGCCACAAAGAGACAAGCCATGGATGGAGAAGGCACACTGCCCAAATCAGTAAGAGATTAGCACTCAGGATACATGCAGAATTCCTGTGAGTTAATAAGGACAAGACAAAAAGCTCAATCAATATGAGCTAGAAATACACAGAAAAAAATGAAGTCAAATAATCAATACACTATCCAACACGAGGGAAAGAAGCAGGAGCAAGAAGATAGTGTCCAGAGGTCTCATCATCACTTTGTCAACTGGATTCAGAAGGCCACCATATGCCACCAGACCTGGTTTCCCACCCCAACTGAGTGAAAGAAAGAGTGTAGTTATGAACCAACTTAATCCAGTAAGGAAAATTTCATGTCAAATGATAACTTTCAATGACTACAGCAAAGCAGCTGACTGGCTCCCTATATATCTGGAACCAGATATCAAATCAGTATATTAATGAATGCTTAACCATCAGGTCTTCTAGAAAGAGGTGAAGATGGTTTGCTCCTTAGCCCCAGAGGCAGAGAGACTTTCCGCACAGATTCCAATGCTCAGACCCAAACCTGATCCCACAGTCTTCATGGGTTGTGGGAAATGAGTAATGGAACGCACTCTTAAATTTCTTGAGATTCTTCAGATTATCTGGGTCAGTTTTTCTCAGGGGACATGCAGAACTATACCTGTGTGGTGTGGCTTCCAGAGCATCGAGCCTTCCATATTCCTTCCCAAAACACCACCCTCAATAGCCTGCAGATACCTTAAATTCTTTCAGCAAGAGGAAAAAGGCTTTAAGGTCCCAACTACAGATTAGGTTTAAAGGCAAGTATTCCTGAGAGACAGTCCTCTGCTCAACACTCTCACTGAGATGGAATGGCTGGGAGCCGTACATTTGTGGGGGAGCAGGCTTGGGTGGCTGAACAAGGCCATTGGCCTACTAAGACAAAGTGGGGAGGGGTGGGGATTACAGGTAGAGTGAAAGCAGAGGCTGTAGACACTGAAAGGAAATTTACTATCTTTCCAGTTTGACTGAGATGGCTGTGATGGGGCTAGTAACAGTCACATTGTCAATAAAATAGGATTTAGCACCTAATTTGGACCAGGTGCTTTTCAAATACTGCTCACTTCTTCCCACATAGGCATCTAATTCTCATGTTAGGGAGGAGAAAATTGGGACTCAGTGATGAAACCAACCCAATGTTATAGCACAAGTATATGGTGAACCTGGGATTTGATACTAGGTCTATCTGGCTTCAAAGACTAAATTCTTCCCACTGTATTACAGGATTTTATTAACTATATCCTCAAGGAAGACAGTGCTTGCTGCCTGAAAGCACTCTAGAACCTTAGGAAATAAATCTGAAAGTTTGAGAATGAATGAAAACCTATGGTTTCAAGATATGTGCCTACATGGTAATATCAATAATAATGACAATAACAATTATAATGAAGACCATTTATTAATCACATATTTATTGTGGAATATAGGCCAACTGGTGTGACATATACTTTAAATCATATCAGCCTAATAGGACCACAAAAAAAGGCATTATTCTTATTTAACCACTCGGAAACTAGGGCTTAGGGAGTATAAATAATTTGCCTAAAATATTCAGCATGGAAATATGGACAGGTCATTCAATCTCAGATTTATCAGATATCAAACCCATGTTTCTAACCACCATATTATATTTTCTCTAGCAGAGCATAATTTGACCAAAAAAGAGACATCTGCTCCTCATTAAAGAGGAGAAGATTGGATTTGTAATTTCCCAAAAGCTTTTGGATAAATGTATTGCCTCAGTCCCTAATCAGATGACCAAACGTGAATAGAGAAACTAGAATACCAACCACTGAATTTAAAAAGACAGCTGCCTGCTCGGCTGGCATGGCTCACTGGTTGAGTGTTGACCTATGAACCAGGAGATCACAATTCGATTCCCAGTCAGAGCACATGCCTCGTTGCAGGCTTGATCCCCAGTGTGGGGCATGCAGAAGGTAGCCGATCAGTGATTCTCTCTCATCACTGATGTTTCTATCTCTCTCTCCCTCTCCCTTCCACTCTGAAATCAATAAAATATTTTTAATAAATAAAAGACAGCTGCTTATGAAGTGAATTTCTTGGGGCTCCAGGTCAGGCCCTGGTCAATGTTTTTGATGGACTACCTAATTTCAGCCAATATCGAAAAGTTTAAAGCAACTATGGTACATATCCATTGGAAATAATATTATTTAGCCAATGAAATAAGTTCATGAAAAGCATATGTTATAATATTTGAAAGAACATAATAAAAAAAATCTATACACGCATGTTTACAATTATTTGCAAAAAAATAGAGACCACTGTTTTAAATCTGGAAGTTTGTGCCCATAGTTTGGATGCAGGCCAGATCTTCAGCAAAATTGTAAAAGAGATCATATTTTCCTAGAGAGGAAAGTACAAACCTCAAGGAATTATAATTATTACATCCATCTAAGTTATTCAATATGACACAACAAACATATAAAGTGCTTGGCATAAATCATACACACACACACACACACACTGCTGACTGCAGCCTGCAAGAACTGCCCTTACCTAGCTCAGGAGCAATAAATTCAAATACTGTCAGCCCTAAGGTATGAACTAATATTTCAATTTCTCTCCAAAAGGGTTAGAGCTGGGAAAGGAAGAAAAGTCACAAGCTCAACCCTGAAGTGGGAAGGAGGTACACTCTCTCTTTTAAACCAGATCCAGCCAACAACAACGGTATCCATTTTTACCAGCCAGGCTGGGAACCCAGGAGACCAAGGTCACACATTTCCAGTGAGGGACAAGGAACAATTTGGGAGTAATTACTGCATTTCCTTAACCATTCCCAGTGGAGATGTGCCTTAGCCATGTACTAAAGACAGTCAACTCCTTTGGGAATATAAATGAGAACTTTCATATCTGCAGGTTCATTTTTTATAAAGAATTTTCACATCTGTGAGCTCATTTAACCCTCACAATAATTCCTGAGTTAGATAGATTTTCCCCATTGTATTGCATTTGAGAGTGAGTAAGTCAAAAGAAAATTACCAAATGAGGATTCAAACCCAAACACATTAGCTTCAAACATAAAGTCTAGTTCCATTGCACCATGAAGCCTCCCTTGTAACAGTGGGCTCTGTAGCATATGGACTTCTTCCTTCTCATATTCAATCTGGAACTGGGAGAAGAGCTGCTGCTAATCCCTGGGGAATAAAACATGTATCAAGGAATAGTTGGGTTTCTGTTTTTCAGAAATACAGATTTTTTTTTCTTCCTGCAGAAATACCTGAATGCATGCAAGAATATTTTTTAACAGTTATGACACATAATAATAGTTGGTACATCCTCAGGTTTCAAAATCTATTCTTTAACCATAAGAATGAGTGTAAGAAGCCTCCGAAACCTACTTCATTAATACTGGCAAATACAGAGAGTAACAGAATCAAGGGGAGGAGATAGAATTTTATTCATTGTTTTTCAATAATTCATTCATTCATTCATTCATTCATTTACTCATTCATTAAAATAGTGTGTACCTATTATGTAGCGAGAATTCTGTGAGTACTGTGAGTCTATATTCGAAAACACAGGGTTGTTTTTTCTTTCCAAGAGCCCAATCTAATGAGCAGGACAGACAAAGCAGTGCGTGCTATGGGAGCAAAGAGGTGGGTTATCAATCCCAAATTTAAGGGGCCAAGCAGGTAGGCTTGTAAGATATTACTCATAAGCAGACACCAAGGCAACCAAAACAAGTAAAAGGTGACTGGACTGTGTAGAAGAAGGACATTGGGAAGGGAGAAAAATTATCACCCAAGTAATGAAGCTAACTCCACAGGGAAGACTAGAATCCAACCTCAAATCTGTCCACCCCAGCAGTGATTGCGCTGAGGTGTTTACGTGCCACCTCCTGTCTGTATTTAACAGAGGACAACTAGGAGTGGTAGTAGAGGGTGAAGAGTAGTTCTGGCACTTCTGGCCGGCTGAATGTATAGGCAAATTGAGCTTCAGTGGCCAGAGAAAGTCCTCAAAGAAGTAAAAACAGTGGTCATTGGGGTTCTAGCCAGAATGCACTGAAATGGTAAAATAAACAAGTATGAGCTGGGAATTTGCCTCCAGCACTGTTCAGACCCACTCACGTCCTGTGACAGGTTCTCCAAGTTGGTGGCCATAGGTGCGAACTGAGGGATAGACATCGATGCAACATAGGTAGATGACATGAGGGTCCAGGCTACCTGGTTCTGAAATTTACTTTGGCTCTATCTACTAAGACTTAATATCAAATTTGCTGTTGGGGCTACTGACCTTATGACTTTTTGTGCCAGCCAGCACTTAGCTCCAATTACTTGATGGCCCACAGTTAGGCATTTGGACTCTCTACCGCCCAGTAGCTTGGCAGTAGCTCCTACCTCCAGAAGTGCAGTATTGAAGCTCTTCTAATTGAGTCTGTTGGAGGCTCCATGGGTGCCAGGGTCCAACCCCAGCAGGTCCAGGGGTTCCCAAAGGTGTGGACGGAGTCAGCAAAGAAGGAATGACACGGAGACAGCGTTCAGTTGATCAGCAGCCTAGCCAGGATCTCTAGCCAAGTTCTGGTCAGGATCTCCAGTGAAGTTCTGGTTAGGATCTCCAGCCAGGTTCTGTGTCCATGTTCTCTTGCTAGGTTCTCCAGATTCTCCAGCCAGGTTCTGTAGCCATGTTCCCTCACTAGGTTCTCCAGCCAGGTTCTGTCCAGATTCTCCAGCCAGGTTCAGTCACCAGGTTCTAGTCAGGTTCTTTTGCCAGTTTCTGTAGTCAGGTTCAGTCCAGGATCTTTTGCCATGTTCTCTCCAGCGAAGTTCTTCTGTCTGTAGGTTCTGTGTAGGTTCTGTGTGTAGGTTCTGTCTCCCTTGGTTCTGTCTTCTTACATCTGTATTTATACCAGTTGATTCCAATCCTATCAATCTCTATTTCAAAGGTTAGGGCGTTTCTTATCTCCATTCCAGGGAGTAAAGATTATGTAGCTTAAGCATGATTGTTCATAGTTAAAGTGATTAATTACCCGCCTGGCACTTAGTTGAGGGGTTTTATTCCCTCCCTAACTTCAGGGGAAAATCCCTACCTGGGGAAACAACCTTTCTCAGAGAGGAGACCTTGGTTAAAACACATAGTGCCAAGGTGAGCAAACATATTAAGAACAGTATGCCATATATGCCAGGTCCTTTGAAACAGCAAGGATGGACCGGCTCCCGGCAAATTCCCCCTTTTTTATTTTTTAAAAGCAGGCATTAAAAAGAAAAACCCCAAATGCTCTCTTGTATTCATTTTAAGAGTAGGATTGGCACTTTCCGCTATTACCTGAGTCCTGATCTATCATCCCAGGGAGAGCTTGCCAATCCTGCACTTTCCCAGGGTGGAAAGGCTGCAGTGGGGTTAAGGATAAGGTTCCTTGGGCCTACCTTCTCCCATGCCATTACATTTACCTTTCCTTCCTCAGAAAAGCATGGACATACTTCTTGTATAAAACGTTCTGTCTGACTGGGAGCAACCCCAATTCCTCTGCTAGCAAGCATATATGTTAAAAGATCAATACAGAGTCTTTTTTCTTTAGACTCAGTATGGCATATCTTCTTAATCTAAAGATCAATACAGAGTCTTCTTTCTTTGGACTCAGTATGGCACATCTTCTCAATCTAAGGATCAATACAGAGTCTTCTTTCTTTGGACTCAGCATGGCACATCTTCTCAATCTAAGTTCTGTACTATCCACCTTCTTACCCTACTTATCCTCTATAGGGGGGTCTGTAGCACCCTGGTGGAGTCCTATCCGTCCCGAGTGTGGGGGTTCTCAATTGAGGGGGCTTACCTAGGGGAATCCTGTTCCAGGGGTTCCCAAAAGTGTGGACGGAGTCGGCGAAGACTATCCACCCTCTTCCTACGGTGGAGTCCGATCCGTCCCAAGTGCGGGGAGCTTACCTAGGGGTCCCTGTTCGGGCGCCAGATGCCGGGGTCCAACCCCAGCAGGTCCAGGAGTTCCCAAAGGCGTAGACGGAGTCGGCGAAGAAGGAAGGACATGGAGACAGTGTTCAGTTGATCAGCAGCCTAGCCAGGATCTCCAGCCAGGATCTCCAGCCAAGTTCTGGTCTGGATCTCCAGAGAGGTTCTGCTGCTTATTGTCTTGTTACATCCGTATTTATACCAGTTGATTTTAATTCTGTCAATTTCTATTTACAAAGGTTAGGGCGTTTCTTATCTCCATTCCAGGGAGTAAAGATTATGTAGCTTAAGCATGATTGTTCATAGTTAAAGTGATTAATTACCCGCCTGGCACTTAGTTGAGGGGTTTTATTCCCTCCCTAACTTCAGGGGAAAATCCCTACCTAGGGAAACAACCTTTCTCAGAGAGGAGACCTTGGTTAAAACACATAGTGCCAAGGTGAGCAAACATATTAAGAACAGTATGCCATATATGCCAGGTCCTTTGAAACAGCAAGGATGGACCGGCTCCCGGCACATGGGGTGCCATTATCTACCATGGATACTTCCAGCACTATTCTGCCAACTTAGATGACCCTTGGACCACAGTTTGAACCAGCCGCAGAGCCCTCTATTGCTCTTTATCCTACTTAAAGCTGGCAGTCTATCAAGTCATTTGACAAATTGGTGAAATCAGTGTTCCAGGTGTGGTAGTAGTATGTCTCCAAGATCTGAAGAGGCCTACAAAGTGCTGTGAAAGGTGCAATAACTTGTCTTTTGCTTTCCAGGTAGAATCCTCTCTTTCATCTATCCCACTGTAAGCTCTTCTGGGTCTATCCCGCACAGCCTGCCACAGGTCTTGCTCCAAAGTGTCTCCACCCTGACTCATTACTCAATCTGTCCAAACCCCACACACACACACCTTTGCCTGTGCATTGCCATCTGCTCCTGTCTGTACTGCTTGCTTACATCGCTTCCTGTGTTCCCTACCTGAGTTCCCTAAATCCTATATCCAAGCCTTTTTGTCTGTTCGACCTACCTACTAGCCCCACCATGTCTTCCCCAGGGCATGTCTAGTGTGTCTTTCCCAGGGAATCCAGAGCCTATAGCCAATCTAGCTTATGGCCCACTTTGAGTTTGCTAAGCTGCTACTGGCTAATATTCGGGGAATTTTCTTCTCTGGCTTTTGCCTAGAATGCTGTTGGACTTCAACAATTCTGAGCTGATAGTCTCTCCCAAGTCCTCTGCTCCGAGGTCTAATAGTTGTGGCAGTAATATAGTCATCACAGCTAGAAAGAAGCTCTGCAGGGAGAAGCTATGCTGTATTGACTACCTTTCAAACCCAGACATCAAAAAGGGCAAAATAAATACCCAAAGAGGATTATCTCAAGCTATAAATACTTATTTGTTGTCCTATATATCTCACCCCTAAGAATCACTAATGATACAACAAATTATCATCTTCTCAAATGGTCAATTTCAAAGAACCTGAAGCTTTTCAATTTTAAGAGTCAAATTTTTATGGGTTGCGTGTGTCAACTTTTTTTCCTATTTGCAACTTTGCTTTCTTTGTGGGTTATTTTTTGCCTATTTTCAGCCTTCTTTCCTTCCTTCATTCCTTTTTCTTGCTTGAAAACTGTTTTCATTTGATGTAACCAAATCTAAATTTGTCAATAAAGCAATAAAACTTCCAAAAAAAAAAAGGTAATTATCCCTGTCTCTCCCCACATTGCATTTTATAATTATCACTAGAGAGAGAAAATACAAGGTTACCTGGTGGGTAGGTACCCAATGAGATCCCTTTGAGTGGGATATGGTTCTACCTAAATTCTTACAGGCCATTTAGTCATTTGGCTTTCTGTTTGGGCCTGGTTGGAGCCAGTCATTCTTTTCTTACGCTCTCTGGAGTTTAACCTATGGGAAAGCAGGGCCTGGGACAGAAGGAAGACTAATGGTGCCTTGAGAGCTTTCTCTGTAGGCTCATTCTCTAAAGTTCTCAGCACAAACACCCCTCCCACAGGACACGTTTCTAAAAGAATCAAGGGGGAAATTGGACAATTAATCCAAGTTGATGCATGTCTTCAACAGGAAATTACAAGCTCTGCTCCCTACCCCCTAGGGTTCTCTCCTGGGCTAGTTATACTCTTCAATTCATAGCTCTGGAACTAATCAACAGGAGTGAAAATCTGAGCTTGTAGCTTCTCTTTTTGATGCCCAAGAATGTCTAGGACCTTGGAAGCTGATATATAGGTCTCCTAAAGAGAATCTCCAGATACACCCACCAAACATTGGATTATAAATGCAGGTGTGGTCAGTATTACGAATGGAATGGGTATTTTTTTCTCAGCAATATATGAGTTTATATATGGGTATGGAAGAGGAAGGATCAAAAATATTATTTTGGCATGGAAGGGGAAAGAATGAAAAAGGGGGAAGGGAAGGGAAGGGAAGGGAAGGGAAGGGAAGGGAAGGGAAGGGAAGGGAAGGGAAGGGAAGGGAAGGGAAGAAACATGGGGTGACAGGAGAATGAAGATACAGAGGCAGAGAGTGAGATGGAAGGAAGGAGAAAATGAGAGAGAGAAAGATAAAGTGAAGGGATAGACAGGAAGAGAGAAAGAGATGAAAAGAAAGAAAAGTGACTCAAGAGATAAAGACAGAGACACAGGGAAGCAGAGTCTTTCAGAAGGAATCTCCACTTGCTGGATCCTAACATAGGAAACCAGGTCTGGACAGCCCAGGATTTAAGCATTCTGAAACTGTTCAGGTGGGTAAGCCAGGAGCTTAAGGCCAGCTGCTTACACTTTCAAACTATCTCCCTCCCTGCAGGAGGAAGAATGAATTAACATAATCCAGAGTTTCTCAGGGATCCTTTAAAAATTGACATAAATAAAAATATGTGTATACTGATGAGTCTTCTTTAAGGAATACAGTACTGTTCTTTGTAACCTTTTATTTAAAATTTTGCCTCTCATATGAAATTTAAAAATGGGTACTGAAGTCAAATCTTCTAAAAGTTGCCATGCCATGGTTGATGGTTTGGAGCACTCACCACAGAGTATCCTTGGGGCAATAACGTGGCTGAGACATCAGGTCCCAGATGCCACAGATGCACAAATTCTGTTTTGTCAGTGAACTAAGAAAAGCTGGCTCACATTAACATACCTCATTGACAATTTTTCTAATTTCCTATGTGCCAACATATAAGGAATATATGAAACACAGGTTAAGTTTCCCAGTTTCTGAGACAAAACATACATATTTTTCATATGACAGCTAAAAATCATTACTACAGAGTCCTTAATATTCTCAACCATATATATGCATAACCCATGGACACAGACAATAAATAGTGTGGTGAAGGCCTGGGGTGGGGGGCGTGGTGAGCTAGAAGGGGTCAATGGGGGACATATGTAATACTTTCAACAATAAAGATTGGTTTTAATATTCTCAACAATTCTTCATCCCCAGCAGACAGAAGAGGACCATGAGGAGGGAGAATCAAAGCAGCATGTCCCAGTTCCTCCTCCTGGGGCTCCCCATCCCACCAGGGGAGCAGGACGTGTTCTTCACCCTGTTCCTGGGCATGTACCTGACCACGGTGCTGGGCAACCTGCTCATCATCCTGCTCATCAGGCTGGACTCTCGCCTGCACACGCCCATGTACTTCTTCCTCAGCCACTTGGCCTTCACTGATGTCTGCTTTTCATCTGTCACTGTCCCTAAGATGCTCAAAGACATGCACACTAAGTATAAATCCATCCCCTATGCAGGGTGTATTTCACAGATGTATTTCTTCATATTTTTTACTGACCTGGACAGCTTCCTTATTACATCAATGGCATATGACCGATATGTTGCCATCTGTCACCCTCTTCAGTACACCATTATCATGAGGAGAGAGCTGTGTGTTTTACTAGTGGCTGTGTCCTGGATCCTGTCCTGTGCCAACTCCCTTTCCCACACCCTCCTCCTGACCCAGTTATCCTTCTGTGCTAACTCCATTCCCCATTTCTTCTGTGACCTTGGGGCCCTGCTCAAGCTGTCCTGCTCAGACATCTCTCTCAATGAGTTGGTCATGTTCACAGTAGGGGTGGTGGTCATTACCCTGCCATTTATATGTATCCTGGTATCTTATGGCTACATTGGGGCCACCATCCTGAGGGTCCCTTCAACCAAGGGGATCTGTAAAGCATTGTCCACATGTGGGTCCCACCTCTCTGTGGTGTCTCTATATTATGGGGCAATATTTGGGCAGTACCTTTTCCCAACATTAAGCAATTTCATTGACAAGGACATCATTGTGGCTCTCATGTACACGGTGGTCACACCCATGTTGAACCCCTTTATCTACAGCCTTAGGAACAGGGACATGAAGAAGGCCCTTAGGAAACTTTTCAGTAAAGTAACATTTTTCTCACAGTAATATCTGTGACTTTTATTTAAATCAGAAACTCATTTTTGTTGATCTCACATATCTGATTTTTCATTTGAGTATGTCTGAAAATTTTAAGGTCTTTGGAGACATAAGCCCTAAGATAAATGATGGCATATTGGATGTACCTGGTAAATATTTGTTGACCAGAACTTCATTATCTTATTAACAATGCTCTCCTTTATTAGTAACTTTTGATTAGCAAGTGTTAGATCAATTTTATTACTGATTTCTGGAACTTGGAGGCAGAAGAGATATAATAATATACAGTGTGGTTATCTGTTATTAGAGCAGATTTTATGGAAACTCTTATATTTTGAGACCATAATCTCAAGCTTTAACCCAAGAATCTAAAGAATTAGCTACATTATTTCTCTACACAATCTTATGTAAAATAAATAGGTTTTCTTTTCATCTTTGTGGGCCTATTGAAAGCAAAGAATCCAAACTACTTGTCACTTATATAAAAAGAAATGTATTACTCTCCACCAATGATATAAAATGTTCTAACTCTGAAGATGAAGGTCCCTTTAGGAGATCAAGACTGGCCACAGGCCCCCCTTTGCTAGTACTGTGTGGTTGATATTGACTATCCTTCATGGACATCCTGCCTTCCCAAATGAAGAAAGAAAGCAAAGCTGCCCAAGGTTTAGTGTGCACAAGAATTCCTGGAGAACTTGCTAAAACACAGGTTCCTGAAATCTACCACCACGAAGTCCAACTCAGTAGTTCTGGGATGGGGCCCCCAGATTTGCACTTATGATGCTCCCACAAGATGCTGATGCTGCAGATCTGTGAACTCTGATTTGAAGAGCCTGGTGTAAAGAATTAAATTATGGAGGTATGGGATGCAAAATTATAACACCTTACATGAACTCTGGGAGTGGGGAGAGTGAAACAAGAGAATACTTAAATTATGTTAGTAATAGAGAAATCCCTGGTTCATGATGGTATTTTCAGATTGATTCTGCCTGCAGTACATTTCTTTTCCAATCTCTAATGGCTCTTTCCTGAGATATTAGATTTTCTTTTGTCTTTCATATATAACATAGATATATCAGATACTATATATCATGCTTTGTGTCATCACAGCAGACTATATGTTCTATGCAAATGAAGCCAAAGCTTTGAAAAAAATTACAACCTATATCCATTAGTGGCTTTTTGTTTTTATGAAGCCTTGTGGGATTTCAGTTACACTTGTAATCTTGCTAATGTCACTCAAGCATATTTTGATATTTTAACTGAGAATTATTTCACACAGGATGCACAATAAAATGTACATTTGTTATAAGGCACTTGATTTTCAAGTACCTATATCCACAAAGGGACACTTGAGGTCTTGGCAAGGCACTGAACAATTTTATGCTATAGGATGTCATTTGTGTCTAAAAGTCCTCATTTGACTTGCCATGCCCCTTGACATAGTCCACAATATAGCATTTGCTGTGAGTCCCATCCATATTATTGTTATTATGGGCATCAAGTTTTCACCCCAATCTTTTCATCTCTTTTTTGTCTGCCATATGCAAAATGCAATATGTTTACCCAATTTTATACCTAAATATAGGATTTATTACTACATAATCAGCAAATAGAGTGACATTTAAGGCTATGGTGATGCCCCAAACTCTAGTCAATCCATGAACCAGGAGGTCACAGTTCGATTCCTGGTCAAGCATATGCCCGGTTGCAGACTCGATACCCAGTGTGGGGCATACAGGAGGCAGCCAATCAATGATTCTCTCTCATCATTTATGTTTCTGTCTCTCTCTCTCTCTCTCTCCCCCTCCCCCCTTCTTCTTTGAATTCAATAAAAAAAATATTTTAAAGGAAGAATGAAATCTTTCATTTGCAAAAGTATGGAAGGACCTAGAGGATATGTGCTAAGTGAAATAAGGTGGTCAGAGAAAAACAAGTATCATATGATTTCACTTATATGTAGAATCTAAAAAACAATATAACAAATAAAATAGAAACAGAGACAGAGAACAGTCTGATGCCTGAGGAGAGGGAGGTTGCAGGGCAGGGTGAAAAAGATTAAGGGATTGAGATGTACAAATTGGTAGTTACAAAATAGTCATGGGATGTAAAGCACAGCATAGGAAATATGGTCAATAATCTCTATATATAAAAGCCTAGGTGACCATTATAACCAAACAACCAGAACCGGTCAACCAGTCGCTGTGATGCTCACTGACCACCAGGGGGCAGATGCTCAACACAGGACCTGCCCCCTGGTGGTCAGTGCCCTCCCACAGGGGTAGTGTCACTCAGCCAGAAGCCGGGCTCATGGCTGGTGAATGCAGCTGCAGTGGCGGGAGCCTCTCCCGACTCCGCAGCAGTGCTATCAAGCAGTGGCACCCAGCCCCTCGGAGGATGTCCGACTGCTGGGACTCTCCCACCCCCTCGTGCATGAATCTGTGCACCATGCCTCTAGTATTGTAATAATTATGTATGGTGTCAGGTGAGTACTGGAAATATCAGGGGGAACACTTTCTAAAGTATGATTGTCTAACGGTTAGTGGTTCTCAACCTTCCTAATGCCGCGACCCTTTAATACATACAGTTCCTCATGTTGTGGTGACCCCCAACCATAAAATTATTTTCATTGCTACTTCATAACTGTAATTTTGCTACTGTTATGAATCGTAATGTAAATATCTGATATGCTATATGTGTTTTCCGATGGTCGAGACCCACAGGTTGAGAACCGCTGGATAGTGTACACCTGAAACCAATACAAAATAATGCTGAATGTAAACTGTAATTGAAAAAAAATTTTTAAGAACATCTGGCTCATAATTTGATCATAAGAATTTGAGGGGCAGAGCCCTAGGTCTCCTATTCTAAATTCAGGGTTCTGAAAGAGAAAGGGTGGAAATGTGAGACCTAATATTGGGACATTTAGATAGAGTTATTTGAATCTCATATTCCTTTAAATCCTACAGATGGGTGGAAGCATTCCACTTTCCCTTGGCAGACAAAAGCAGAGGCCCACTGCCTGATTGCCATGAAAAGGTTCTGTGATAGATTTAGCACTTGGCTACAAATTCTTTCTCTCCGATTCTGCATCCTTGAGATGTGACTTGGTATCTCCTCCAAAGAGGTAAAATTTGCAACCCTAGAATATGGATTGGCCTTACATCTTCCTTTTGCCAATAGGGTAACAGCAAATTTAACACAAGCAAGGTTTTGAAAAGTGTTTGTTTTCTTGCTGTTCTTGGAACAGTGGTGACATGTGGACATGCCTTGGCCCGCCTGTCCTATGATGAAAGGCATGTGATCCTGTATGACTCCCATTGTTTCAGTTTAAAAGCAGCCAGGCTCCAGGGGCACTGTCACCCAGTCGATGGACTGCTTTCTGCAAACACATCAGTGAGCCTCCAAAGCCACTAAGAGAATTACCCAGCTGAGCTGAATCTAAACAGATAACCCATGGAAAAGAAAACTAAGTAAATGGTGGTATTTTCTAAACACTAATTTTGGAGTTGTTCTGGAGCATTGGATAAATGAAAAAGTTCTCCCCTGAGGTGGATGATGTGCAAGGTGATGTTTGACTTCTTAAAATGCCTGCCTCCCTCCCTCATTTCTCTAGATCCATAACTTGAAACAGATTTCAGCATAGTCCCAACAGGGGACAACAGTCCTGGCTATATGAATAGTTACCTGATTCATCAAAAGGGGAGCAGATTTGGCTAAGACATCCCATTAATAACTGGCTGAATGAATACAAGTGGAGGTGGATCCTCAGGGTGCTGGACAAGGAAGTTATGGAACATAAGTCTCATAAGGCTAGATAGAGTACATTTGTTTGATGTGGGAGCCTTCTCATATGAGGAACACCTAGAACGAGTTCTTCTACACAGCTGGAATCATTGACAGGCTTGGAAATGATGGCAGCCTACAATAAATGAAATGCAGATGCTAGAACCCCTTGGCAAAGTATTGAAGAAGAGGTCAGAATCTTAGGTACATGGCCATATGAGAATGCATTTATTATAGGAGACCAGAGAATCCACCAGCTACTGTGTTCCCCAAGAAGGGACAGAAGATACTCCCTTCACTAAAGCAATAAAGAATTCAGTGATTCTGAGGACATCAGAATCACTGAAAAGTTGACTGATGATCTCTTCCCTAGGACAGACTGATAGGAAATGCTAAAATGGAGCTTGGCTCTTTGGTGTCCACAGGAATAAAATTTCCTGAGGCATCAGAGGCCCAGGAGGCAGCACTGGTATGTGACTGAAAATGGCAAAATACCAAAATGTGCAACAAGGCCAGATCTCCTATAGAGATCTGTTGTATTGGCTAATACACTGTGGTATTTCTAAGGCTGAGGTAGAGGAGAAGCCAATGAGGGTATTGCTTTAATTATATAATAAAAAAATTAAAAATAGTATGTGGCAAGCTGATGGTAGCTTTTGCAAAAAAAAAAAAAAATCATGATCCATCACCCAGTTTTAAACTTGAATCAAAGTTTAAGGGTGCAGCAAGCCATCATACAATGGAACTATAGGTGTCCCCAAGAAATGTATACACACACTTTGAATAATTATAAAGGCAGTGTTTACTAAAAGGCATTTGATTTTCAAAATTGAGCTATCAGCTGTTACAATGTGGATACATTTTTTTTTGAAACATCTTGTATTTGGGATTAGCCTCAAGCAGATCCAGAGAGCACCGGTGATAGGGATGATCAGCCCAGATCCCCATGTCCTTTACCTTGGTTTCAGTTTCCTTTCACTCAGCTCACAACACTGGCCTGTTAGAGTGGAAAACACTTCAACCTGGTTCATGGATAAAATCATGACTCAAGAGCAAAAGTGGAATGGACAGATACTGTCAAGAATGTGTACTGCAATATACAACCCCACCCAGGAGTGACTCTGAAGAATAGCAGTGAAGAGAAATCCTTCCAGAGGGCAGAACAGTATGCAATCTATCTGCTTATCTGTTTTGAATGGGAGTAGAAGCACAAAGATAAGGATATAAATAGACTCTTTGGCAGTGACAAATGCCTCACTCTGATATTATTGTTAACATAATTTAAAATAATGCATAATAGTGAAATAAATGTTATTCAGAGGTAGAAAGTATATAGCAAGTCCCAAGGATTTTTCTGGACAGAGAATTACAGCAGACAAAGAATTAAAAACTGAACTAGGTGTAAAAGGATTAAGCCAGGATTGAGTATTTAGGAACTTAGTGCTCTATGCCCTGCCCGCCCCTCCCCACCCTGCTTCCCCCCCCCCCCCCCCCCGGCCCAGTGATTTTTATCTTACTAATTCTTCTAGGGTAAACCATTCACCAGATATTTTCATACCTTATTTCATCTGTCCTTTTGCTGCCAGGAATAAAATCCCACAACAGTATTCTCAAACCTGGTTGCACTAGAGTTACCAGTTTTATCATTTTGTTTTTATGAAAGACACTAGGATCTCTTTTCTAGAGAGTTCTGAAGCCCTAGGAAATACTAATCTGCAGCCAGAATTCAAAAGCATTGACAATAGAGAGAGAGAGCCACAAAGAACAGAATTGACCAAGAGACTTTATGGAAACTGAACTGGTAAAGAAAGGCAAGACCCACCTTCAGAGAGATAACCACTGCAAACATTTCCAAAGTTGGACTGCAATGGCTCCAAGAACAAGCATGACCCTCTGTAACTAGCCTGTCCCTATGGAATCTTTCTTCATTAATTCAAATGAGCTCACACGTTAAACCTCAATAAAATGTCACCTCATGGGTAAAACTGTACCTGACACATTTTTTTTCTTCCTTTTGTGCTCCAACACTTGTTATGGAAACTATCATCATCTGATTTGATTAACAATAAATAGAACATGTCTCTACCATGTATAAACATGGACAGTATCTTACTCGTTTGAACATTTTTTCATAGTGTATAGCATAGTACCTGGCACATGGTAGGCATCAACATATACATATTAGCTTTAATATGAATAATCCTCTTAGTACAAACATTAGCATTGAGCAGCAGGATACACAAGCATGTAAGAGTGTGGACTCCAGAGTCAGACAAGAAACAAATTTCAACTTTCCCTTCCTTCTTATAGCATAGTTTCCCCATCTGTAAAATAGTTTCCCCATAGTACCATATCCAAGATGATTACAATTAAGGAACTACTAGTAAATGGCATAATACATTTAGAGAGATAAGAAAGTGGAACAAAGTAAATATTAAGCTTTATGGAGAAATCATCATGATTGGGCATATATTGTCATTAATTGCAACTATAAGTGCAACTACATAGCACATGGAGAGATGGATTCAGTATCCCCTCTGCCTGACACAGTATCTGGCAAATGAGAGAGATTAATAAATGTTGATTTGCATGTTAAAAAATTCACACTTTAATTAAGACAGTAAATAAATGAAGTTTTAATTGACCTTTACTCCCATCTAGCTGAGTTCACCATTCAAACCAAGGAAATACTGACAACACTTATCATAGTATATGTCCTTTATGAAATATGCTGACTACATACATTGTAGAATTTGGAGGGTTTAAGAGAATTATTTCTAGATCACTTTTCTCTAAAAGCTAAGTAAATGTGATAGCGGATCATAATTCTTCACAAACACTGGGTTTCTTCAGAGTGTAATGTCAAAATACGGATACAAGATTAGAGTCCCTGGGAAGACAGTTGTGAAGTCCAAAAAGCCTTCTCAGTGCAGTCTTCATGTCATTGTTCCTGAGGCTGTAAATGAAGGGGTTGAGCATGGGAGTCACCACTGTGTAAAATACAGCTGCAACCTTGTCCTTCCCCCCTGAGTGTGACGAAGGCGGGCACAGATAGACACCGATTGCTGTGCCATAGAACAAGAAGACCACAGTGAGGTGGGACCCACAAGTGGAGAAGGCCTTTTGCCTGCCAGAGGCAGATGGGACCCTGAGGATAGAGGAGATGATGTGTGCATATGACAAGATAATCAGGAAGAGAGGGCCAGTAAGTATCATGGAGGCCACAGTGAACAAGGCTACATGGTTGGTGCTGGTGTCTGAGCAAGAGAGCTGCAGCAGAGGGACTATGTCACAGTAGAAGTGATGGATGGTGTTGCCTGCACAGAAAGAAAGCCTAGCCACAAGCAGGGTGTGTAAGAGGGCAGCGAGGATGGTGAGGACCCAGCATGCCATGAGGAAAAGCACGCACACAAGAGGACTCATGAGTGTGGAGTAGTGCAGAGGCTTGCAGATGGCCACATAGCGATCATAAGCCATCACCCCCAAGAGGAAGTCGTCCAGTGCCCCGAATATCATGAAAAACTGCATCTGGGTCAAGCAACCCCCATATGATATGGTCTGACTCTGTGTCTGGATGTTCACCAGCATCTTGGGGATTGTAGTGGAAGAAAAGCAGGCATCGGCAAATGAGAGGTTGGCCAGGAAGAAGTACATGGGGGTGTGAAGGTGAGGGTCAAAGCTGATGGCCAGGATGATGAGCAGGTTCCCCAAAACAGTGACCAGGTACATGCCCAGGAAGATGTCAAACAGGAGAGGCTGCTGCGCTGGGCTCTCAGAGAGACCCAAGAGGAGGAATTCGGTGACACTGGACTGGTTAATTCTGTCCATGCCACCACTCTTTCTAGGAAGAGAAAAGAGATACAGGAAACTTGCACAAAAAGTAACACTTGTGGTCCTCAATGAGAGAGTCATATTTTATTCAGTAGATTAGACTATAAAGGTCCCTAGACCCTCCCTCCTGGATCTCCCCTAATTCTTCCCTACTCTTCAGTTTAGCTGGTAAGAGAGAGCAAGTAGGCAGAGAGATTAAAACACAAATGCAAAGTGGTAGGTATTGGCTGGGGATGTGAGTTCCAGGTTACTTCCATGCATGCTATATAAAACATGGGCATTAAGAGCTGCCATTTGCTGAACTGAAAGCACTATACTTTGCAGGATCTAACCAAATGCTCTGTGTAGTGCATGCTTTTGTTATCTGACATCACAGAGAGTTACACAAGGCTCAATGATATTCAGTCACTCTCACAAAGTCACAAAGAGAAAATACAGCATATCCCACATCCTTAAATACCCTGCATCACGGCCACCTCTGAGCTGAACCTCTTCCTCTGCAGGAGGCAGACCTAGGTGACTCGGTTCCCACTGCTCACCTCAGGATGTCTGGGACAGTGCACAGGGATGCTGACTGCGATCGTTGTGGGTCTCAGAGGGAAAACACAACCCTGCCTGCCCCTTTCTTGCAGCACTCACCATATTGCTCTGGCCCAAACAGCATGCACCCGCAAAGGAGCCCACACTGTTCCTGGGTTCTCCCTTTGGTCTCAGAGGACCATGCTTCAAGCACGCAGGGCTCTTCGTAGCCTACAGCAGGTGAGAAGGTTGAAAGGACCCGGTGAGGCTGGTTTCACTGAGCCAGCTGGAGAGCAGCAACCCTGACTGCAGTGATGGGTGTTAGACATCCTTTGTGCACCTTGTCATGGGAGTATTTCTAGGTTCAGGGCCTCTAGAGTATGATTCCCCTGGCTGATCCTCAGAGACAAACATGAAGTAATTACTCTAGCTAGCCTCATATTCTGGCTCCCTAGGCCAGGCTCACCCAGGAGCATGGGAGGAATGCAGAGCATACAGGGGAGGTTTGCATTTGATCAATTTTGTGCCCAGGGATGAGTGTGTCTTGATCTCAGGGCAGTGGTTTCTCTGGGGTATCTCCTCAGAAAGCTGGAAGCGAGGGCAGAAGGAGGTCAGGACAGGAGGTAGAACAGCAAACTTTGACTCCAAACCTGGCCAAAAGGTTTTCTGGCCCCGCTACCTTGAGGGAGAGGGTGTTGTCTGACTTCTCTGAGCCTCTGGATTTCAGGTTGTTGCTAAACGGGTCATTAGCTTAGGCTGCTGGTTCCTACCCACCAAAACAGTCCTTGAGAAACTAAGGTAAACAAAATAATCTAGGAAATATAACAGTAATATTAAAACCGAGAAACCCATGAGGGAAAGGAAGACAGTTATGAGCTGGAATAGAATGTGGGGCGGAAAGCTCGGTTGAGAATTGGTCTAGGGAAGAGGTCTATTGCTGCTCTGTGAGAGGATGTTGGGGGGGGGATTAATTCAAAGACCCTGACTCTAAGGAATATTGGGTGGGGAGATGACCCATGGTTGTCTGTGGCACAAACAATTATGAAAAGTGGCCATGATGGCTTCTTTTCCTGACTCCTCCTGAGGGGCCAGAGGACACCATGACCCTGCTGGCTTATTATAAAAGGACTAGCAGTGACTGTGGGTCCTCTTAAATGCTAAAGCTACTCTACTACCAGCCTATGTCCTGGGTCTGTAAAGCCAATAAGGTAGCAACGATGGGGGATCCGCCTAATCCTAGTGATACAGATTGGGACTGCCTGGAAGAGGAAGCGTACCACCATGAACTGGGTAGAGAAGATCCCCCCCTTAAAGTATGTCCTATAACAACTCAAAAACAACAATACATGGTAAGAAACTGAAACAGAGGTTCAAGATTTGACCTGATTGAAAATTACAAATTTATTAAAGATTTTATGCAATTAACAGATGAAAAGGTGTGCTAACTGGCCCTCCCTATATTTCCTGGTATTTGCTAAGCTCCTAAGTCTGGATCCAGTTGCATTTGGAGACAGAAGAGAGAGAGACACCAGAAAGGAAAGAATCTGGGCCTCACCTTTATAATTCTGGCTCAGAATTACCTTTAACTTCTGCCAATATGTGCCAACTGGCTTGCATATCTCGTGATCCTCAAATGAATACTGAATCCCCTCAGATTCTCAAGTAATAACAGGATCCATTAGACTTATAGAAATGGGTGTGCAATGTCCACCCACCCCAATATTCCCAGGCTCATCTCCAATCTTTTCTCTGCTCCACTGGGTATTCATGGCATGAAAAATAGCCCATGCTGCTGCTGCAGTCATTAATGCATATGCCTCCCCAAATGGGAAACTTGAGAAGAGGGCATCAATTATTGAGGAAAACTGGTAAGATACAATGGATATATCACTTTGCTGAGCACCCCAATAGACAGGAAGCACTAGCCAGTCCCGAGCAGATTATCACTAACACTTAGACCTGGCAGTTATTCATCTGGGAGCACCAGCAAATTCTAAGTCTTCCCTACTCCCTTTACTTAGTCAAGCTCTTTGGAGGGCTGCTACTTTTTAATCCTTCAGCTGAATATCCCCAATCAAGGATGGAATATAAGGGTCAGCACAATTGGCCAAACCCCAGGCAGTCATTATGGCATTGGAAGATGCCCCAGGAAATGGCTGGCCCCAATTACACATCTTCAGCAATTAGCCATTGTGATTTGGTCTGGCCAATGACAACAATTTCTCATTCAGGGTTGCCCTCTTTGGGGTAAAGAACTATGGGAAGTCCTTTCTCTCAAATATCTGAGAGAAAGGGAAGTTTGCCTACAAAAGAACAATAGTCATATTCACATCAGACTTCCTTTTTTTGTTAATTTTTTTATATTGATTTCAGATAGGAAGGGAGAGGGATAGAGAGGTAGAAACATCAATGATGAGAGAGAATCATTGATCAGCTGCCTCCTGAACGCCCCACACTGGGGATCGAACCCACAACCTGGACATGTGCCCTGACCGGGAATTGAACCATGACCTCCTGGTTCATAGGTCGACGCTCAACCACTAAGCCATGGCAACCAGGCACATCAGACTTCTTAATAGCTACACTGAATGTAAAAAGACACTGCAATTTTTTAATGCATAAGAGGGATACAACTTTGAACCCATAATTTTACATCCAGCAAGTTGCCATTCAAATGTAGAGACATATTACAAATAATCTTAAGATACATAAAGAGTCAGAAGGTTTGCCACACAAAGAGACTCGTGGAAGAAACACTTAAATGAAAAGGTAAACATTTTTAGGAAATAATATAAGGTATATGGAAATGAAAAATGGTCAAATATCTTAATAAAATTCTTGGGTTTTTTAAATACTTAAATTAAACTAAAAGGAAATGAGGGAGTATATCCATTAAATCAGAATTAAAATTCCTACAAGTCACTGTCAAAAGACAATCAACCTGCCCTGGCCAGTTTTTCTCAGTGGTTAGAGTGTCTGGTTTGATTCCCAGTCAAGAGCACATACTTCAGTTGTGGATTTGATCCCCCGCCCCAGGTGGGGCATTTACAGGAAACAACCAAACAATGTGTCTCTCTCATGTCGATGTTTCTTTCTCTCTCTCTCTCTCTGCCCGCTTCTCCCCCCTTCCACTCTGTCAGAAAATCAATGGTAAAAATATCCTCAGGTTCAGATTTTTAAAAAATAAAGGCAGCCCAGCTGGTGTGGCTCAGTAGCTGAGCGTTGACCTATGAACCAGAAGGTCATGGTTCGATTCTCAGTCAGAGCACATGCCCAGATTATGGGCTCGATCCCCAGTTTGGGGTGGGCAGGAGGCAGCCAATCAATGATTCTCTCTCATCATCAATGTTTCTATCTCTCTCTCTCCCTCTCACTTCCTTCTGAAATCAATGAAAATATGTATTTTTTAAAGAATAAAAATGATTAGACTCTTTCTATAAAGAATGTGTAGGAATGACCAATAAGCACATGAAAATGTGTTCAACATCATTAGTAATTGGGGAACTGTTCATTAAAACCACAAGATAATGCTCCATATGCTCTAGAATGACAAAAATATATATTTTTTAACTCTAAGATTTCTATTGTGAGAAAATATTTTGTTTTCTGATTTATTTACTTGAGAAAACCAAAGTCCAGAGAGGATAGCGAACCTCATAAAGTCACAGAGCAGTCATTTAGAGTTTGAGGATTGGGACTGGGCATGAACCAAGCTTTTCCCTCAATGGATACTTTAGAGACTAGTATTCCCAGATGTCTCTGAAACCTCCCTCAGAGAGCTCTGGGGATTGTGCTAGAAGCTGCATGTTTTCCTGGGATCCTAGCCAGGCTGACTGACTCAGGATCTAGGATGCCCTTCTCTCATTTCTTCTTCCTTAGAGTAGATGAGGTTTCCATATACCAGGGGTCCCTTCTGCCTTAAACATAGGGGAAGATGCTATCTTTCCATCTGATCATCAAATATGACTTCATCAGTCTTGACAAGTGAGAACTGCGAACAGAATAATCAAACATGTACTTTAACATGAAGAAATAAGCAGCTCTTCTTGGCCCAGCTCAGGACTGACAGTAAGTCATTGGCCATATATCAAGAGAAGCAGAATGGTCCACTGTAAATTGTTTCAGGAATCTTGTTTTTGGTAACAGGTGTAGTGTTGGACAGATTGCAGCAGCTCTTTGAGGTCTGTTTACTTGTTCATAAAATAAGACAGTTGTATTAGATGGCTTAATGTCCTTTAAGTTCCTCAAGGGTGGAGTGGTTAGATAGATTTGGCTATTGCCCAGATTATTAATTTAACCCTTTGGTCCCTGAAACCACAGTTTCCTAAAATTACCATATACCCCTGAGAGGGGCTTGACATGTGAATGGAGCATATCAGATCATGTTGGCTGTTTTCAAATATATAAAAGCAAGAGAATTGGTGAATACTTCTCAGCATTGGGAAGGGGCACATGAAGATACGCTCACATTAAATCTGAATTCCAAGCATTAATTTCTTGTGCATCTTTTTAAATTAAAACAAAACAATATTTAATTCAAATGTAAGATATAAACAAACCATGAATTCAGTACTTGTGAAAATACACGATTACTAATTCAACATCCACAATACATTTTTTTAAATATGGTTTTTATTTATTTCAGAGAGAGGAAGGGAGAGGGGCAGAGAGATAGAAACATCAATGCTGAGAGAGAATAATTGATCAGCTGCCCCTTGCACACCCCCTACTGGGAATAGAGCCCAAAACCTGGGCATGTGCCCTGACCGGGAATCAAACCGTGATCAGGAGATCAGGAGAACGTTCATGGGTCAACATTCATCATGCCACACCCGCTGGGGCATTTTTTCATTTTCACAAAATTTTGAACACCTTCTATGTACCAGAACATACGCTAAGTAATCGAAGATCTTCATTAAGAGTCATCTGCTTTATTAACTCTCTGTAAGTAAAAGGCAATGCTGGTAGCTAAACAATAACACCATACAGTTTCACTGTGGCTTAAAATGTCATTTTACTGTCTACCCATCCATTGATTTATTCAATAGAAGATCACCAAGTACATACTAAGAAGAAACAAGATGAATAAAAATGAGTCCCTGGCACTGAGGACCACACAGTCTAATGGAGATAAGCAATTATAAGGCAATATATCAAGTGTTCTACCAGAGACCCATATACAGGACTGGGAAGCACAGAAGATAAAGCAATGAACTCCAACATCCCCAGGTGTTAACACCTGCCTGAGCTCTTGCCAGGTGGAGAAGAGGAGGAGACATTCAGGGAGGTGGAATAGCTAAGCAGCAAAGGCATGCAGGAAAAACACGATGAGTTGTTTGAGGACTGTGAGTGATTCATGGGCAAGAATGTGGAGTGGCATGGCATGCGGGGGTGGGAGGAAGTGGGAGGTGTTACTGGACAGACAGATGGGGAAGGAATTGTGAAGGGCTGGTTATGTCATAAGAAATAGCATCGACATTTTCCTGATGTGAGGCAATGAGGAACCTCACAACAGCCTATGAGACAGACTCAGTTATCCCTCTTCACAGGGAGGGAAAGTACAGTTCAGAGAAGCTAAATGAATTATTCAATGCATATTATTAGGTTGGATATAGAAGGTGAATCAAAATTCTTCTTCTTTACTCTATGCACCTAAGTATTCTCCTAGGAACACATAAATGAGTCTAAGGCAGAGGTTTCAAGTGTATAGATACCGTGAGAGTTCCATTTTGAAATTTCCATTCCTATGCTCCCCGTGTGATTGTGACACACTCCTCCAGCTTGGACCCTTGGCCAGGGTGTTAGACCATTTGTCATAATAATCAAATTTAAACCAAAAGACATATTGTTTTCCCAAAAGTTAATTGTTTTACATTTTATTAGTTTATAGGCCCAGAATATCAGAAGACTCAGATTAATTCATTTTGTACATTTTCATTTGGAATCAGTGTAACTGTTTATAATGGGTGATATGCTTCTAGTGAATAATGAGATTCCTGAAGGTTAAGTTACCCTTGAGCAAGAAAAGTGAAAACTGGAATAAATGTTCATTTATTTCCAATTCTCACTATAAAGGTGATACAGTTGGATGCATATAAAAGAATATATCACTGTATTTCCTGCTATTTGCTAAGCTCCTAAGTCTAGATCCAGTTGCATTTGGGGACAGAGGAGAGAGAGACACCAGAAAGGAAAGAGTCTGGGCCTCTCATGTAAAAATCATGGTTTGAGGCCTTAAGCTTTACAAGTATAGAAACTGGATCTTATCCAAACATTGGGCAGAAGTGGACTGATTTACATCAATTCACACTCACATAAGATTGATGCATAAGCCAATATTACAAAATATCCTCATTTGCCATGAACTGGAACTGCCCAATTGAATGAATATTTCAGTTCTCTAAGGTGATGGATATGTTAATTAACTTGATTGCAGTTATCATTTCACAATGTATCTGTAGTTATGCACTAAACATATTAAAACATCACATTGTGCCCCTTAAATATATGCAATTTTTATTTGTCAGCTATAGCTCGATAAAGTTGGAATGAATGAATTTGCTGATGTTGCATTTTCTCCTTATTGAACATATGCAGGAAGCTGAGCTACAGTTAGAAAGTGGTTTGGAGAACACTGAAAAGCAGCATAGCAGATCAGAGAACTTAGGCTTTTGATTCAGACAATTTAACTTCAATTCCTAAATGTGTGGTTTTTTGAAGTTTCTTAACGCCTTAGAAGCTCAGTTTCTTAATAAAGATAATCACAGCAACTCTGCACAGAGTTATCACTTAAGAGAATCTAGTGGCCAGCACATGGCTAGTGCTCAGCAAGTGTTATTATTATTATTATTACTCTGACTTTTTCATTAACTCAGAGCAATGGATATGGATTGGTTAAACCTAATATCCAATATTTAGTTATGAGATTTGTTATGAGATTCCTGATGCATCTGCAATATGATTGCTATGGAAAATAAAGATATCTGAGTCTCAAGTAAAAACATCCTCTTCTCTGAACAGGGCTGGAAACAAACAGGTAGTTTGGGGGACGAACTAAGGATTTGACACCTTCTATTTAGCTTTGCAATAGATCGATCTAGTATCTAAATATAAGAAAGCCCTGTGAGAGCAAAGGAGTCAGAAGCTGGAATATACTGTCCATTAGATTTTTAAATACGGATGAAGAGGTTCAAGGTGGGTGGAAAAGCCAGATGAGTGAGAATATCAATGTTGTCAGAGAAAAAGCACAGTAATTCCCAGCCTTGTCAGAGCGAATGGGAGCAATATTTTATGCACTTCCTACAGCCTTTTCTTTGGAAAAGTTGGGAAGATTCAAAAGGGCGTGCATGGACTGGGCTATGATGACAAATTACTGCTCCCTCACTTGTTCTTTCCTTCACACAGGGTCAGAGGCATTTGATTTTTGTTCTACTCACTTGTCAGACCTGCCTTTCAGAGAGTACACCCTGGTCAACTTGACAGAACTCCCCCAATCTCCAAGCCTTCTGGATGGTCACTTGGATTAATTCAATTAATCAATCGCATCCTTCATACTTTTAAAAGAATTTTTTCATTACAAAGATAATACGTTCTGTTAAAACTGAGTAATGAAGAAGGTGGCACCCACAACCTTCTGACCCATACTCACTTCTCAGAAGAAAATACTATTGACCTCTACACGGTGTTTATTTCTGTGTCCTTACTCATATACCAACATTTATGTTTTACTTTTACAAAAATGAAATTATGAATATACACGCTGTTCTGAAATTTCACTTTTTAAAAAAGTATTTTAAATAAATTATCCAATTATTTTATTATATATGATCAATTAATTATAATTAATCAAAATTTTATTTACTTAATGGCATAATTATTCAGGGAAGTTATAATCATCCAGTGTGCTGATAGGATGGGTGCCGTCCAGAGCACCTTCCATACTCCCTGCCATGTTTCATGGGGACAGCTGGAATCGTTTGAAGGAGCCTTGGATATCGGGTCAAGTGCTGACACCAATCTATAACTTTACAAACCATCTGATCCAAATGGTCTTTCCTAATGTGCATAGTTACAAATTTCAAGCTCTCCCAAGCAGAATTGTCTAAAACACAGAACTTTTGTAGGAGCTCGAAAATTTTAACACGGCTATATTTTACTTTTTGCTACTTATACTTAATACAATTTATTTCATACAGAATTCCAGACATGGAAAGAAGAAACCAGACCAGCATCCATGAGTTTCTTCTCATGGGCCTCTCTGAGAAGCCAGAGCAGCAGCCTCTCCTGTTTGGGCTCTTCCTGGGCATGTACCTGGTCACTGTGCTGGGCAATCTGCTCATCATCCTGACCATCAGCTCTGACATGCACCTCCACACCCCTATGTACATCTTCCTGGCCAACTTGTCCTTCTCTGACATTGGTTTCATCTCTACCATAATTCCCAAAATGCTAGGTAATATTGGCTCAGGGAATAAGCTGATTTCTTATGGTGAGTGCCTTACACAACTCTATTTCTTTGGCCTATTTGCAGATCTAGACAACTTTCTCCTGGCTGTGATGGCATTTGATCGCTATGTGGCCATCAGCCACCCCCTCCATTATGCCATGACCATGAACTCCCAATGCTGTGTCCTTTTGGTGGCTGGGTCATGGATGGTCACTATCCTCCATGCCCTAGTGCATACCCTCCTAGTGACCAGGCTTTCTTTCTGTGGCCCCAATATCATCCCCCATTTCTTCTGTGATCTGGTCCCCCTCCTGAAGTTGGCCTGTTCCAGTACTTATGTCAATAGCCTGATGCTCATCTTTGTAGCAGGAATACTGTTAATTGGACCCTTTGTCTGCATCCTTACATCTTACTTTTACATCGCATTGGCTATTCTAAGAATTGATTCCCCAAAGGGTAAGCAAAAGGCCTTCTCCAACTGCAGCTCCCACCTGTCTGTGGTCTCTCTGTTTTATAGCACAGCTATTGGGGTCTATTTATGTCCTCCATCATCCACCTCAGGTGGGAAGAACAGAGTCTTCTCAGTGATGTACACAGTGGTCACCCCCATGCTGAACCCTTTCATCTACAGCCTGAGAAACAAGGATATGAAGGGGGCTCTAAGAAAGCTGCTCAGAAGAAAAACACTCTAACACTCTTTCCAGGACCAAGACTCAGAACTAAGAGTCGAAAATTAGCCTCCGGAGAGCCCAACAACTGTAACTTCTCTAAACCTGAGACTCCTGTTTTTCTCGTGTTTATATTTCACAGTGCAGACTGACATCTGAGGACAAGGAGAGGATCTGTGATAGCAGTAACGTCCAACCATCTCTGTGAAGTGCCCATGCTTTGAGCAGTGTACTACCCACTCCCACAACAGTACTTGTTCATTTTTAATGGATGACTAAGAAAAGTCCACAGGTGGGGGCTTGTAGACATATAAAATGAAAATAAAAGTCCAAATTTTTTGTTTAGCTCACGTTATAAAAGAACTATAGAAGATATATATCTCTAGCTCAAGAATACAAGATTTATTCTGTCTGGTAGAAGGAAATACAAAGGAAATGACCAGATACTTTACATTTAAAGAGGCAGTGTTCTAGAGAAGAATAAGAATGAAGATTTCATTTAAATCCTGGGTTCCAGTGTTGGCTTTGCCATCAATGAACTGTGTGACTGCTAATCACTTAATGTCTCTGAGCCTTGGTTTCCTCATTTATAAATTAAAGTAATTGGATTATGTTAGTCTACACTCCTCCCCACATATACCCTAGTTCTAATTACATTTAGTGTTTTAGTGACAAGAACTCAAGACTTAATGTCAGAAGTTACAAGTCACAACCAAAAGTCCACCGTTTTCATTCTATGTAACCTGAGGAAAATTCTTTGTCTCAGCTCTGGTTTCTTTTTCTGTAAAACTGAAATAACTACATCATTGGATTCCTCTAAGTAGTAAATAATATGTTAACTAACTTGGATCACAGTAAATGCTCAATAAACAACACTTAGGCTGTTTCCATATCTTGACTGTCATAAATAATGCTACAATGAACATGGGGTAACTCATATATATGCTTACTGTGAGGATTAAATGACATACAAGCATTTGAACACTTTAAACAGAATGCCTGACACATAGTAAACACTCAACATATGTGAGCTGTTATTATTGCCAATTCTGTCCATTCGATGATGTCAGTCTTCATACTAGTATGTGTTTCCGATTTTTGAGCACTGACTGACATGAAATCTGACAAAGAAATGTCACACTGCCCTAGCCGGTTTGGCTCAATGGATAGAGCGTTGACCTGCAGACTGAAGGATCCCAGGTTTGATTCCAGTCAAGGGCATATGCCAAAGTTTCAGCTCAATCCCCAGTAGAGAGCGTGCAGGAGTCAGCCGATAATGATTCTCTCATCATTGATGTTCCTATCTCTCTCTCCCTCTCCCTTCCTTTCTAAAATCAATAAAAAAAAAATGTTACACTACATTCTGGGGAACTAATGATTTGTGTTCTCAGAATGAACAGAGCATAAGTAAGAGAAAAAAATGTCCATCCACGCTGGATACTGAGAATACTAGTAGTTAGAGAATTATGAGTCAGATCAAGAAGGAAAGCCTAAAAGAATATCTCTTTACCACATTATAACCCTTATAAATCAACAAAAAACAACAACATAGCAATCACATAGAAAAAGTGAGCAAGGATGTAGCTGGAAAAGTCAGAGAAGAAATGCTAAAATGGTCAAAAAATTGCCCCCGGAAATTAGGAAAGTAAAAAGTAAACCTCTTGTAGTTTATTTTTTTGTCATTAGGTTGGGAAACAGCAAAGAGTTTGTAAATGGTGCTGTCAGTTCATGTGAAAAGGGCACTCTCATATGCTCTTAAAGCAGCGGTCCTCAACCTGTGGATCGGGACCCCTTTGGGGGTCGAACAACCCTTTCACAGGGGTCACCTAAGACCATCGGAAAACACATATATAATTACATACTGTTTTTGTGATTAATCACTATGCTTTAATTATGTTCAATTTGTAACAATGAAAATACATCCTGCATATCAGATATTTACATTACGATTCATAACAGCAGCAAAATTACAGTTATGAAGTAGCAACGAAAATAATTTTATGGTTGGGGGTCACCACAACATGAGGAACTGTATTAAAGGGTTGCGGCATTAGGAAGGTTGAGAACCACTGCTTTAAAGGCTGTAAAAATTGGTTTTAACTTTTTTGAGGACAATCCAGTGGCACTGATGAGATTTAAAATACACATATACTTCCATCTAGCATTTCCACTTCTATAAAAATATATGTACATGAAGAGCCTGTAAAAGAAAATCCATGTAGAGTTTCTTTTGTAATAGCTCCCCCCAAAAAGGAGATAAGTGGCATGAGTGGGGACATTTTATAACTTCTGGCACATCTAATCATCTACAAAATACTTTTAAAATAATGAGGTAGGCCTGATGGTGACATAGGAGGACTATGATATATTGATGAGATAAACAAAGAAAGCTCCACAAATTAACTAATTTCTGTGGAAACAAAATTGTACATATACATATGCGTACCGGAAAATGTGTTAATTGGGTACATGTCGAAACATTAACAGAGCCCTAGCCGGTTTGGCTCAGTGGATAGAGCATCAGCCTGTGGACTGAAGGGTCCCATGTTCGATTCCAGTCAAGGGCACATGCCCGGGTTGTGGGCTCGATCCCTAGTGTGGGGTGTGCAGGAGGCAGCCGATCAATGATTCTCTCTTATCATTGATGTTTCTATCTCTATCTCTCTCTCTCTCTTTCCTCTCTGAAATCAATAAAAATATATTTTTAAAAAAAACATTAACAGAGATCACCCTTGGAAAGGAATGGGAAAAGTGAGAAACAGACTCTGTTTTCAATACACATTCACAGCTAAATATTTTGAAAAACAAGAGTGTATCACTTAAAAGAACGTTATATTTCAGGCCTCAGGCAGGGTGATACCCATCCATGTTTTGACCATACCAAAGTTTTCCTGGGCTTTCTTCTCAGTGCCACAGTTTGGAGCTCACATCAGAGAACCCCATGTCCAGGCTGGTCTCCCAGGTCCTGGCTGCTCTCCTGGGATCAGCTGAGATGCCAAGCCACGGTCACTAATACTAACTGTGGAAGTACTACCTCATGGGCCCCACTCCCCAGAGAAGGCAGTGAGCTCGGCCAATGACACACTTGGAAAACTGTGCTGCAGGAAGCAGGGAATTCATGTAGAAACACATGCTCAGTCCTCCCAAGGCCTTTACCGGACACGCTTTCCTGCCCCTGACAAGCAGAAGCACCCCCAGGAATCTAGCTGTTCTGCCCTTCAACCCTTCCTGATACCTTTCTTTCTTCTGTGCTGGGCAACTTTCTCTGTCTTCTCCGAGTGGACTGCTCCGTGCTGCAGTCAAAACAAAACATGACGGCACATGCTGCTGAAGGGAGGATGGCGTGCCAAGCCCAGCCCATTGCAGTCTAGTTGGGGATCTGCAGTAAGGTGAGTGCCTGCACTCAGGGCTGCACACCACACAGAGCTTTCTGAGCACCTTAGACTATTCCTACATAGAGTCCTGGTAATTTCCAGAGGGAAGACCATCTTTCTCAAATATTGTGCACACTGTGGAGTTTGTCTCTGACTCCCTACGTCATCTTCCTTTTCCTCTTCTTTCCCTTCACAGTGCCTCTTCCCTACACCATCCTCAGATATGCTGTGTGTTCATGGACTCTCTCCCCTCCCCTTACTAAAACTTAACCACAAAAAGAATGAATAATTCAGTCAGTCAAGAGTGTTCCACTCGGGGACATTATCCTGATTCAAAGAGAAAATATCTGATGGAATTTCAGAAAGCATCAATCAGCTGGGGAGGTATTATGGGTAATCAGGGTTGGATGGTCCAAAAGTCGGCCCCTGGACATGGTTGTCCACTTTGTCTTCTCTTAATGATAGGCCCAGACTTTTCTTTCCACTTCTAGGGATTAATGATCAAACAGAGAAACTCAGAGAATAGACTGCTATCCAAGTGCCTCCTCTATTTACAAAGCTCACTTTGGAATGAAAGGCAGCTGTATTATCAGAAAGTCTCTGCATTAGACTATTGGAAGTTATGGGGACCTATCTGTGAGAGAGAGCCCAGGTTCCTACAGAAATCTAACGTGAACAATTTCTCACTGCTTCATAAGACTTGTCAAGGGCTTTTATGTCCATGGTCTCTTATGTTTTGTTTTGTTTTGTTTTGTTTTGTTTTGTTTTGTTTTGTTTTGTTTTAACAAAGACTGTGGATTGAAAACAAGTACTATTCTTCCCATTTCTCAGATGAAGAAACTGAGGGCCAAAATAGTAGTGATTTTAAGGTCTCAAAGAAAATTTTCATAGCAGATCTGAGACTAAAGCCCAAATCTTCTGGTTCCTAGATCAAGACATCCCATTTTTCCTGAACCAAGAGCACGACAAGAATGAAACATGGGTGATACGGTAAATGGGTGAGGTGGGAAAGAGCATTGCTTCCAAGTTAGACAAATTCATGATGAACCTGGCTCCAATCCTGTGCTCTGTGACCTTGCTGGGGCGGGGGGGTAATTCATCCCCTGGTCCTTAATTTCATGATCTAAAAATGGGAATAATATCTACTTCCTAATTCTATAATAAGGATTAAACTAGAAAAACTATGATAGACACTTATCACAAGATAGGTCAAATGCACAAGGTAGCACAGTGGAAAAGGAAAGTAGGAACTGCAATAGTTGGGGAAAGCTTAAAAGGAGGCATAGCCCAGTGGTTAAGAGCGTGGAAATTGAGGTCAGATGGAACCGAACTTAAATTCCATTTCTACCATCTACTGACTGTGACTTTGAGCATGTTACAGAACCCCTCAGAGCTCCAATGTCCTCATCTATAAATTGAGAAAATAATACCTCTATCTCAGAATTGCTGTGATCATTAAGGGAAAACACATACATAAAGCTCTCAGACCAACTTCTGGTTTACATGAAGTGCTCAATAAATGTGGTTACAACTCTTAGTTCTTATTCCTCATCATACCATAGTGAAATCAATTAAGGATAGCTCAATGGCATATTATGAATTTGTTCACTTTTATAATTGAACAAGCTAATGCTCACCCTCTTAAGCTGTACTATGATGACATCCTTTAATTTAACATATAAAAGTAGACAGTCCAGGAGTGATGAATAAATCCATTTCCATAGGGGAGATGCTAAGTAAGCTAAAGGGGAGTGTGATGTAGCCAGACACACATAGTACTCAAGGCATTCAGACATAAGTGTAAAGTCCAGCCAGACCATTTATCCTGAGTAAATCACTTCACCTCCCTCTGCTTTGGCTTCCTCCTCCATGAAATGAGGATAAGTGACTGCTGCAGTCAGAAGTGCTGTAAGGCTTATATAAGACCATGCATCTGAAAGTGCCTTATACGGGGCAGATCTTAATTGTTTGCACTTTTTTCTTCCAATGACCTAATTGTGAAGGTTAAGTATTCTTGGGATAGCCATGGACATAGCTCACTTGTGGACTGCCAACTCTGATCTCCACCCAAAAATCTATGATTTATGACCAGAACAAATCATCATGATTACCCTGTGATGAAAGAGCAGACTCACAGAATTTTGCTTAGTTCTGAGAGCCACATTTTATTTTAATTTTTATTTAATTCTTTATTGTTTAAAATATTACATATGTCTCCTTTTTCCCCACTGACCTCTCCCTGGCCATTCCTACCCCCCTGCTCCAAGCACATACCCTCATCCCCCTACCCATGTGTCCATGGGTTCTGCTCATATGCATGCATACAAGTCCTCTGGTTGATTTCTTACCCCACCCTTCCCCTGCCTTCCCTCTGAGGTTAGACGGGGTCTGTTCACTGCTTCTCTGTCTCTGGATCTATTTTTGTTCATCAGTTTATGTTGTTCATTATATCCCACAAATGAATGAGATCATGTAACATTTCTCTTTCTCCAACTGTCTTATTTCGCTCAGCATAATGCCCTCCAGGTCCATCCATGCTGTTGCAAATGGTAAGACAACGACAAACTGGAGCAGTTTCACTGTAGAGAGGCCTGGATGGCAAAACACTGTCCACCCAGAAAAACCTGGAGACTGTGCAGAGAAGACTGAAAAATTGATAGGCATAGTTGCTGTCACTGAACAGTTCCCAAGGACCAGGTACTCTCATTTAATCCTCATAACAACTTTATGAGTAATGTGCTATCAAAATCCCCCCATTTTACAGATGAGAACACCTAGGCTCCTAGAGGGTAAGTGGCTTCCTCAAGGTCATATGGCTGTTAAATGAAAGCATCGGGGTTCTAGCTCACTGCACAATGCTGTCTCTGTTGATTGATGTTTAGATTTAATGTTGAAAAATAGTAGACTTGTTCTTTGAGATTCCAGGGGACCAAACGCTGTCCAAGTAATATGACAGTAACTAGTGTTACATATAATCAAAAATTATTTTTAATGATGTGCTGACAACTAGATTAGGTATTCAATTTTTTTGAGAGCAAGCAATTGGAAACCCCTCAATCTAAAAATATTTGTATTCTGTTCATTAAAGTAATTCATTTTCTTAATAGTTCTAATTGTCCCTTCATTTGGCTCCTTCGGGGTTTTTATATCCTGAGCCAATGCAAAAGACTTGGATGGATTAAAGTATGTCTTTCATTTGTTACGTGGGAGACAGAAAATGCATAAGGTGGCATCTTGAAGACTAAACGATTTAAGAAAAGAAAAATGCAAAAGCTGAGAATCTGGATACTGATTCTCCTAAAACCATGTCTGTGCACTCTGAGAAGTCATTGGGCATCACTGGGGTATGCATTCCCCAAAATAGAAATTGCTGGACCAAATGACCTCTGAAATCCCTTTTAGCCAAAATGCCTATATATAGCCTGTCAACAGGTCTTATTACCATGGACGAGATGCCTTGGTTTTAATTTGAGGAGTTGTGTTATGCACTGTCACTAGCATAGCCTCTGGAGCCAGATAAACAAAACTTTAAGTTCAGATTTTGCCCTTTTATGAGCTTAAACTTTCTATACCTCAGTTTTCTCATTTGTAAAATAATAATAATAATAATAATAATAATAATAATAATAATAATAATTGCTTCTATAGAGTTATTATAAAAATTAAATGTGATAATGTAGCAAAGTCCCCGGTTCAAGGTAAGTTCTCCGTGAATGTTAGCTATGGTGATAGTGACGATGTTAATTATAATGAAAAATTCATACCTCGTTATTTAGGAAAACAATTAAGCACTTGATCCTTTCATAAACACCATATGTAGTTTACATTGGAGCAAAAAAGTGATAGTAACTAAATGGCCTGCTCCCATGTCCAAGACTATAAAAATAACCCTTTTTGACAAACAGTATAGAGGTTCCTCAAAAAAATTAAAAAGAGACTCACCATGTAATTCAACAATTCTACTTCTGGGTATTTATTCGAAGAAAAAAAACACTAATTTGAAAAGATATATGCAACCCCATATTTACTGCAGCATTATTTACAATAGCTATGGCAGGGACACAACCTAACTGTCCATCGATGGATGAATGAATAAAGAAGATGTGATATAAATAAAGGAATATTATCCAGCCATAAAAAAAAGAATGAAATCTTGCCATTTGCAACAATGTGTATGGACTTTGAGGGTACTATGCTAGGTGAAATAAGTCAGACAGAGAAAGACAGATGCCATATGAACTCATTAATATGTGGAATCTATAGAAAAAAACTCATAGATACAGAGAACGGAGTTGCGGTTGCCAGAGGTGAAGGGTAGAGAAGGTAGGCAAAATGGATGAAAGGGATCCAAAAGTACAAACTTCCAGGTATAAAATAAATAAGCCGTGGGGATACAATGGACAGCATGGTACTTGAGTTAATAATACTATATTGCAGATTGGAAAGTTGCTAACAGAGTAGATCTTAAAAGTCCTCATCACAAGAAAATACAATTGTAATTAGTACACTAGCATGTGGATGCTAGCTAGATTTATCATGGTGATCATTCCACAATATATACTAATACTGAACCATTATATTGTACACATGAAACTAGTATAATGTTATATGTCAATTATACCTCAATAAAAAAACTAGTAATAATCATTTTTGTTCTTATGGCAACAGATGGAAAATACCAACTGGACCAGTGTATCCCATTTTGTTCTCTTGGGCATTTCTGCCTACCCACAAGAACAGATCCCCCTCTTCCTTCTTTTTCTACTTATGTATGCAATCAACATTTCTGGCAACTTTGCCATCATCACACTGATTATCTCTACTCCACAGCTCCACACCCCCATGTACATCTTCCTCAGTAACTTGGCCTTGACAGACATCTGCTTCACCTCCACCACAGTCCCCAAGATGCTGCAGAACATTTTCTCTCCTACAAAGACCATTTCCTACATGGGCTGCTTAACCCAGACCTATTTCTTCATATGCTTTGCAGCCATGGAAAACTTCCTCCTGGCTATAATGGCCTATGACAGATACATCGCCATCTGCCACCCTTTCCACTACCATATGATTCTGACCAGGATGCTGTGCTCACAGATGGTGGCCCTGTGCCTTATCCTCTCCCATCTTCATGCCCTGTTGCACACCTTTCTCATGGGCCGATTGATCTTCTGCGCAGATAACAGGATCCCTCACTTCTTCTGTGACCTCTACCCTCTGATGAAGTTATCCTGCTCCAGCACTCACCTCAACACCCTGATGATTCACACAGAAGGTGTTATTGTCATCAACGGAGCTCTGGCCTTCATCATTGCCTCCTATGCCTGCATCATCTCAGTGGTCCTCCGGAGTCCCTCAGACAAGGGCAAGTGGAGAGCCTTTTCTACCTGTGGGTCCCACCTCACTGTGGTGGCTATCTTCTATGGCACGCTCACATGGCTCTACTTCCAGCCTATTACCAGCTATTCAGTGGCCAAAGGTCGCATCCTGACAGTCATGCACACAGTGGTGACCCCCATGATGAACCCCTTCATTTACAGCCTGAGAAATGGGGATGTCAAGAGAGCCTTCAGGAAATGGAGGAGCAGATCATGGATTTCTTTCTTTAGATGAAACCCCAAAACACTGTTCCAAATTTTATCTGTGATTCTGGGGAAACAGTTTTGTCCCTCGCATATTTTTCTTTTAGAACTTCCTAGAAATATCTATATTACGTACATCTCACAGACTTTCTCTTTGGATATTATCCTGAGATATTCCTTAAACCCAAAGCACATGAAACTATGTATTTAGTGTAAAACAATAGCATGGCTTTGGTTATAGTTGAGGTTGTTTTCTGGCCCAGTCATTAAACACTCAGGTTCTAATGCTCAGAGTTACTTAGATGCAAGGAACAAAAACCAATTCTCATTGAATCGTGAAGGTAATATGGTTATTGAAAATGTACATGAATTTTCCAAGAAGATTAAGTGATGAGGCTCAATAAAATAGAAAAGAAACACAGTCAAAATCATACCTCAGATTGGTCTGATGAGCTCAATGCTGTAATCACCACACTGTTCACTGCCACTGTATCCCCAACAACAATAGTTACCAGCAACAGTCACTGGGCATAGCCCTTGGAGGCCTGAAGACCAGATGCGGCCACCTCCAGTAAGAACTGCCCAGCTCTTATTCTTTGCACCAACACATCCAGATTCAAATAAGGTGGTACAGGTGAATGGCCAAGTCTTGGTCACTCGCCCATGTTCTAGTTCATAGGGAAGCTGAGAGAGCAACACGGCTGCTTTTATTCTCTATGATAGAAGGAGGTTCTGTCTCTGACCAAGATAAATAAAATGGGGGAATTATTTCAATATAGGGAGAGGGATATAATGACTAATGTCCATTGAATAAGGTCAGGAGTTACAGTTGCCTCGTTCAACCTGCAGACTTTAGACTGAGAAATAAATGTCTGTTATAAATACGGAGGTTTTGGATTATTTCTTATTCAGTGCTTTGAAGGAAATCCCAAACACAATACAAGTATACTATGAACTGCTATTCAGTCAATAAAAAGAATGAGGCAGATTAACTCCTGACCTTACTCTCAGTTCAGCAATAGTCTCTAGGTACATATAGATACCCAAGCTTTACCTAGCAGCTCTTTGTACTTATATCCCATTATTTCTTCATCGGTATGCTAATAATAACAGAATATACATACATGGTACTTACTATGGGCTGGTCACTCTTATGAGTGCTTTCCATAATACAGGCTAGAGCAAAAGTAAATTTATAGTTGTTCGTATGGAAAAGAATACAATTAATTAATAAATAACAATACCAAAATAAACTGTTTCACACTCACAACTATAAAGCTACTTTTGCCACACCCTGTATATCAAATCATCATGTTCTAAACGTAAATTTATACTATTTTTATTTTTTAAAAATAAAATAACATAAATAAGGAAACTTTCTGGTGTTTTGCCCTTGCTCCTTGATGACTTCAGCATCTGATTCTCTAACTCTCTCCACCGCTACTTAATTATCACTTTGAAAATACAAATGTCCATGTAACTGGTTTATCTTACAAACAACTTGAGTTCTCAGTTCCTGACCTGTTTAGCTTCAGCAATCTTTTACTTTACCCCATCTTAACCACCCACTCAGGTATGGTCATATCTTAGACTTTGCCATTATAAATAACCAGAGGCCCAGTGCATGAAATTCGTACACTGGGGGGTCCCTCAGCCTGGCCTGTGCCCTCTCACAATCCGGGAGCCCCGCAATTGATCGCCCCAAAGAGGTAGGCCCCACCCACCCACCACAGCACCACCGTCGGGTAGCCTGGACCTCCCTCTTTAGGGCAATCGATTGTGCCCTGATTGATCATGCCCCCCCCAACTCCCGCGGCCTCCCTCTGCAGGGCGATCATGTGATCGATCATGCCTCCACAGAGGGATGCCCTGCCCACCCGCAGCAGCCCACCAGTCAGTGGCCTGGGCCTCCCTTTTTGGGGTGATCATGGAGTGCCGGGGTCCAACCCCAGCAGGTCCAGGGGTCCCCAAAGGTGTAGACGGAGTCGGCAAAGAAGGAAGGACACGGAGACAGTGTTCAGTTGATCAGCAGCCTAGCCAGGATCTCCAGCCAGGATCTCCAGCCAAGTTCTGGTCTGGATCTCCAGAGAGGTTCTGCTTAGGATCTCCAGCCAGGTTCTGTGTCCATGTTCTCTTGCTAGGTTCTCCAGGTTCTCCAGCCAGGTTCTGTAGCCATGTTCCCTCGCTAGGTTCTCCAGCCAGGTTCAGTCACCAGGTTCTAGTCATGTTCTTTTGCCAATTTCTTTTTTTTTTTTTTTTAATTAAATCTTTATTGTTCAGATTATTACATTTGTTCCTCTTTTTTTTCCCCCCATAACTCCCCTCCTCCCAGCTCCCGCCCCCACCCTCCGCCCTCACTCCCCACCCACTGTCCTCTTCCATAGGTGCACGATTTTTGTCCAGTCTCTTCCCGCATCTCCCACACCCCTTTCCCCCCCAAGAATAGTCAGTCCATTCCCTTTCTATGTCCCTGATTCTATTATGATCACCAGATTATTTATTCACTTGATTCTTAGATTCACTTGTTGATAGATGCATATTTGTTGTTCATAATTTGTATCTTTACCTCTTTTTTCTTCTTCCTCTTCTTAAAGGATACCTTTCAGCATTTCATATAATCCTGGTTTGGTGGTGATGAACTCCTTTAGCTTTTCCTTATCTGTGAAGCTCTTTATCTGACCTTCCGTTCTGAATGATAGCTTTGCTGGATAAAGTAATCTTGGTTGTAGGTTCTTGGTATTCATCACTTTGAATATTTCTTGCCATTCCCTTCTGGCCTGCAAAGTTTCTGTTGAGAAATCAGCTGACAGTCGTATGGGTATTCCCTTGTAGGTAACTGGGTTTCTTTCTCTTGCTGCTTTTAAGATTCTCTCTTTGTCTTTTGCTCTTGGCATTTTAATTATGATGTGTCTTGGTGTGGTCCTCTTTGGATTCCTTTTGTTTGGGGTTCTCTGCGCTTCCTGGACCTGTAGGTCTATTTCTTTCACCAGGTGGGGGAAGTTTTCTGTCATTATTTCTTTAAATAGGTTTTCAATATCTTGCTCTCTCTCATCCTCTGGCACCCCTATAATTCTGATGTTGGTGCGCTTGAAGCTGTCCCAGAGGCTCCTTACACTATCTTCATATTTTCGGATTCTTTTTTCATTTTGCTTTTCCAGTTGGGTGTTTTTTGCTTCTTTGCATTTCGAATCTTTGACTTGATTCTTGCTCTCCTCTGGTCTGCTGTTGGGAGTCTGTATAATATTCTTTATTTCAGTCAGTGTATGCTTAATTTCTAGTTGGTTCTTTATCACAACATCGAGGGTCTCATTAGATTTCTTGAGGATCTCACTACATTTATCGGCGGCTTCTAGACAGTTCTTAAGAGACCTTAAAAGTGTGGTTCTGAACTCAATATCCTCCATTGACAGTTTTGTCCTGTTTCTTTGTCTCCGCATTTTTTATGCTTTCTTGGTGCACCCCCTAGTGGTCTTTGTCCGCAGTCTTGTTGCCTTTAAGCCTTGATTGATGTCGGCAATACCGGGGTGATTTGACCTCCAGGCTAACTGGCTATGAGAGTCTGCTGTGTCTGTAGTGGGAGGGCTTCTGTGCTGGATCTCTAGAGCGGTGCTAATCTAGCGTTTGCCTGAGGCTATCGGGCAAATGGTTCTGTGCAGGGCTTGGGCGGGGCGGGTCCCCGGGGATCTACAGGGCGGGCGGAACAAGCCGTTATGGCGACTCTCAGTTCCTTCCCCAGGGGCTCTGCCTCTCAGAGCCCCAGCAATGGCTGCAACCCTCGGAGAGAAAGCTGCCTTCGAGTTCCGACCGAAGCCAGACAGTCCCGTTTCTCCCGTTTGAGTCTCGGTCCCCAGAGACTCGCCCGGATCTGGAGCTCAGAGTCTGAAACTCCCTCCCGATTGAAAACAACAACCGCGCCCTCCGCCGCCAGCCCGCTCCGCGCGCACACTCCGCACCTGAGTATTTCACTTCAGCACTGCGCCTCCTCTGAGTCTGGGTATGATATTCTCTTTCCTCCTAGTTGTAGAATTTCCACTCAGCCAGCCTTCCCGTGGTTCTGGGTGATGTACGTTCTGTCCTTTAGTTATATCTCTGAAGTGGTTGTTTGAGGCAGCGATCTCTGGCGTTAACCTATGCCGCCATCTTGGTTTTTTTTTCTTTTGCCAATTTCTGTAGTCAGGTTCAGTCCAGGATCTTTTGCCATGTTCTCTCCAGCGAAGTTCTTCTGTCTGTAGGTTCTGTGTAGGTTCTGTCTTCTAAGTTCTGTGTGTAGGTTCTGTCGTCTTCTAAGTTCTGTCTTGTTACATCTGTATTTATACCAGTTGATTCCAATCCTATCAATCTCTATTCCAAAGGTTAGGGCGTTTCTTATCTCCATTCCAGGGAGTAAAGATTATGTAGCTTAAGCATGATTGTTCATAGTTAAAGTGATTAATTACCCGCCTGGCACTTAGTTAAGAGGTTTTATTCCCTCCCTAACTTCAGGGGAAAATCCCTACCTGGGGAAACAACCTTTCTCAGAGACCTTGGTTAAAACACATAGTGCCAAGAAGGTGAGCAAACATATTAAGAACAGTATGCCATATATGCCAGGTCCCTTGAAACAGCAAGCATGGACCGGCTCCCAGCAATGGAGCCCCCCAATTGATCGATCACCCCACTGGTCGGTGGCCTGGGCCTCCCTCTGCAGAGCAATCATGGGGCGATGGCCAGGCCCCTGACCAATCGCATCGCACCCGCCTTGGCTGACCTGGTGCCAGTGGGTGTCACAGCATGGTCGTCCAGAAGGTCGTCCAGATGGTCATTTTGCTGTTCAGTTGTTTGGTCAATTTGCATATTACGCTTTTATTATTATAGATTATACCACAGGTGAATCTCAATTTTAAACTTTTCACTTCCTACCAGCTACTATATTTTCACCTTATTTAATTTAGTTCTTCAACTACAATTCTCTGACATCACTGAGATCTATTGTCCCTTGAAATTGATTTTCATTACCCATCACCTAATTTATGCCCTTCCTTCCCACCTTTACAAGAATACATTTTATGGTCCAGAACTGTAAACAACCTTCTTGTAAACACCCTTAATTCTTTTGTTCCCTTTAGCTCTACCCAGCCCTAGGTAAACCCAGCATTTTGTTTATTCATGATTGTACTTGATTACCTGATCATTGTTGCAGAATATCAACAACCATGCTGACATGACTAATATTAAACTTGTAAATGAAATACCTAAATGGGCACTCAATACTGGCAGAATTGAGGCTTACCATAACATTTTTCTAGTACTTCACTTTCTCAAACTCTAGCATATTTCACATAATTTCTTTCTACAATTCTCAAAAACAATCCTGCTCCCTGCCACTCTCAGCTGAAGTCTTTTCAAGTATATGCCATCTTCCCACCATCAAATCAACCAGCCCATCTGCATACTCTGACTTCCTTTATGTTACAGGGAAAGAAGTGGCTCATCTCCTAGGTAAAAACATCCCCTTAATAGATATGCATCCCATTTCAAGGACTCTATTCCTGCAATTAATTACTTTCTTTCTTGAATCCTGAATATTTCATTATATACTGAATTATTTCTACCAGTAAATGATGCTGTATGTCACCAGTCTTTACAAAAATTAGAAGAAATCCTCCATTGACTCTTGTCCTCCTCAAGTTACACACCACTTTTTAAATCTATCTTCTTTTTTTCTAAATTATACTTGAGAAATGTCTATCATCACAGCCTCCACTTACTCACTTGCAACCTATATGTATAAAAGCCTAAGCGACCGTTACAACCAAATGACCAGAATGACTGGAACAACCAGTCGACCACTTACTATGATGCTCACTGTCCACCAGGGGACAGATGTTCAAAGCAGGAGCTGCCCCCTGGTGGCCAGTGCACTCCACAGCTAACTTTCCACAGACGGCCAACCACCCGTGGTCCCTCCCCCCATTCCTCACCCCCAGCCAGCAGGCCCCGATCAGCCCACCACCGGCCTGCTGTGGTGGTGGCACGGCAGCAAGGGAAGGAGGAGGGGGAGAGGTGAGGAACCGTGCGGTGGTGGGGCGCTGACGGCAGCGGCATCCGGCGTCCATTCCTTACACACCCGGCCAGGCAACCGTGGCCTCTTCTCCTGACCCCATTTGGGACCTTAGGGCCCCAGGCTGGGACAGGGAACTGGGGGTGGATGGCAGCGGACACAGCCCCTTTCCCAGGAAGGCCAAGGGCCAGCTCCCTCCAAGGGCTGGCGGCCAACCTCCTGCAGTCCCTCCCCCCATCCCTCCCCGCAGCTGGCAGACCCCAATTGGCCCTGATTGCTGGCCAGGCCTAGGGACTCTGCCCATGCACAAATTCGTGCATCAGGCCTCTAGTTGTATCATAAAATGACAATAATTGTCACTTTTCCCCTAACACTTCACTTGACTGGCTTTACCATGGTTTCCAATAATCTATATCTTGTCAAATCTAATAATTGATTATCTGCTCTCATTAATGACTTCTTAACTGCATTTGAGAAAGTGACCACTCCCATTTTCCAGAAACACTCTGTCCTAGGATTCAGGCATATCAAACTTACCTTCTTTCTTCCTGTAAATAGCCATTTCTCACTTTCCTTTGCTGTCTCCTCTCCCAGACCTCAAAACGCTGGCATGAACAACCATCTTGGGACTCTGTTCATAGTCGTCTTTTCTATATTTTCTCATTAGGTGATTTTACCCAGCCCCATGGCTTCAAATATCATCTACATTTTGTTGTGACATGTCTATCTCAAGACAATGCCTTAAGCCTCAAGAATTATGTATTTAACTGCCTAGGAAATATCTCCACTTTAATAGATATCACAAAATATGGCCAAAAACAAGTTATTGATTTTGCACCACCCCCCCTACCATATCTATATGCCCCCACTTCCACAGAGCCTTCCACACACAATTATTCCACCCATTTTCACAATCCATCCTTGGTTCTTCCTTTTCCCTTACATATCGTGTCTAGTCTCTCAGTGTGTCTCAACAGCTCTACTTACCATATGCCCCATATCTGACCACATACTCCTGATGTTAGAGCCACTATGAAGATTCCTCCACTCTTTATTATCAGTGACCTACACTGTCTTTTATGAAGTGACACAAAATTTCAGATGAAATAATTCAGTCACTATAAGTATTAAACTGTTTATTATTACTGTGAGTTTGGAATAATGAGAAATCATAAAATTATTACCATTGTAAGAGAGGTTTAGACTACTCTATGGTTTGCTGAAAAATCTCTCTTCTGTATAGTGGTATTGTACCTCACTTTGACTTCTCTCTGGAAAACAGTACATGCTATATCCTCACTAAAATGATCAAATTTCTGCAGGCCATGCTGATCTGTAATAATTCGACTTAGTACTCCCCCATGCCTCATATTAGATCTGAAAGATGAGAGGTTCAAGTTTGGTGATTTAAAAGTATCTTTTCAGTTCCAAAGTGATGAAATTCTAAGTCAGTCAACAGGGACCAGAACTATTTATTCAAAAATGTACTTCTTGACAAATCCAAATAAGATGGAGTCAACAGAAAAGATTAGCCCACAGGAATGTGACCATACCAGTTAACAGGAGTGCAACCATCTCTTCGAGGCATTTTCCAGTTAGATCTTAACTTTCCCGGGTGGCCTGGGAGCCAGGCTGGAAGTTTCCTGAGATGCAGAGTTTCCTGGAAAGCCTTTGCAGAGCTCCCTTGACCTCCTGGTTCCTCAGGCTGTAGATTAGTGGGTTTAGCATAGGGGTAACTACTGTGTAAAAGATGGCGACCTGGCGATCCTGATCCAAGTCATAGCTGGAGGAGGGCCGAAGGTACATGCGGATCACAGAGCCATATAGGAGCAGCACAACCAGAATGTGGGAGCCACAAGTGGACAGAGCTTTGCGCAGGGCAGCAACTGAGTGCATACGGGCTATGGCAACACCAATGCGGGCATAGGAACCCAGAATGAAGAAGAAGGGACTGATCACCACAGCTACCCCTTCAGTAAATATTAGCATTTCACTGACTATTGGTCGGGTGCACGAGAGCTTCAGTAAGGGTGTGATGTCACAGAAGAAGTGGGTGACCTGGTTGCCACAAAAGGTTAAACGGGTGACCAACACACTATAAAGGAGGCTGTTGAGGCTGACAACCACCCATGAGGTCAAGGTTATGTATAGAAAGAAGCGACGGCTGATAATGGCAGAGTATCTTAAGGGGTCACAGATGGCAACATAGCGGTCATAGGCCATGGCAGCCAACAGGTGGCCTTCCATGCTGCCCACAGCCATAAAAAAGAACAGCTGGAGCATGCAGTGATTAAAGGAGATGGTTTTATTCACAGACAGCGTGTGGACCAGCATCTGGGGAACAGTGATGGTTGTGAGGAATATGTCAATAAAGGAAAGCTGGCAGAGCAGGAAATACATGGTGGTCTGAAGCTTGGCGTCTGAGAGTGCAACAATTACCAACAGGGCATTGCCTATAACTGCCACCAGGTACATAGCAAGGACAGTCCCAAAAATAACTGGCTGCATCTCTGGACAGCTGGACAGGCCCAATAAGACAAAGTCCGTTACTTCTGTCCTGTTTCTAGTGGCCATAAGACACAATCCACATTCCCTGCGAAAAGCAAGTGTTAAGATCAAATAATGCTGAAATTTACTCTGGGATAACTATTAGGAAACATCTTTTCTTGCATGAATGGCTCTAGTTTCCAAGAGAGTTGTTTGTTTGTTTTTTCATTTAATTCATTTCCCTTGCCGTGATCTTTCTATCCAACCACTCACTCATCCACTCTTTAGTTTATTCCAGGTTCATTGATTGATCACTAAGAATCTTTCAATTTGATAGATATGAAGGACAGCAAGATAAATTACACATGGTCTCTGCTTTTAAGAAATTCACTATATGACAAGAAAAGCATCACACTATACACAAAATTTCCTTGATGCTTGTTATGAGCTGAAGAGCATACTAAATATCACACATTTGGTTCTCACAACAATCCCATATGATAGAAACTACAGTACTTTCAGACCCATATTACAGATAAGGAAAGTAAATCAAAGAGACTACTGTATTAAAGATTTGAGAGACAAAAACTAGACTTGACCCTGTATAGCTTTGTTGGACTTAAGCACCACACTTGGCTAGCTGTCAGAGTTGGAGAGGAAAGGGAAAGATGTCAAGACTCCAGCCAGATGTCAGTCTCTACATCCTTGATGGGGGCACTGGAGTAAAGATCTGGTCCTAACTTTGTATGTTCCTTTGGGAGGGGAGTTTTTATTCCATTAAGTCAACTAAATTTACCTGAAATGAGAGAAGCGATTAATATAATCATTAATTTTATTAATGATTAATTTTCAATTAATAATAAAATCTTATCACGCTGTTACACTGTTGTAAAATACGCTCTGTCTTCCTGATGACAAAATATACATTTATAACACAAAATAAAGTCTATGTGATGTCAAGGGTTTTGTATGACTGCAAGTTGGCCAAAATACCAATGACTGCATTTAATTATCACTGCATATTTCTGGGTGTTCTGTTGTTGAGCCAGCCACGTTTGAATGGATAAAATAAAGACATCTGTAATTCATAAATTAGTATGTATTTATTCTATAAATTTAATTTTTCTTGCTTTTGGTTTAGCAACATTATTCTGTTCTTATAGTCAAGATTCCCTTTACCCCAGTTTTATTGAGATATAATTGAAAAATAAAAATTGTATGTATTTAAGGTGTTCAAAAAATAATAATAATAATAATAATAATAATAATAATAAAATCTTACAGGGATAGAATTCTCATGTCTTTTCAGCTCAGGTTTTCCCTATAGGCAGATCTACATGGTACACCAAAGAGGTAACTTTCTGAGGCTGCTATATGGATAAGGATATTTTGATGAAATACTATTTTTCTTTGTGAATGTGAGAAAATAATTTTAAAATAGTAGAGTATAAGAGAACATATAATGAAAAGCAGAGTTCTCTAACTTTGCCCACCTCCATGTTTAATTAGTTTTAACTCGTCTGGTGGTTCGTAACATTAATGCCTTTCAATAATATACTATTTGTTTATAATCTATGTAACAATTTTATCAATTTAGGATTATCTTTTGACTTTATTATGAAAGATGAACTTTTATCTTGTTTACATAATCCTCACTCTTTTCTTCTCCCTTTCCCCCATTTTGGATGATTATTTTAGTTCTCCAATTAGTTACTTTTTTGCTTTTAAATAACATAGTTAAATCTGTATTTCTTATTCCATCAAGTTAAGGCTATACCTATCATCTTCACCCCTGCAACCTCCCTAACTTTGGAAAGCTGTTCTATATTTGTTTATTGTCAAGATTGAAAAAACATATAAATTAGGAGTTATAACTATAGGTAACTCTTCCAGGTAAAAGAGAATCAACAGACAACATTTATATTAGTATAACTATGTAAGTATGTTTCACTGCAGAGCCAAATGGTGTGCTATGGTTACATCTATTCTTTGATGAGACCAGTGTTCCACCCAACTAAAGGAGAATACTCCTAACATTGAGATAAAGAATCAAAACTATTTAAGGACATCTCTCTTGGTGCTTTCTTTAATCTAAAGATCACACATAAAGCAGAAACTTAAAATGTAAAACTTACCTTTTGTCTTTATTTCTCTCTGTATCCTTCTCTGTGTCCATAGATATAGCTCAACTATATGCTGTTGTGGTCCTATTACTCATTCAAGGCAGTGGCCACGTAGGGATGTCTATATTGAGGTATAAATGAAGGTGAAAGAGAAGAAGAGATGAGAAGAAAGGGAGAGGGAATAAGCCTCTTCCTGGGGAAAGGGAGAGAAAATGGCTTCTAAGGGGCAAAAAGAAACAAAACGTATAGATTTATCCACTATGAGGATAAGAATGTAATAACATAGTGTCTATTTTTCCCAAGTACAGCAAAACTGTATTTTTAAACCAATTATATGCAATAAGAGTAATAAGCAGTTGTAGTGCTCTTACTCGCTGACTTCATCAAGAGTCATCTCTTTATCTTTCCTATTTTTCAATATCTCAACATGCTCCCATCAGAGTCTGAGCTCTGTGGATCCTGTTCAGACAACTTTAAGGGATCAAGGATGCTGATGCCAGAGAGAAGAGTAATTTGTTAAAATAAATATGAAGATATGCACATGTACAGATCTGAACACCTTAAGATAGTAACCTAAACTGAAATCTGGCAAACAAAAACAAAAGGAAGAATCCCTGAAATGAGAACAAAAAGTATCTCAGGTCCTCTAATCCTACCTGGTGCTTCAGGGACATCTAGAGTAATAGTTAAGGGAGGGAGCTAGAGGGTCAAGGCCTAAACCTGCTTACCGGTATTCTTGTCTTTCTTTGATGAAAGCACAACGGGACATATGAGTCTTCACTGTTTTATAAACATCTAAATCCTAGGAATGTGTACTAGTTAATGTCTTTAGTCGAAATTCTATTTCTAGTCCATACCCTGTGTTGATGAACCACAAATATTGAATCTGAGATATGTAAATTAGAACTTCCTTTTTCTCTGTCTCAAGAATATATCTTCCAAATTCTTACAAGATAAATTGGATCCGCTATCACACATTTCTAGTACCTGGAAACTATGAAATGTCTCTCCATACTCTATCTTATTGCATGATTATATTCTCCATCCACACCTTCATTTTTTCACTCAAAAACTGACCCCTTCGTATTATTATTGACAATTCCTCCATCCCATTGCTTACCTTTATTTTAATACTTTTACCACATTCTATTCATTGGTCTTCTTGGAACAAATATCATACAATTTTCTACAAGAGGATTATAATGTCTTATTTTCTATTCCCTTTTTATTTACTATTAGGGCAGATTATAACCTTATCCTCACCTTTTCTCTGTATCCAACATCATACACTCAAGTTAGAAAGTCTGAGTAGAGCTCCTAGCTACATTCTCACAAAATTAGAGATTGCCTTTGTGTAATTTTCCATTACAGCCCTCTTAAGCCCTGACCGGTTTGGCTCAGTGGATAGAGCATTGGCCTGCGGACTGAGGGGTCCCTGGTTCGATTCTGGTCATGGGCATGTACCTTGGTTGTGGGCACATCCCCAGTAGGGGGTGTGCAGGGGCAGCTGATCGATGTTTCTCTCTCATCGATGTTCCTGACTCTCTATCCCTCTCCTTTCCTCTCTGTAAAAAATCAATAAAATATATATATTTTTTTTAAAAGCCCTCTTAGGACAACTCATCCCATTGAGGCAGCCTTGCTTACATGTATGCACTCTGAGACTCTAGCAACCCCAGAAGCCTCCAATTGAGTTGGGATGAAATATTGATTAGAATGGGCTGAGCCCTTCTATTTTTCTTTATAAACACGGACTGTAGCTCAGGAGTCTGCTCCTCCTTCCTTGTACCTAGATCTCACTGAGGCAAAAAAAAAATTTTTCTGAAAACAAGTATGTCTTTAGGGAAGGCCTACCCTACGGGGATCACCATAGCTTTGCATAGTGTCAACAGGTGGGCAATAAAAACCCCAAGGAGAAATTGATTCTCATTTCATCACCTCAAGAAACCATCTTTTCTAACCTATTAAAATAATTCAGCTGCATTAGTTGCAAGACATGAGGCTTTATGAGATAGCAATAGGACAACTCTAACCACTCTCCAATGACTTCCTCATTTCCCACCCTCATCTAATTGCATGCTTATGCTGGATTTCATCCAGCCACTTTATCTATTTTTAGGAACTATCATCCTCAAAATACTTGATTTAAACAAGTCTTTGAGTATAAAAGAAAGAGCAGGATGTAGAGCAGCACATCAAAAAATCTGAGACTATGTGAACTGGAGAAATATTTTGTCTCATTTTAAAATATAGTAATAATGACATACGGCTTATTGATATAGATTATATATTATGGGAATGGTTACAAACTGAATACATACCAGTATTTTCCACCATTGACCTGCACAGAAGAAACTCAGTCCCATGCTAACTACTAATTGGTAAATATGATCAAAATTCATTGGAAACACAAAGAGATTCTAATCAATCAAAATGTAATCAATTTCCTCAAAAAGTGTAATACATTTATTTTTGTTTGCAGAGCAGCTATTTGATTTTCTAACAGTCCTACTTACTTTGGGGGGAAAGTAAGAGGACTGAAAATGGTTGGATGAGATTCATTTCTACCAGTCTCACCCTAAGCAGACAGTCCTGAATTTTAGGCTGTTTCTGACTCCCTCTGAGTCGTTACCCATGCCTATACGTGTACAGTCCATGTTTACTAAGTCTTCCAATGCAAATAATGGATTGGAAGACTTAATACTAGTATTGTTAAAATGGCAACTGTCCACAAATTGATCTACAGATTGAATGCAATCTCTATCAAAATCCCAATCAATTAATTTATAGAAATGAAAAAGGGAATCCTAATATTCAAATGGTATTGCAAGGAGCTGGGTAGAGATAGGCAAAGGGGGGAAACGGGAGACATCTGTAATAGTGTCAACAATAAAAAATTGATTGACGTCCGGCCGGCGTGGCTCTTTGGTTGAGGATCAACCTATGAACCAGGAGGTCATGGTTCAATTGCCGGTCAGAACATATGCCTAGGTTGCAGGCTCGATCTCTAGTGGGGGTGTGCAGGAAGCAGCCAGTCAATGATTTTCTCTCATCATTGATGTTTCTATCTCTCTCTCCCTCTCCCTTCCTTTCTGAAATCAATAAGAATATATGTTTAAAAAATCAATTGACAAAAATAAATGGGTTTATTTCTGGACTCTCAATTATATCCCAGTGATCTGTAGGTCTATCCTCTCACAAGTACCACGAATGCTGCAATGAACACAGGGTGCATATATCTTTCTGAATAAATGATCCAAATTTTCTGGGTAGATACCCAGGAGAAGGGTTTCTGGGACATATGGTAACTATTCTTAATTTGTTTAGGAACCTCCAAACTGCTTTTCATAGTGGCTCTACCAGTTTACATTCCCACCAGCAGAGAATGAGGGTTCCTTTTTCTCCATAACCTCTCCAACACTTGTTATTACTTGTCCTGTTGATAACAACCATTCTAACAGGTGTGAAGTGGTATCTCATTATAGTTTTTTTTAAATATATTTTTATTAATTTGAGAGAGGGAGAGAGAGAATCATCAATGATGAGAGAGAATCATTGATCAGCTGCCTCCTGCACACCCCCTACTGGGGATCGAGCCCACAACCCAGGCATATACCCTTAACCAGAATTAAACCTGGGACCCTTCAGTCCACAGTCCGACACTCTATCCACTGAGCCAAATTGGCTAGGGCACTCATGGTGTGTTTTTTTTAATTACTTTATTGATTATGGTATTACATATGTGTCCTTATCCCCCCCATTAGCCCCCTTAACCCCGCCCCACTCATGCCCTCACCCCCCTGTTGTCTGTGTCCATTGGTTAGGCTTATATGCATGCATACAAGTCCTTTGATTGATCTTTAGTTTTGATTATCACTTCCCAAATAGCTAGTAAAGTTGAGCATAAGATATATTATTTTAATGTACCATTGTGGGAGAAATGCTGCCAATTAAATGCTGCCATATATTTAAATTCACCCCATATAAGAGATGTTAAAATGTGGGAAAATATTAGTATCTCAGATATCAGCTATCAATAAAATATGAGAGGTGGACCATAGAAAATATAGAGTATGGTTTCTGGAATCATGCCTGCATTTGAATTAATGCTTCAAAGAAAAGTAGTCCTTATGCTAAAAGTACAGACTTTCAAGCTTAATCTGGCAAAGTAAGGCAAAATTTGTGCTCCATTAGTCATTTTAAAGCTGTTTCTTAATATAAAACTTTAACTCTGTCAGGGAAAAACAGAGAGGTTCAACTACATGGTTTGGATTCAAATGGCCTTTGGTTCAAGTTATGTTTAATAGTTACCATGTTTTTCTAAGTCACTATAAAAATGAAGACAATAGGTGGTTGTGTGGGTTGCATGAAAAAAAGCTTATAAATTACTGAAGACGTGATAGTTGTCTTCCTTTAAGTGAAAACTTATGTGACAATGAATGTGATTTGTGTTTAATGACAATTCACATACTAAGGGAACAGAAAAGACATTCCATTAGTTCATCAAAGAATGCTTTTTTGTAAGAGGCTGTGTTTGAGCTTGAAGACCCAGGTGAAGGGAGAAATATACGAAAGTGAAGAGAGTGAATTGTAAGATGTGATTAGAAATCAGTGGCAAGAAATAGGCAATGTGCATTTGGCAGGGCATGTTGGGATCCTGATGCGTGAATTCTGTGTGCTTTCATGAATTAAGAAGAGTAACTATCTAAAGAGGTGGCTTTCCCTAGTTGTAATAGAAGGAATGAGGGTTGGCTAACATGGGAAGGGAGACCTGTGGCCAGGTTCAAAAGTTACAACACTCTCTTTTGTAGGAGGACAGCATCATAAAGTCATAGCTACTAAACTAGCAAATGTATCTGAACTTGGGAGGAGTGGAGCAGAAGGTACCCAACGCTGGGCTACACTAAGTAGTTGTCCTTCAGAGAAATGGAGGCACTAGGGGGAGGTCTAATCAAAGCTTTATAAGTTCAAGGAAAAACTGGAGCCTGGTACTCTGTCCTCAGTGCTGCATGGGATGACATCTCCCAGGTAAGCCCCCAGAAAGGCTGGAAGAGCCAGTGACAGAAAAGTATTGTTTGTTTCCAACACCTACTTCCAGGCTAAACAGATGTTGCATTATACCCAGAGTCAAGGAGAGGCATGTAGGCAACCTGGAAAGGGAGAATACTTGTAAGGTCCTCTGGCTCCTTGGAGACAACCTTGCAATAAGTTAATAGATGTTTGTTTTCTTACTCTCTCCCTCATGAAACATCAGAAACTCAGTGAGACAGTCTCAGAGGATACTCCCATGAGAGAAGCAGAGCATATGAGTATCTACACCTATGAAGGATGGTAAGAATCCAAGGAAGGGAACATTTGGATTCAAGCATTCAGAGATTTTTATCAGGTAGCTTTTCTATATGCTGTCTCTTGGCAGAGTTTTGTCTTCTTTTTGACAAATCATTTCATGGAGCATAAAGGAAAGGAGTGGAATGAATAGAATACATGACACAAGAGCTCAATGTCCTTTCTAGGTAAGAAATCAACTTTGAGAACACCTGGTGAAAAGTGGGAATATCTTATCTCAGAGAGACACTAAATAAGAGAGTTAACTTATGTTCATGCTAAATGTGGATGACTTTTGCATCTATACTCTAAAGTTCAATCTGCCTTTGCCCTGGTTTACTTGTGAGGCACAGTTCCCCGATCTCAGGATATAAATTATCAGCCAAAATGTAGGGAAATTTGGGAGAGAATTTTTCACACAAGTTCACTCCCTTTCTCTCACTTTCCCTCCCTCCATCTTTCTTTTCCCTGTAACTGTTTATATTCAATTTAATGTTCTTTAAATGACTTTCTTGTTTCCATTGTAGATGATGTGGAAAGAGGCATCTTGACTTTAAAATGATGGTTATTCATCAACCACAAGCTAGGTGAGATAGCTATCATGATTAGCTAGATATGGATTAGACACTGATAATCCTTAATCTAAAGCTGACCTGAACTTGATTCAAAGACTGCATCTGTGGGGCCTGTGACTTATCAGCCCAGAGTCAGGAGGCAGAAAAGAAAATACAGCTCTCCAACCTAGTCTCTCTCTCTTTCTTTCCCCCTGCTTCCTGTCTTTTTCTTTAGATTTCTATCTCAAAGATTTTAAAAGAACAAGTTAAAAACACTTTCGGCTCTGATTTTTCCATATTCAGGAAGAAAAACACTGGAGTACATGCTCTATTAATAACAGCTCAGTATAATAAACAAGATGTAAAAATACACATTACAGATGACAAGAATCATTTATTGACAGTGTTGTTTACCTTCAGGTGCATATAAGTCCATGGAAATGCACAACCTGACAAGACTTCCTGAATTCATCCTCTTAGGACTCTCCTCTCGCCCTGAGGACCAGAAGCCACTCTTTGCCCTCTTTCTTATCATGTACCTGGTCACCTTGATGGGAAATCTGCTCATCATCTTGGTTATCCGCTCTGATTCTCAACTCCAAAACCCCATGTATTTCTTCCTGAGCATCTTGTCCTTTGCTGATATTTGCTACGCGACAGTCATAGTCCCCAAGATGTTAGTGAACTTCCTATCAGACACAAAGACCATTTTCTATGCTGAATGTCTGACACAGATGTATTTCTTCCTGGTCTTTGGAAACATGGATAGTTATCTCCTGGCAGCTATGGCCATTGACCGCTATGTGGCCATTTGTAACCCTTTCCACTACGTCACTGTTATGAACCACAAACGCTGTATGTTGCTAGTGGTCTTTTCCATAGCCTTCTCCTGCCTCCACTCCCTCCTACATGTTCTCATGGTGAACCGACTCACCTTTTGTGCATCAAATGTTATCCATCACTTCTTTTGTGATGTCAACCCTGTTCTGAAACTGGCCTGCTCTTCTACCTCTGTCAATGAAGTCGTAGCCATGACAGAAGGGCTGGCCTCTGTGATGGCCCCATTTGCCTGCATCATCATTTCGTACCTAAGGATCCTCATTGCTGTCCTTAATATTCCCTCAGCTGCTGGAAAACGCAAAGCCTTCTCCACCTGCAGCTCGCATCTCACTGTGGTGACTCTGTTTTATGGGAGTATTAGCTATGTCTATTTCCAGCCATTGTCAAAATATACTGTCAAGGACCGAATAGCAACAATCATATACACTGTATTGACATCAATGTTGAACCCATTTATCTACAGTTTAAGAAACAAAGACATGAAACGGGGCTTATTGAAACTGATAAGCAGGATTAAGTCTGAAATGGACAGGCTTTCTACTACAACAATCAACAAAATTCATGGACCCTAATTGCAAGGTATGGTGTGTTTGTGTACACATACACACACACGCACACACACACACACACACACACACTTGCACACTCACGTGTACACACAAACACACGCGACCAGCACCTGAGGCAAGTTTTGGTGGAGAAATACTCTTTAATCTTTGTAGCTGCACCCTGTGGTTCTCCACCCTGTGGTCTCTGCCGTGCCATGACAGGACAGTTCCACGCAGTCTTAGTACCTGGGCTATGACTGCAGACCTACCCCATAATATCTCTCCATTCCAGAAAATCACATTCTCTTTACTCCTTCCATATTTATTTGGAAATTTCCATATTTCTCTCTACTTATAAATTCAGCCTGTTTTGTCACTGAATATCCAGAAAATTTTTATACATATCTATACAGAAAGTATATACGTGCAGAGATGTTTATGCATAAATAACCACTCTATTCTATTTGAAACTGTTAGAATTTTTTTCCAGGGGTGTGTGTGTGTGTGTGTGTGTGTGTCAACTTCCTATCAGACTAGAAGCTACCCAATGTAGAATCTGTCCCTGATCATGACATTTCTTAAAATTCTCCCGGCAGCTGAATATCTTGGGTTCTGGTCATTAGATTCCCCAACAACTGACATCAAGCACCCAATTTACTACTAGTGAGCCAGCTCTATGCTTCTACACATGTTTTGGTCTCGACTCTTCCTCTCCTTCATATACTCAGAGTGCATTCATCACCTGATTCTTCCTGGGGCTACTTGCCTGTGTGCGCTCCTCTCTAGAGATGCCTGTGTTTCCATGTGTCTTGTCTCTGTCCTTTTTTTAAGAATAAAAGATTTATTACATGTAATCAGAAGTGTTTCCTGTGGCCACTGGAGTAAAGAAAATGATGGAAACTACTAGTAAGAAGCTTTGTTGAGAATGCCTAATACAAAACAAGCTTCAATTTAGTTGGAGAATAAATTATATAGCAACGCAGTAAGATGAATTATTTTGTTTTATGTTGTGAAGAAAAACCGCCGTTTATTGTGATTCTCTCTCCCTCTCTCATTCCCTCCTGGTGTTTATATCTTAATAGATGGAAATGTCTAAGTCAAACAAATTAAGCTTTCATGGTATTTTAGACAAGGAATAAATGGATGATTTTAAAGATTTAAAATAATAAAATAAGGAGTCTTTAAACTCCATCGATTTTGCCTCAATCATGCCAAACCTAGGGTGAGACAAAGTCTGGGTGAGTATATATTGCCCAATTTCATTCCTTTGTTGCATGTATCGCAAATTAGTTTTCACTTCCATACCTACTCTGATAATTTAATGAGGACTTCCTGAAATGCTGTAGTGAAAAAATCTTTTCCCTACCTTTGGGCTGAATGAAGAAGGATGAATAAAAATTGATTACAATGTGTACTATGGCCATGGGAGCAGAAAGTGCTAGTACATATTAACCATTTGTTTGCTATATGCATTTGCAAATATTTTCTCCAAATAAACCATTTGCATTCAGCTTCAATTATAAAATTAGTTTTGTTTTGTTTACTCTCTGCATTCAAATTCTGTGCTGCTTTGCTTCCACTTTGCCAAGTTTCCTTGGGCAACTGAATCTTAGAGTGAGATCCACATTTTCCTGAGTTTTCTGACCATAATGCCCTCTCATAATTTCCATCACGTGGTGAGCCAGCATATACTACTGTCCCCTGGACTGCTTCCAGGACCTCCCCAAAATACCGACATCCATAGATGCTCAAGTGCCTTGTATAAAATGATGTAGTATTTGTATATAACCTATGTACAACCTCTTTTATACTTTAAATCATCTCTAGATTACTTATAATACCTAAGGCAATGTAAATGCTATACAAATGTTATTATACTAGTTGTTACGCTAGTCATACTGTTATACTAGCATTGTTTAGGAAATGACAAGAAAAAAAGTCTGTACAAGTTCAGTACAGACACAACTATTGTAAGCCTAACTACATAGTCCATGTCATCAATAAGGTAACATTTATTTTTAACATTTTCTATCCACAGTTAGTTCAATCTGCTGATACAGAACCCATGGGTACAGAGGGCTAACTTCTTTTTTATCTTTATTGTTGAGAGTATTCCAGATGTCCCCTTCTTTTTCCCCACTGCCCTCTTTTACCCAGTTCTGGCCCACCCAAGGCCTTCACCACCTTATTGTCTGTATCCATGGACAATGAATATATGAATATAAATTCTTTGGTTAATCTCCCACTCTCCCTTCCCTTACCCTTCTGAGATCCATCAGTCTGTTCCATGTTTCCAAGCCTCTGGTTCTATTTTGTTCATCAGTTTATTTTGTTCATTCTCTCTGACTGGTTTATTTCACTTAGCATAATAATCTCCAGATCAATTCATGCTGTCACAAATGGTAATAATTCCTTCCTTTTTACAGCTGCAAAATATTCCATTATGTAAATGTACCACAGCTTTTTTTTAAAAAAATATATTTTATTGATTTTTCACAGAGAGGAAGGGAGAGAGATAGAAAGTTAGAAACATCGATGAGAGAGAAACATCGATCAGCTGCCTCCTGCACATCTCCCACTGGGGATGTGCCCGCAACCCAGGTACATGCCCTTGACCGGAATCGAACCTGGGACCTTTCAGTCCGCAGGCCGACGCTCTATCCACTGAGCCAAACCGGTTTCGGCTACCACAGCTTTTTTATCCACTCATCTACTGATGGGCACTTGGCTGTTTCTAGATCTTAGCTATTGTAAATTATGAACATAGGGGTGCATATATTCTTTCTAATTGGTTTTTCAGGTTTCTTAGGATATAGTCCTAGAAGTGGGGTCACTGAGTCAAAAGCAGTTCTATTTTCAAATTTTTGAGGAAACTCCACACTGTTTTCCCTAATGGATATACTAGACTGCATTCCCACCAGCAGTGTACTAGGGTTCTTTTTTCTCTACATCCTTGCCAGCACTTGTTTGTTGATTTATTGATGCTAGCCATCCTGGCAGGAAGGTGATACCTCATAGTGGTTTTAATTTGCATATCTCTGATGATGAGTGATGTTGAGAACATATGTCTTTTGGTCATCTGTATGTCCTCTTTGGAGAAGTGTGTATTCAGGTCCCCTGCCCATTTTATAATTGGACTGTTTAATAAATTTAAAGATGCCAACACATGTACACAAGGTTATCATGGTAATGGAAAGGCAACTAGGACAAATAAATCATCCAGAATTCTGACTTATGGAAATTAATAACCTAATTTTAATGATGAAGTTCAAAGAGGTGAATTGACTTACCCAAAGTCACCATCAGATAAGTAGTAAATAGAATTCAAACTCAAAATGGACTAACTCTAAATCAGAAGTGCCTACCCAAACACCATGGGGAGAGTGGGAGCTGCCTGAGGCTACATTTTAACCTGTGTGAGCACATCACCGAGGACAGCCATCACATCCCCACAGTCCCTTCCTGGCTCCTACTTCAGAATTCTGAACCAGAGGAGCCTATGTCCTTCTGAACAGATCGACACTTTTGCTCTCAAGGTAAAGCATGCTTCTCAGACTAGACCAGTGATGGCGAACCTATGACACGCGTGTCAGAGGTGACACGTGAACTCATTTTTTTGGTTGATTTTTCTTTGTTAAATGGCATTTAAATGTATAAAATAATTATCAAAAATATAAGTCTTTGTTTTACTATGGTTGCAAATATCAAAACATTTCTATATGTGACACGGCACCAGAGTTAAGTTAAGGTTTTTCAAAATGCTGACACGCCGAGCTCAAAAGGTCCGCCATCACTGGTCTAGGCGGTGTGATAAATGTGCCTTGGTGGTCTCTTTCTCTGACCAGGGGCTGTGCTGAGATCAGTTGTAGCCATGGTTACATTGAGACTGATCTGATGTGCTGAGAGACAACTGGTTTCATTCCCAACCAACCATTCCCACGGAGGAGCCAAGCTTTTGCCCCTGGGTTCTATTCAATTGGTCTATAAGAGATGCTCTAAGTAGTTCATTATCATCCAAGTAAAGGAGCCTGGAGGTTCACCAGTAAGAGCTCCCCAGAGCCTCGTTAAGAAAGCTGAGATTGGACCTCATCCCTCTGAGGGAGCTTCTGCGGTGACAGTGGCTCAGAAACTTTTCAACAGGATGTTTCCTGGTTTCCTCCTGAGGCCAATCCTCCACGGCTAGCACTGGAGGGAGCTACTGAGTAACCTGTTTTAGATGGAGGGGATTTTTTTTTATTAAGTTATTACATATGTGTCCTTATCCCGTTACCCCCATTCCCTCCCACTCATGCCCTCACCCCCCTGTTGTCTGTGTCCATTGGTTAGGCTTATATATGTACGCATATAAGTCCTTTGGTTGACCTCTCCCCCATACCCCACCCTCCCCTACCTTCCCTCTGAGGTTTGACAGTCTGATCGATGCTTGTCTGTCTCTGGATCTGTTTTTGTTCATCAGTTTATGTTGTTCATTATATCCCATAAATGAGTGAGATTATGTGATATTTATCTTTCTCTGACTGGCTTATTTCACTTAGCATAAATTTTTAGGGGTGACATTGATAACAAGATTATATAGGTTTCAAGTGTACATTTCTATGATACATGATCTGAATTGTGCATTTTGTGCCCACCACCCAAAGTCAAATATTCTACCATCACCATATATTCGACCTCCTTTATCCTTTAATTCGCTTCCCACATCCCTTTCCTCTGGTGACCACCACACACACTGTTGTCTGTGTCTCTGAGTCTTTGTCTTGTTTGTTCATTTGTTTCTTTCAGTTTTATATCCCACATATGAGTGAAATCATTTGGTTCTTAACTTTTTCTATGACTTTTTTCATTTACCATGATATTCTCAAAATCTATTCATGTTGTCGCAAATGGCAGTATTTCATCTTTTCTTTTCTTTTTCATCTTTTCTTATGGCTGAGTAGTAGTCCAGAATTTTAAGCTAGTTCTAGCCAGATCCTTTTTCCTTGTATTCTTTGAATAACATTATCCTCCACATATTTAGCATATAAGAAGATCCCGATGCTCAGGGCCACACACAGATTAATTAAGTCTGAATCGCTGAGCTGTAGCCTAGGTATCAGTAGTTTTAAAGCACCCACATGATTTCAGTGAACAGCCAGGTCGAGACCACTGATCCCCTTAGAAGACCCCAGTTGGCTTGTGAAATTTGTTAGAACTGGTATTTTAGGGTTCAGCAAATTAATGAACTTCTTCCCCTGTCTCCTAGGTATGTTTTTATATATCAAAGAAGTTTTATATATCATTAACGTTTTCTGTGTGTCAATACTTGATAGCAAGAAGACACCATAAGGCACTAAGTTAAAGATATTCTAATTCTACTTTTCTGGCCTTCTATATTTCTCTTTTCTATTTCCTAAGTATACAGATAACACATGAATACACTACAGTTGTGAAATTTAAACAGAAGTTATAAAGTAAAACTGAAAGTCTCTTGATCCTACCTGAAAAACTGGTTTTTATAAAAATATATCTTTACATTTACAAATATGAAGAGTAATGGCACTGCCCAGGCTGGTGGCTCAGTTGGTTTGAGTGTCATCCCATACACCAAAAGATTGCAAGTTCAATTCCTGGTCAGGGCACATACCTAGGTTGTGGGTTCAATCCCAAGTTGGGGCACATACAGGAGGCAATCAATCAATGTTTCTCTCTCACATTGATGTTTCTCTCTCCCTTCCTGTCTTGAAAAGCAATAAAAACATATCTTAGGGTGAGGATTTTTTAAAAAAACAATGTTCAACGAACTTAGGGGAAGAACAGATGAACTTTGTGAGAGCTTCAACAGAGATAGGGAGCATAAGAACAGAACTAGAAAACACAAAAAAAGAACCACTCAAAAATGAAGAATACATTACTGAAATGAGGAATACATTACAGGCCCTGGTCAGAGTGGCTCAGTTAGTTGGGCATCATCCTGTGTACCGAAAGGTTGCCAGTTCGATTCCTGGTCAGGGCACATGCCTTGACTTGATCCATGGTAGCGGGCGTGCAGGAGATAGCCAATCAATGTTTCACTCTCACATCAATGTTTCTCTCTCCCTATTCCTCTCTCTCTAAAAAATCAATTTAAAATATATTTTTTAAAAACAGTACATTATAGGGAATCATCAGTGCAATATATTAAATAGATGATCAAATCATAGATTTGGAAGATAAGGAAGCAAAAAACACTCAATCAGAATAGCAAAAAGAAAAAAGATTCCAAAAAAAAATGAGGGTAATATAAGGAGCCTCTGGAACAACTTCAAGTACACCAACATTTGCATCATGGGGGTGCCAGAAGGAAAAGAGAGAAAGCCAGAAATTGAAAACCTATGTAAAAGAAATAACGATGGAAAATTTCCCTAACCTGGTAAAGGAAACAGACATATAAGTCCAGGAAGCTCAGAGTCCCAAATAAGGTGAACCCAAAAAGATCCATACCAAGACACATCATAATTAAAACCAAAGGTTAAAGACAAAGAGAGAATCTTTAAAGCAGCTAGAGAAAAGCAATTAGTTACCTACAAGTGAGCTCCCATAAGACTGTCAGCTGATTTCTCAACAGAAATTTTGCAGACCAGAAGGGAATGGCAAGAAATATTCAAAGTGATAAAAAGCAAGGACCTACAACCAAGATTATTCTATACAGCAAACTATCATTTAGAATCAAAGGACATATAAAGAGCTTCCCAGACAAAGGAAAGCTAAAGGAGTTCATCTCCACCAAACCAGTATTACATAGGTCTTCTTTAGGAAGAAAATTTTTTTAAAGATCAAAAATTTGAATAATAAAATGGCAATAAATACATATCTATCACCAATTGAATTTAAAAATAAAAATAATTCATTTGTAATACCTTAACTAATAATAAAAAAAAAAAATTAAAAACTAAAAAAAAAAAAAAAAAAAAAATAATTGAACAAGCAGAACAGAAACAGAATCCTAGATATAGAGTACATTTTGACAGCTTGCAGATGAGAGATGGGTTGTGGGGATGGGTGAAAATGGTGAAGAGATTAAGAAGCACAAATTGGTAGCTACAGAACAGTCATGGGGATGTAAAGTACAATATAGGGACTATAGTAAATAATATTGTAATAACTATATATGGTGTCAAATGGGTGTAAGATTTATCAATATGATCACTTAGTAAGTTATATAATGTCTAATCATTGGGTTGTATACCTGAAACTAATACAATATTTTATGTCAACTATAATTGAAAAAAAATATTTAAAAAGAAATCCTACTGAAGTTTTGTGAGTCTACTGACTAATATATATATATATATATATATAATTTATATATATAATAATTAATTATATATAATAATTTATATAATTTTATATGTGATTTATATAATATAATAATTTATATATAAATAATTAATAATATATATAATGATTAAGTAATATATATTAATTTGGAGGACTTGTCATTTTTATTATATTATCTTTCCATCCAGGAATATGGATTATGTGACCAATTGGTCACCCTCTAAAACTTACTACTTATAGGGCTTTGTTGTCTTGATGGAATCTGTTAATACATATCCCTAATCAGTATGTGTTTGAGAAATAAAAGATGACCTCAGTCACACTTTGCAGTGAAACAAGCCAAAGAGAACTACAGCAGCAGCAGTCACAAGCTCATGAGAAGGCCAGCAAGGATATTCAGTCTTAGAACATGGAGCTTGGCCCCAAGACTGATGACTTTTCAAGAAAGAAGCGACTCTGCTGAAGGATGAGAAACTCGTAAACATTCAAGTTATATATGCTCTATCACTAAAATTCAGCCAAAACTCTTATTCCATGCCGTATTTTTAAATGCTTCCTTCCTCCTCCTTAAAAAATGAGTAAAATGGACATTCTCCCATATTAATTCCATTAAGTTATATACCATAACAAACCACTTTAAAAACAATCTGGCCCTAACCGGTTTGACTCAATGGATAGAGCGTCGGCCTGCGGACTCAAGGGCCCTAGGTTTGATTCCGGTCAAGGACATGTACCTTGGTTGCGGGCACATATCCAGTAGGGAGTGTGCAGGAGACAGCTGATGGATGTTTCTCTCTCATCAATGTTTCTAACTCTCTATCCCTGTCCCTTCCTCTCTGTAAAAAATAAATAAAATATATTAAAAATATAAATAAATAAAAACAATCTGTCAACAAGGGGGAGACTTTGAAGGATGTAGAGCAGAGAAGTGGCCACATAATTACAAAATTATTTCTAATTTATAAAGACCACTGTGGTCACCAGATGGAAAATGAACGGAGTTGTGAGGACAGCTTCCATTTTTCTATTTACTCTTCTCTCCACCCTTGTCCACCCTGCTCTATGCTCCATGAGACTGAGATGTGTATCAAAAGGTTTTCTTTCTAAAATTCAACAATAATAAAACAAAAACTGATTAGAAAGTGGGCCAAAAACCATAAAGACACCTCACCAGTGGGGGGGAGGTTGGGGGTTAATGGGGGGGATGAGGACACATTTGTAATACCTTAACTAATAATAAAAAAAGAAAAAAGAAGAAAAAAAAAAAAGACACCTCACCAAAAAAATAAATAGGCAGAGCACAGAGGATTTTTAGGGCAGCATATGAAACAATTCTCAGTATCATATGTCATGAAGGAAATGCAAATTAAAGCCACAGTATGATACCACTACACATGTATCAGGATTGCCAAAATCCAGAACACTTTTAACACTGAATGCTGACAAGGATGTAGAACAATAGGACCTCTCACTCATTGCTGGAGGGATACAAAATGGAACAGCCACTTTGGAAGATAGTTTAATGGTTTCTTACAAAACTAAACATACTCTCTTGCCATATGATCCAACAATCACTCTTCTTCATATCAACCTAAAGGAGTTGAAAATTTATGCCCACATAAAAACCAGATGTTTATAGAAGCTTTATTCATAATTGCCAAACTTGGAAGGACCAAGTGTCCTTCAGTAGCTGGAAGAAAAGAAAAGGTGAAACTATGGAGACAGTAAAAAGATCAGTGGTTGCCATGAGTTAGAAGGAAAGGAGGAATGAGTAGGTGGAGTACAGAGAATTTTTAGGGTAGTGAAACTATTCTCTGTGATACTATAATGGTGTCAATGTATATTTGTCAAAATCTACACATGGTACAAAGCCAATAATTAACCTTAATGTGAACTATGGACTTTGGGTGATATGTCAATGTAGATTCATCAGTTTTAAAAATGTATCATTCTGGTGGGGATGTTAATAGAGGGGGAGGCCATATGTATATGGAGACAGCAGGTAGGGGAAATCTCTGCACTTTCTGATCAATTTTGCTATGAACCCATAAAAAGGGCTCTAAAAATAAAATCTTTATTTAAAGGAAAATATCTATCTGAAAGTTATGATTGCTATGCCATTTGTACATGAGGACAATGTGAGCTGGTGAAGCTAAATATCCTACCCAAATTCACCCACTTAGTAACTGGTGGAATGGGCATTTATTTTATTTTTAAATTTTATTTAATAATGAGGTGGGGGAGAGAGAGATCAATTTGTTTTTCCAGTTATTTATGCACTTATTGGTTGCTTCTTGTATGTGCCCTGACCCAGGATAGAACTCACAATCTTGGCATATCAGGAGGACGCTCTAACCAACTTAGCTATCCAGTTAAGGCCTGGAACTGGCATTTAAAAACAAGTAGTCAGGCCCTGTCCGGTGTGGCTCAGTTGGTTGAGCATCATCCCCCTGCACTGAAAAGTCACCAGTTCGATCCCAGGTCAGGGCACATACCCAGGTTGCGGATTCAATCCCTGGTCAGAGTGCATATGGGAAGCAACCAATCGATGTTTCTCTCTCTCTTTCTCTCCCCTTTCCCTCTCTCTCTAAAATCAATAAAAACATATTTTAGAAAAAGCAGTCAGGCTTAAAAAATGGAAGCAATAAAATATTTGGGAAAGGCAAACAAAACAAGAACAAAGCAAAATGAGGTTAACTTCTGCAAATGCTCACACAGCTTATAAGAGGCAGAGCCAGTATCTGAAGCTATTCAGTCTGTCTCCAGAGCTAGTACCTCAATCCCTTCCCCATAACACTACATCTGCAGCTAGACAGTCATACATACAGACATAGAACCTCAGAGATGTCAGAAACCATCACCTCTCCTTCTAGGTAGGTACTCATAAGCCTACACACAGACATGCACAGGAGCACATGCATGTACAGAGAGTACATGTGCATGTGAACACATATGTGCATGAACACAGCTCCACCCCTGCTGCTGCATGGCCCTAATTCCCTTCCCAGGGATGAGGCTACACTTCTGGAGCCCAGGTTCCCCACAAACTCCTGGGCACAGAGCTCAGCGCGGGCATCAGTAATGTTTCTTCCCCTAGGAAGACCGCAGGACCAATGCCCCCAGGGCTCTGGCCTGCTGGGAGGGCAGGCCCCTGGGTCTCCCTTTCTGTCAATTCCCACAGTAGATGGAGAGAAGAGCTGGCACATTTCTGAAGTTATATGAGCACTTCTAGCAGCCTTTGTCCTCAGAGATTAAGAGCCTGATCTTAACTCCCTGGCAAGCCCCAAGTTCAGGACACTGAATCTCCTCTGTCAGCCCACAGGTAGGCAGGCTGAAGGGTTTGGGGATCAGAGACTGTGGCATCAATATATTCAAGTGATCTTCCTCCCTTTCCTCATCCTATCTTCTTCTCTCCTCCATCTCCAAAGCCAGGAAACAAGTAAACAAGGAAGTTAGGATAATGCAAGGAGGGGTTCAAAGCACACACTCCGAAGCTGGACTCCACTCCTTCTAGCTATGTGGACTTAGGCAAGTCACTTCAATTCCCTGTACCTGACTTCCATTATCTATAAAGCGAAGGGCTGTAAAGACTAAATGACCTACTGGGTGTGAAGTTCTTAGAGCAGTGTCTGGCATGTGTAAGCGCTGACAATACACAGGGAAGAGCCTGCAATGAAGTGGGCATCTCCAACAGGGAACTTCTGGGTGAGGTGCTGCCAGCTCAGCAAAAAAAAACGCAAGCGATTCGTTTCCAGCATAAGTCCCATTTTAAGCACCTCTGGTTGATCAGATGGAGACTAGAGGTATGTTGAGGCTGAGGGAAAAGAATTCCAATGGGCATATTTTACTAGTAAATGTCCACTTCCTTGGAATCTAGAACAGCTGGGAAGGGAGAGGTAAATCGCTAAACTGACATATTTGTAAAAAAAAAAAAAAAAAAAAAAAAAAAAAAAAAAAAAAGACAGAAAGGAGAGATTTCAGAGAGCTGAAAAAAGGGTCCTGCACAATCCCTAGCTGGTCAGTCATGCCTATTCAAATGCAGACAATAGAATACAAAGTTAAATATGGAAAAAACTCCTCACTCCATCCCTCCCATCTCACTTCAGAAAGAAGCCACACACACCAAAACAAACACAAAATAAAGATTTTTTAGCAAAATGGGATTATTCTATATGCAACTTGCTTTTATCACTTAAATAAATATCCTAGACAGTTCTGTAATGGAGATAACATAGCTTAGCAATGAGTAGCTTCCACTCTGCGCATCAGACTGCCTGAATTAAAACCACAGCTCTGCCACCTCCACACTGTGGGATCTGGTGAGTTACTCAACTTTGCTAAATCCTATTACTTTATCTGTAAAACAGGGATAATGACAGTGTCGATATCAGAGGATTTGGAGGAAATAAAATTATAAAAGACACACAAAATGCTTAGTTCAATGTGTGGCATATATTGAGTCCTAATATATGATGGCTAATGTTAGCCATTATTTCTTTAGAGACAGCATGATACTGACTAACAAGAATGCACTACAAATTGTTTAATAATTCAGCTATTTGATATTTAGGTTGCTTCCTCTGTGGATTGTTTTGCATATTTGTACTGTTTGTTTGGTGTTATAAACAAAGTAATAACAAAAATGTGTCCATATCTCTGTGCTACACATATGTGACTATTTTAAAAGGATAGATTTACTCAAGAGGAATTATTGGATAGATACAGATTTTCAATTCTGATAGAAACTACCAAAAGGTCTATCCTGATTACCCTCTCATTACTAATGTATGTGAGGATCTTTTTCCCTTTAAATGTTGTTCAAAAACTGTACTGATAATCTGATGGGTAAAAATTGTATTTCAGTGTAATTTATGTTTCCTAATTGCCAGTGGGCTAAACATCTCATGTTTTCTTTGGTAAATGTGTTGCAGATATTTTCTTTGAATCAATAGTTTATATTTCAGCTTTACTTATTGTCTATTTTGGTGCAATTTTTACATATTTTAGTACACTAACTTGTCTTTTTTACCGCTATATTTTATTTCTTGCTTGGAACAGCATCCCCATACTGAGACCATTAAAATATGCTCCTTCATTTTTTGCTAAAACTTACTTTACACTTTGGAATTTTACTTTTAGATTGTTCATTCATACGAGTTTTATTTTTATGTGTGGGTTAGCTAGAAATCTAGCCATATTTTCCAAAGACTCAGCCAACTATCATAAATATCACTTATTTAATACTCCATCTTTCCTACATTGCTATGAAATAAATCTTTATTACATACTAAGTTCCATAGAGTTTAAGATCTGTATATATGTATAAATACAGATATACAGAATTTATTTATGTTGGTCCATTAATTTGCTTTTCTCTGAACGTTTTTCTTATTGTTTTTCATTATTTGTGTGTTTTTATTTTTAGATTAGAAAAGTTCTCTGTTATTATTCTAATTTTTTTAAATTAGAATAAGCTTGTCTTTCTTTAGCCATTTAGCCCTTTAGATAAATTTAGAATGACTTAAAGTGACAGTAAAATTTCCCTTGGGGTTAATTGTAAGAGGGAATGGGGGTGGGGGACGGTATAGAGGGCATAGTGGGAATGAATGGTGATAGAGACTTGACTTGGGGTGATGAACACACAATACAATATACAAATGATGTATTATAGAACTGTGCACCTGAAACCTATATAACCAGTATAATTTTATTAACCGATGTCAGTCATTCTAATAAGTTCAATTCTTAAAAAATTCCCTTGGGGTACCACTGTTTTACATTGCTTAAATGTATATGTGAAGAAGAAATGATGTGCAAGATACTATCATTCAAATTAGCTAGTAACTTTTAAAATATGGTATTGTTTTACCAAAGCTGCATAAATCGGTATAAACTTGTAATACCTAGGATATAGCAAGGTTTTTGTTTGATTTTCATTGTAATCAATCCTGAGTTCTTGTGAATGAAAATAAAGCTTAAGGTGAAGATGCTCAACAGGTTGTGAAGGATTAATCTAAAATATTCTGACCTAGCAAAATAATCAACACTTTAAATTCTCTTTGGGTGTTATTATAGGTGCATTGAATTTTATAATTCAAGAAAAACTGACTTTTCTCCAGCTTTACTGAGATATAATTAACACATAACATTGCTATAAATTAAAATGTACAGATGATTTAATACAGTTATATACTGCAAAATGATTACCACAGTAGGGTTAGTTAATAACTTTATCACCTTACATAATTACTATTTCTTTTATGTGATGAGAACATTTAAGATCTACTCTCTTAAGTAGAAATTGTGGTCACCACGGGCTGGGGAGGATGGGTAGAGGAAATGGGGAAATACTGTTTTGAGGTACAAACTTCTAAGCAGTAAATTAATCCTCGATATCTAATGCACAGCACAGTGACTATAGACAATACTGTACTATAAATGTTAAAGTTGATTAAAGACTAGATATTGTTTTCCACCATAAAAAAAATGATAATTATGTGACTTGTAACATAATATGTGTGTCAGCTAATGCTATGCTGGTAATCATACAGCAATATATAAATGAATCTAATCAACATGTTCTGCCCCTTTAAACTTATACAACGTTATATATCAATTATGTCTCAATAAAAATAAATAAATATCTATTCTCTTAGCAAATTTCAAGTATCTAATACAGTATTTTTTTACTTCAAATGTATAAATGACTTTATTGGGGATTTTTTTCCTTTTTATTGAATTTATTAGGGTGACACTGGTTAAAAAAATTATACAGGTTTCAGATGCACAATTCTACAATACATCATCTGTGCAGTGTGTAATACAGTAGTGTTAACTTTATTCACCATGCTCTACAGTAGATTCCGAGAACTTAATCATCTTATAACTGGAAAATTGTACCTTTTGTATAACATCTCCCCATTTCACTCACCTCCCAGTCCCTGGCAACCACCATTCTACAATCTATTTCTGTGAGTTTGTCTTTTTTAGATTCATCCATGGGAAATAAGGAAATCCTGCCATTTGTAACAATGTGGATAGATTTCAAGAAAATTATGCTAAGTCAAATAAGTCAGAAAGAAAAAGACAATTACTATGTGATATTACTTATATGTGTAATCTATAAGTTGACATTCTTTAATGTTGAATCTTTTTTAAGAACAAAATATCTACATTTATTCAGATCATAACTTTGTATTCTGTTATAGTTTCTTCAGATAGATATTTCACATTTCTTTTTATTTTCCCTTTTAGGTTTATTCCTAAGTATTTCTTAGACTTTCTTAGCATTGCCAATTGAAACTTTTTCTCCATGCATTTTCCTAATGTAAGAAAAGTATTAATATTTGTGTATTTATCTTGTATCTGGCCACTTTGGTGAAATCTTCATATGATTAAAGTCTTCAGATATGTATTAGCACTTTTCCAGATATACAAGTCATTTAAAAATAATGACAATTTTACCTAATCACATGTTTATGCCTCTTATTTCTTTAATTTTGCCTTTTAATTGGCTTAGACTACCATCTGAGCAATGCAGTTCAATAATGGTAACAGAGGCCATACTGACTTGTCCTTTCCATGATATTGATGGGAATCAGACTTTTATATTCACAGTTTTATATTCAGGTATTTTGAATGTTTAGAATAAGGACTTCATAGTTTTTATCCAGAAAAATTAATATATTTAAATAATTAATCTCCATAACATAGGCTATCCCTGGTAACATTTCTATTTTGAGTGGCATCCTTGAACAAAAACTTATAATTTAAGTGGCCAGATTATATTAGCCAAACAGAAATATTTAAATATATATTAAGAAGATTTTTCTCTTAAGATTTAAATATTCTCATCTGATTTCTGTGGATACCAAGGAGCACTGATTAAATCTGATGCTCACTTTTGTCAGATCCCAACTACCATGACCCCTGGAACTATCAGAAGAGGATCCTAATGAGAGGACCTCATTAACCCCTTCTTTGAAAGCATCATGATTAAAGGTGGGACCCAGCAGCCTCTTCCCATGGGATTAAAAAAAAAAGTGGCTAGTAAGTTGGTCAGAAAACAACCTAAGAAGAATCTTTAAAAAGAGAACTGAGGGAAAACTCAGACAAATTAGGCTACATGGGAGGTCCTATGAGCACATGAGAAATGTTTAGTTTCTCATCTAGGAAGCAACTTGAAATTTTCAAACGTTTCCCTTGTGAGATTTTTACTCCCGATTTCTCTACAGTTTCTTGAAGTAAATGATCTCTAAAACCCTAACAAACAGCAGCGCGCTTTTTTCATAGGCTGGCGGTTAGGAAGATGCTCATATCTCTTCCACTGCTTCTCCAACCCTGTCCCGGAAGGCAATAGACATGGAGATAAAGAACGGCAGCAGCAGCACCTCAGGATTTATCCTGCTGGGCTTATCTTCCAACCCTCAACTGCAGAAACCGCTCTTTGCCATCTTCTTCACCATGTACCTGGTCACTGTGGTGGGAAATGTACTCATCATCCTCGTCATCTACTCTAACTCCCGGCTCCATACACCTATGTACTTTTTTCTCAGCAATCTCTCCTTTATGGATATCTGCTTCACAACAGTTGTTGTGCCCAAGATGCTGGTAAATTTACTATCAGAGACAAAGTCTATCTCCTATGTGGGCTGCCTGGTCCAGATGTACTTTTTCATGGCATTTGCGAACACTGACAGCTACCTGCTGGCCTCTATGGCCATAGACCGGCTGGTAGCCATCTGCAACCCCTTCCATTATGATGTGGTTATGAACCTACGGCGCTGCGTCCTCATGCTGCTGGGTTCTTGCACCATCTCCCATGTGCACTCCCTGTTCCGTGTGCTACTCATGTCCCGCCTGTCTTTCTGTGCCTCTCACGTCATTAAGCACTTTTTTTGTGATACCCAGCCTGTGCTGAAGCTATCCTGTTCTGACACTTCCTCCAGCCAGATTGTTGTCATGACCGAGACACTGGCAGTCATTGTGACCCCCTTCTTGTGCATTCTCTTTTCCTACCTGCAAATCATCATCACTGTACTCAGAATCCCCTCTACAGCTGGGAAGTGGAAGGCCTTCTCTACCTGTGGCTCCCACCTCACTGTAGTAATCTTATTCTATGGGAGTGTCATCTATGTTTACTTTAGGCCCCTGTCCATGTACTCAGTGGTGAAGGACCGGGTAGCCACAGTTGTGTACACAGTAGTGATACCCATGCTGAACCCTTTTATCTACAGCCTTAGGAACAAAGATATGAAGAACGGTTTGAGGAAACTAAGGGACAGAATTCACTCATAGAAAGAGCAATACAATGGAATGTCATAATGGGGAGGTGACCTAAGAGATGATAGATTATCCTCCTTCCTAACTATTTTTCACATGGCACCCACAGAGGTCATGGCAGGTGGTGTTGAATAGCAGTAAGAGCATTGACCTGGAAGCTAGGACACTTGGTGTCTATCAATGAACTTGACCAAATATTTAATCCCAGAGTAGGTACTGCTAGGAATCCGAATTTCAGGAAAACAGTTTCTTCAACCCAGATGGTAGAATAAAGCTTTCTCCAAATATGTCTTCTATAAGTTTGACATCAGCTAGTCCTCAAGGAATTATAAAATTCAATTAGTTTTTAGAATAAGAAATTATATGGAGTTGGTCAGGAATTGGCAAAGGCTCTTTGAGGAATAACCTAAGATTTGTCCTTAGGCTGGGTTGAATTTTGACAGATGGGAGTTCATTAGACGAGGAAATGAGCAGAGTATTTAAAACAGTGAGAATCATCCAAGCAGGTAGAGGCAATCAGCACATGGGATGTGTTTGATATACAGTAAAGAGCCCTGTGAAGCTTGTTCAATTTGAGAGCAGGGAGGATAACGCTGGAAAGATAAAAGAATTTACAAAGCAGATGTATATCTTACCAACGCCAATGTATTATCACAGTGTGAATTCTCAATATTCATTTCCTTTTCCCTTCCTTTCTCCACATGGCCAGATTCTTCTTTTCTCCACATGGCCAGAATCTTCACTGAAGTTCCCTTTTTAGCTTGGGATAGTGATATAAATCAATCAGGATAGCTAGGTTCTGTTGTGGGAATAAACAACCTCAAAAATCTTTGGAACTTAAAACCAAAGGTCTATTTCTTATTCACACTGCAAGTCCACTGTAAAAAAAAAAAAAAAGTATATGGGTGTTGCCCATTTTATACACTCAAGGATCAAACCTGATGGAGCAGTCATCATTGTAAGCATTAATCATCACTGTCAGAGGCTGAGAAAGACTCTTGAAGATTTGGTCTGACAAATAAATACTTAGGTTCAGAAGTGACTCACAGCACTTCTGACCACAACTCATTGTCCACAACCAATCTCGTGACGCCACCCAACGAAATGAAGCCCAAGGCACAATCCAACAATGTATTTGTAAAATGGAGAGCCCAAAGTATTCAGTGATCAACATTAATGGCCATTACACAATCCTAACAACTCACAAATACATAAAAGTATAAATCTGTTGCTTAATCAGTCCTTCCCTGATTATGTTATTGCCAATAACAATAGTAAAGTAAGATATATATCCTTCCCGGAATTCTTTTGCCTCAATTAGTTCATCAAGTTTTTACAACCAGCCCTGGCTTGTGTTGTTCAATGGTTAGAATGTTACCTTTCCTCCCCCGTACCCCCCTCCACACACACACACCAAAGGGTCACCAGTTTGATTCCTGGTCAAGGGCATGTACCTGGGTTGCAGGTTCAATACTGGCCCTGGTCAGGGTGCATGTGGGAGGCAACCAATCAATGTGTCTCTCTCATTAATGTTTCTCCTCTCTCTCTCTCTTTCTTTCTCCCCTCCTCCCCCCGTGTGTGTGTGTGTGCGCGCATGTGTGTGTGTCCTCTCCTCTCTCTCCCTCCCTTCCTCCCTTCCACTCTCTCTAAAAATCAATGGAAAAAATATCCTCAGGTGAGAATTAACAAAACCAAACTAAAAAATGTTTTTACAACTAGCAGATTTTATGGATTATAAACGTGTGGATAGCAGGACCTAAAGTTGAATACAAGTCCTTTTGCCCTAACAATATAATAAGAAGTTTATAAGGGCCTAATGAAACTCAGGGACACCTAGGGCCCAAAATCAAGGTCCCCACCATTGCTGTCATTATGTTCTCTTCTAATTGTCATGAAGCAACCAGCAATTCATGCAACAAATTTAATTTGCAGTAATCTTCATATCTGTACAGGCACACCTGGCTGTCACCACTAACTCTTACCAATCATTTGGCTTAGGGATGCTGGCCTAGAAGATCTGTACCCTTTCCACTTCCTCTATTTACATGCCATAGTTTTCTCATGCTCAATCAAGTATAATACACCACTTTAGAATATGAAGAATTCCTGGAATATATTAAATAAATAAACTCATTAATTATAGCTTCTGGTAACTTATAAAGTCCTTTGGTACCAGGAAACATGTTGTTTCATTTCTATCCTCACTCTGCCATCAGCATCTGATTTCTTTGTCTCAGCAACACATAAGTCACTAAGAAATCAAGATCTTTTATGTGTAAGCCTACAGATATTCCAAAAAGTTCACACTAAAGAGAATTCCAGATAATAAGACCATGCAATAACATGTCAGGTGAAAGAATTATCAATCTGGCCCTCAGGTTAGTCCTAACCTTCTCAGTCAGAACTATGGTGTCTATCAGAATATGAGGCAATGCCCAAAGACATTCTGTTACACTTCAGAAGGTGAACTAATGTGGACAGGTACTATCTGAGGACTTCAATAAAAGTTTTTCTATCCAAACTAGGTGTACAGAAGTTAACTTGGGAAAATTCTAATAAGTCTTTGGTAGGCACAAAATAAATTCAAAATTGGCATTTTTAACAGAAATAGATAAATAAATCCTAAATTGCATATGGAAGTAAAAAGAACCAAACATAGAAAAAACAATGTTAATAATAAAGAACAAAACTGGAGGCCTCACATTTCATGATTTCAAAATATATTCAAATCTACCAAATCAAAATAGTACAGTACTGGCATAGATACCAATAGAACAAAAGAAAGTCCAGAAATAAACCCAATATACATGAATAGCTAATTTTCAACAAAGGCATCAAGAATACACAATGAGAAAAAAATAATGGTGGTGGGAAAACTGGATATATCCAATGTAAAAGAATGAAATTGGACCCTTATCTTACATTACTCCCAAAAATCAATTCAAAATTGATTAAAGATTAAAATATAAGACCTGAAACTATAAAACTCTTAGAAGAAAACTTAAAGGAAAAGTTAACTGACATTGGTCTCGGTAAGGATTTCTTGGATATGACACCAAAAGCATACGTAATAAAAGCAAAAATAGACAAGTGATAATACATCAAGCTAAAAAACTCCTACAAAGCAAATTAAATAATCAATGGAATGAAAAATCTACAGATTCAATGCAATTCCTATCCATGTTATAAAGCCAGCATTACCCTAATTGCAAAACCAAATAAAGACACTACAAAAAAATTTATAGGCCAATATCCCTGATGAACATAAATGCAAAAATCTTCAACCAAATCCTCAACCAAATCCAGTAATACATTAAAAAGATCATATACCATGGTCAAGTGAAATTTATTCCAGGGATGCAAGATTGGTGCAATATCTGCAAATCAATAAACATGATACACCACATAAACAAAATGAAGGATAAAAAACACATGGTCATATCAATGGATGCAGAAAAAGCATTTGATAAAATCCAGCACCCGTTTATAATCAAATCTCTCAGTAAATACTCATTAATTAAATGCAAGTTAATGTATATGAAAATTTTTGTCACTTGAAAGTATATAAATATGAAAGAATTAAATTAGCTAGTAAAGGGACAAAGAAAATTTTGGACAACTTTTGGTCCTCACATCTCTAAAATAAATACATTGTTCTTGACTTCTCCAAACAACAAAGGAGAAGTTTCCATGTGTAATGATTGAGAGCGTGGGCTATGATCACACACATTAGACTGAATCCCATGAAGTACATAATACCTGATCATTTTTAATGTACAGAAAATGATAACACACACATACACACACACATATATATATCAAGTTATATACATGTCACATATATTATAGATACAGATATACACACGTGTGTGCCATTCTGTCCCCTACTGTACTGTGTGTGCCTACAGAATTTGTGTCATTTATGTGTCTATGTCTTAAAAGCTAAAAAAGTTGAAAGAACACAAATTCTTAATGTAACTGTGAAGATGGTTTAAAATCTGGGAATGTAAGACTGATGTGTAGATTTAATTAGGAAATGTAGGTAAAGTCCTTAGACCAGCACCCAAACATTCACCAAAATGTTCAGCGCTATTGTGAAAGAGAGTTTGTGGGCTATCCTGGTTTTGGAGCTATTTGATCATCAAGTCGCTTTAAAAGGCACCCATCGCTGGAGTATCCCTGAGTTTACATGTGTGGGTCAATGGGACTGGGTTTCACATTACTTTCAGGCAGAAACAACTGACACAGGTCATCTTCTATTTCTGCCACAGTGAATTATTATGGTTTGGCCTTGGCCAAACTAGAAATTATCTCTCTATGGTCATTAACATGTAAACTCAGCCCGGCTGGTGTGGCTCAGTGGTTGAGCATTGACCTATGCACCAGGAATTCACAGTTCAATGCCCACTCAGGGCACAAAGCGGGGTTGTGGGTTCAATCCCCACATTTCCTAATTAAATCCATACATCAGTCTTACATTCCCCTTGCAGGAGGCAGCCCTTCAATGATTCTCTTGGCAACATTGATGTTGCTATATCTCTCTCTCTCCTTCCTTCCTCTCTGAAATCAATAAAAAAAAATATTTTTAAAGATGTAAACTCACAGAACTGGGTGAATGTCCTCTTGTTTCTGTGAAAGGAGGTCTTGCTGGTTGCTTTAGGAGTGTGATGATTCCTGGAGTCAGAAGAGAATAGAGGCAAGATGTATGAATCCACAGGTGTGAGAAATTAATAGGTATGCAGTTAAAATTCATGGTTTTCCCAGAGAATGACAGTATGAGATGTGATGGTCCTGGTCATCCATTCTGCATTCCTAAGATTCCCACACCTTCTTCATCCCAGCAAACAGAAGAGCAACATGAGGCCTGAGAACCACAGCAGTGTGTACCAATTCCTCGTCGTGGGAACCCCCATCCCGCCAGGGCAGCAGGTCAACACCTTCACCCTGTTCCTGGGCATGTACCTGACCACGGTGCTGGGCAACCTGCTCATCATCCTGCTCATCAGGCTGGACTCTCACCTGCACACGCCCATGTACTTCTTCCTCAGCCACTTGGCCTTCTCTGACATTTCTCTCTCATCTGTCACTGTCCCTAAAATGCTCATGGACATTCAGACTCAGCAATAATCCATCTCCTATCAGAATGGCTACCATCAACATATCAACAAATGACAAGTGCTGGCGAGGATGTGGAGAAAAGGGAACCCTAATACAGGGCGGGTGGGAAGGCAGATTGGTACAATTGTTATGGAAAACAGAATGGAGTTTGCTCAAAATATTAAATATGGAACTGTCATTTGACCCCATGTTTCCACTTCTAGGAATATATCCTAAGAAACCCAAAACACAAATCAGAAAGAATATATGCACCCCTATGTTCATAGCAGTGCAATTCATAATAGCTACGTCCGGAAAACAGCCCACCTGAAGATGAGTGGATAAAAAAGCTGTGGAATTTACACCATGGAATACTATGCAGCTGTAAAAAAGAAGGATCTTTTACCCTTTGAGACAGCAGGAAGGGACCTGCAGAGTATTACACTGAGCAAAAAGCCAGTCAGAGAAAGACAAGTATCACATGATCTCACTTAAATGTGGAATCTAACGAACAAAATAAACTGATGAACAAAATAGATCAAGAGACATAGAAGCATGGAACATACTGTCGGATCTCAGAGGGAAGGCAGGCATGGGTGGGTGGGAAGAGATCAACCAAAGAACATGTATGCATGTATGCATAATCAATGGATCCAAATAATAGTATGGTGAAGGTCTGGGGTAGGGAGTGGGGGAAGGCTACAAGGGTTAATGTGGGGAAAGGGGGCATATGTAATACTTTCAACAATAAATTTTTTTTAATTTGTTAAAAAAGGATAAAAACAGTAGCTTTGGAAACATTATCATATGCCTTCTGATAATATGTGCTGGTATATCAGCTATAAATCTCACCCTGAAATATACATAAAAACATACTAGTACATAAATGTATACATACCAGTAGCCCTGCATAGGAATCTGTGCGCCCGCCATTAGGTCGCTGCTACACTCCTGTAGCTCTCCATGCACTGCCCCGCCCTCCTGTAGCTCCCCCAATCGCCCTTCCTGTTACCCTGCCCTCTCCTGTAGCTCTGCACCTCCCCCTTGCTTGCTGCCCTGCCCTGTCCTGTAGGTCTCTGCAGCCCACTTGTACCTCGCTGGCCCAACCTCTTGCTGATCCATGATCTGGTCTTGATGCACTTGGTCATTACGCCTCAGGGAGTAACAGCTAATTAACATGTTCCTCTCATATTATATAGGATACACACATGGAAGGTAAACATAGAAAAATGTTAACCATTGGGGAATTGGCTGAAGATTGACCAGGAATTCCTAATATCGTTATTACAACTTTTCTATAACTTTAAAATCATTTCAAAATAGAAAGTTGAAAAACCTTTTTTCCCAGCTGGAGCAATGCCCAAGAACAAAGCAGTCCAGGGCATGACTGGAATCAGGGACACTGTCCCCTAGGACTCCAGTCCCTCTGGCTCTTGGACACACAGCTCCCAAAGGGCACTTAGAAATCAGCCACAAGCTTGGGGACTTGGCTGCAGTCTCTCATTAGCAGTTAAGTGTCATTTGTGGACTCATTTCTCTGGAGCCGGATAAGATAAAGGAAAGTCTGTAGAACTGCCAAGTCCCAAGATATTTTCTCTGTGTGTCTGATGTTAGGTCTCCTGAAGAAAACCTGAGAAGATGGGTGATAATCTGGAGCAGAAGGTGTCTGAACTCACCAATGAGGAGCCCAGGTGAGAGGAGCTGGAAATCTGCCTTTGCCGATGGACCTGCCTGTGTGCTACTGGGTTCATGTGTGAGGTTCTGTGTCCATGACCCTGTTTGTGTGCACGTATTGGATATGCTTGTATATGTGCTGTTTGATAGTTGTATGTATATGTGCTATGAATCTGACTCACAGTCTCATTTTAGCGTATGTAGACCAAGTTCTCAGCCTCCTGGTGTGTGGTTGGGACTCCTGATTCATGTCTGTGACTGTAAACACGGGCATCACAGCTGAACATCAGGAGTAACACTGTTGTCTCTGCTGCTGGACAAGAAGATGCCGACCTCACCAGGAACTAAGGTCAGCTCAGAGAGAGCTCAGACCTCTGCTCAGCAGTGTGTCGTGGTGCACATGTGAGCTGTGCCTGTGGGTGACACCTCGTGTATGAGAGCTGGAAGTTATGTTACTGGATTTCCTCTGTGTGTATGTGATCATGTGTGTGTGACCATATGCATGGGTGATGGTGGTGGTTTAATGAATGTGCCTGTGACTGAATAGACTTAACTGCCCCATGCTGACTGCCCTTCCCCAGCAAGGGGAAGGTCAGAAGAAAGGAAGCTCATTAATACATTCTCATTAATAGGAGAGTGTATACTTTTTGTTGTAGTGAGTGTGGCTGGGTGTACATATGTGTTGTGTTGTGTGTTTCTTGTAAAATTTTTGAATTATTTGTGGTCTTGTGTGCTTTTGATGAAGTGTGTATAGTGTCTGAGTTATGTATATGTAGTGAGGTGAGTGTTCACCAGGTACATCATGAAACAGGAGTATTGATGTGCATTGTGAGTGTGTTTTGGGCTGAGAGGTGTATTACTGTGTGTGAGTTTGTCCAACTTTCTGTTAATTCTAACTTGTATGTATGCATATGAGTGTTTATGAGATGAACCACATATTGGCTATTCTTCCTTTACGATGGATATTTGGTCAGCGGTGATGTACATTCTCAAAGCAGCTGTGTGTGTGTGTGTGTGTGTGTGTGTGTGTATGTGTGTGTGTGTGTGTGTGTGATCTGTATCGATGACTCAAGTATTTCCTAAAGTGTCTTCACTCTGGGGCACCATTACCTATGATACTCAAATTCTAAGTAACACCCTGGTTCTTGAAATGGATTTGCTATCATTTTTATGTACATGAGTGTGATTGAGCTGCTCAGAATTTTCCAACCTTTCTTTATTTTTACTAAACATCCCAGGGAAACAAACACACTAACTAACCTTAAACTCCAGGCATCATGCTGTGTGAAGGTGTTGGGCAGAATTACCATTAAATAGTGATGAGACCTTGGGGAAATTATATAAAACATATGTCTCACTTTCACGTCTATAAACTGGAAATAATGACACTAGTTTTGTGAATATTGCAGAGGCCCTCAGTAAAGAGTTATTGCATAAATACATCTTAATGTATTTGAGAATTTTTTGTCACTTGGAAAGTAAATAAATATGAAGGAATAAAATTATCTAGTAAAGGGAATAAAAAAATTTTGGACAACTCTGGGTCCTCACAGCTCTAAAATAATATATTGTGCTTTGCTCCTAAGCAAGAAAAGGGAAGTTCCCCTGTGTAACAGTTAAGAGCATGGTTTCTGATCACACAGACATATTAGACAGAATCCCATAAAGTAGCTAACACTTGATTTTTAATTTATAGAAAATGGTAATATACATATATATGTATATATCAAGTTATAAACAGTACATATCACATATGTAATAGATACTAATATACACACGTGTATTTGTGCGCCATTCTGTCCCTGCTGTACTGCTGTGTGCCTACAGAATTTGTGTCATTTATGTTTCTATTTCGTAAAAACTAAAATAGTACAAAGAATACAAATCCTTACAGCAGCTGTGAAGAGGTTTTAAAATCTGGCAATGTAAGGCTGATGTGTGGATTTAATTGGGAAATGTAGGTAAAGTCCTTAGCCTGGTACCCAAATGTTCATCAAAATGTTCAGCATTATTATGAAAGATACTTTGTGGACTATTCTGGTTTTGGAGATATTCTGGCCTCAACTGGGTTTCAATGGCCACCCAATTCCAGAGTGTCCCTGAGTTTACAGCTGAGGGTCAATGGGAGCCGGAAGGCTCACAGGAGGTCTGACAATGCTCCAACAACACTCGCTCAGCACTGGAGTCTCACATGACTTTTAGGCAGAAATGACTGACACCACTTTGCAGGGGCTCACCTTCTATTCCTGCCACAGTGAATTATTATGGTTTGGCTCTGGCCTGGTGTAGAAATGATCCCTCCGGGTTCATCAAGATGTAAACTCATAGAGGTGGGCACCTGGCTTTTCTTGCTCACTGCTGCAGTGCAGTCCTCAGTAGAGGTCCCGACTCAGTCATGATGTTAAAAGTAATATTTGAATCAACAGTGAACCCTCTTATTTCTATGTGATGAGGTCTGTGACTACGTTGGAGGTTCAATGTTTTCCTTGAGCCAGACTGGGAGAGAGGAAAGAGGCACACCTCCACAGGTGTGAGAAATTAATATGAAACTATTTAAAATTTAATGGTTTTCCCAATAATAACAGTATGAGATGAAATGTCCTGTTCATCCTTTCTAGGATCCTGAGACTCCCAAGCCTTCTTCATCCCCAGCAGACAGAAGAGAAGCATGAGGCCTGAGAACCAGAGCAGCGTGTCCCAGTTCCTCCTCCTGGGACTCCCCATCCCGCCAGGGCAGCAGGGCATGTTCTTCACCCTGTTCCTGGGCATGTACCTGACCACGGTGCTGGGCAACCTGCTCATCATCCTGCTCATCAGGCTGGACTCTCGCCTGCACACGCCCATGTACTTCTTCCTCAGCCACTTGGCCTTCTCTGACCTTTCTCTCTCCTCTGTCACTGTCCCTAAGATGCTCATGAACATGCAGACTCAGCAACAATCCATCTCCTATGGGGGATGTATTTCTCAGTTGTATTTTTTCATGCTTTTTATTGATCTTGACAATTTTCTTCTCACTGTGATGGCATATGACAGGTATGTGGCCATCTGTCACCCTCTGCACTACACCACCATCATGAGGGAAGGGCTGTGTCTGCTGCTGGTGGCTGGCTCCTGGATTCTCTCCTGTGTCATTGCCCTTGTGCACACCCTCCTGTTGGTCCGACTGTCTTTCTGTGCTGACAATGCCATCATCCACTTCTTCTGTGACCTTGCTGCACTCCTGAAGCTGAGCTGTTCAGACACCTTCCTCAATGAGCTGGTCATATTCACTGAGGGAGGAATGATTTCCTTTTTGTGTATTGGTATTATTTTGTGCTCCTATATCCGTATAGGGACCATCATCCTGAGGGTGCCCTCCACTAAGAGACTCTATAAAGCCTTTTCTACCTGTGGCTCCCATCTCTCTGTGGTGTCTTTATACTACGGGACAGCTACTGGTGTTTACCTTTTCTCCTCATCATCGGGGTCAAAAGAAGTAATTGCTTCGGTCATGTACATGGTAGTTACCCCCATGCTGAACCCCTTCATCTACAGCCTGAGGAACAGAGATATCAAACAGGCCTTAGAGATGTGTGTCAATAGGATTAAGTTCTTTAAGTGGCAATCACTAAATCCTCTGGTTGCAGTCTGGAGCACAGGGAAATATATCTCCTAAAATTACTGAATAATCAACATCTCCATATAACTTCAATGGAATATGCATTCTGTTGTCATGTACAGTGTGGTTAATATGTAAACTAGGTCAAGTTTGCCACATGGATTGTTAATAATGTTATATTCCCAATTAGTAATTTTTGCTTGTTCATCATCTCATAAGATATATGCAAAATCTTATGCAAAATATATTGCACAATTACAGATGTGGATTTGTCTTTTTCTCCTTTGAGATGTGTCAGCTTTTGCTTATGTATTTTTTATGCTATGTTATTGCTGACATCCTGATTTAGCCTCATGATTTGATTCTGGTGAAATTTTTTTCTACCTGATTCTTTAATGCTGGCTTTTGATGGCTTCAAGTTGATTGTGAGGATCTCTTCCCAACTGACATTCAGTGACATCATGTTGGTAGATTGCAATCAGCCATGATAATAAAATTACACTATGAAAAATGGCATATGCTACAAAATAAGGCTCTTCAAACAAGAGGGCCAGACATTTTTAAAATACAATCAAAACCACACCACTGCATTTATGATTAGGAGATGTTTCTAGAAATGGGCTTTACCTTAACTACTCATCTACTTCTAATATTACTATAGGTACTTTATATCTATTACTATGGATATAGGTACACATACAGATATACAAACAGACATATAGGTATAAATATACAGATAGAGATATTCATACTAGTATAGAATAGGTAGTAAAATGCAGCTTTCTTGCGCTTAGAGTTTAAATGGTATATTTTTCCCATCACTTTAAACTTTTCTTTTTCCTTATACTTCTGAGGTGCCCATTATTAACAATGTAATGCTGGATATGGGTCATTTATGTAGAGCAACAATTATTGTATTTCTGCAGGATTTTGTCTCTTGACATCTAATCCTATATAACAAAGAGGTAATATGCAAATTAACCCTCATACCCTCACAAGATGGCTGCCTACGACCAGGCTGGCAGTGGGGTTAGTGAGGGACGACCAAATGACTGAAGAGCAGGCTGTGTGAGGTGACCAGGCCAGCAGGGCATTTAGTGAGGGACACCCAAACAACTGAACAGCAGGCTAAATGGGGCAACCAGACAAGCATGGGGGCCTGAGGGGCGATTAGGCCAGCAGAGGAGGGGGCAGTTAGGAGCAACGAGTATGGCAGGGAGACTGTTAGGAGTGACCAGGCTGGCAGAGGGGGGCAGTTGGCGGTGACCAGGCCGGCAGGGGTGCAGTTAGGAGTGAGCAGGCTGACAGGGGGGGAAGTTAGGTGCAACCAGGCCAGCAGGGGGGGTGGGGCAGTTAGGAACAACCACGCTGGCAGAGGGGGGAAGTTGGGGGTGACCAGGCCAGCAAAAGGGGCAGTTGGGGGCAATTAGGCTGGCGGGGGGGATCAGTGAGGGGAACTAGGCTGGTGGAGAGGGGGAAGTTGGAGGAGACCAGGCAGGCAGAGAGGGGCAGTTGGAGGCAACCAGGCTGGCAGGGGGGGCAGTTAGGAGCAACCAGGCCAGCAGAGAGGGATAGTTGGGGGCAACCAGGCTGGTGGGGAGGGGCAGTTAGAAGTGACCAGGCCAGCAGGGAGGGAGCAGTTGGGGGCGACCTGGCCAGCAGGTGAGTGATTAGGAGCCAGCGGTCCAGGATTGTGAGAGGGACATCCGACTGCCGGTTTAGGCCCGATCCCAAGGATGGGGCCTAAACTGGCAGTCAGACATCCCCCAAGGGGTCCCGGATTGGAGAGGGTTCAGGCTGGGCTGAGGGGACCCCCACACACACACACAAATTTCATGCACTGGTCCTCTAGTGTAATCATAATACATTTGAATTTATATTTTCCATGTAACTATGTTTTTTATTTGATACATGATTCACATCTCTCTCTTATCTTCCTCCCTTTTGATTAAATCTATATTTTAATCCATTTCCCTCTACAGTAGGTCCTCAGGTTACATCGGAGATCTGTTCTTACAGCAAAGAACCCACCTATATAAGCACCTATGTCACTCACATGGAGCACATACACAGCAGTAATGAAGTGAAATAGTAAAAATAATTTAAAAGAAAGATAACAATTCCTGACCTTTATTTGTGGTAAATAAATAATAAAAACCATAAAGCACATATGTACATACGTCGAAATGACAGAACTTTTTTTTTATATAAATAAATGGGAGATGGCGATGTAACCATGAAACGACATATGTCGAGTCCGACATAACCCAAGGACTGTCTGTATTAACTTAATCATACATTATTATTATTTTTTTATGATTCTTCCCTGTGTTCTTAAGAGATCGCTTCTTAGACTCTCTTTAATTTTTAATTGTAGTTTGATATACAAAACATAACATTTACCATTCTAGCCATTTGAACCATTTAGGAAACTCATCAGCAAGATCTCATTTTACGACCACTAAAGTAGTCTTCACAGAATATCAATTGAGTATTTTGCAACTGTGAAAAAAAATAAGAACAAGGATATCTATGAATTAATACGAAGAAATAGTAAGATATATGGCTAAATGGAAAAAAAGCAATGTGTAAAAGAGCATTTATAGCGTGCTACTTCTCATGTAAAAATGAAGGGAAATAAAATATCCAACTGTCTGCCCATTGAGCAAAAAGAAGCACAGGAAGAATAAATCAGAAACTTATAGGATTTTTTATCTATAGGAGTTAGGGCAGAAGCAATGGGAAGATGGGGAGAATTATTTGTGTAGTTTTGACTATGTTGCTCTTGCAAGTAAAACATGAATAGAAAAGATGGCTAGTAAAGCAAAATAGACTAAAACAAATCAAATGAACATAACAAAATTTAAATTAACACCACAATTACACTAAAAGGGAAAATAAAATCAATAACCTAAGTAGTTCTTGAACCCAGAATTTTGTCTATATACGTTCACAATTTTAGAAAAAACAAACTCAAAACAAAGTTTTAAGTTGTGGTATGTTATTAACTGTGGTATGAGTTCAAGATTCTGAAACAACTCACCATGTATCCAAAGATTCAGAAAATAAGTAAACACTGAGGAAAAGATAGTGACTCTCACTCTCAGGGAAACGAGCTCTGTACATGGAAAAGGAGATGCTGGGGGGGAGGGGAAACTCTATGGTGTCAAACTAGAATTGGAGATATCAATTCAAACTCATGGGTTTTAAAATGTATAAACAGGTTGCAAATTATTTTTTATTTATTGTTTGTATATCAACAGCTATATTGTCCATCCCCCATTATTTGTGTCCCACTCCTGACCCACCTGCTGTGGGTAAACTTCTCTTCAGTTTCTTAGTTTCTAGTTTTTACTCCTTTTGTTTCTGTTATAAGTATTTCCCAGTTGGCTTCTCTGAGATCATTTAGAATCCTTGCAACCAATAAAAGCACCTAAAGCTACAAAATAAATAGTGGTAATGGATTATAACTCAAGAGAATAAGTAAGCATCCATGAGACCATAATGATATGAATGAATGAATGAATGAATGAATGAATAAATAAATGTGGGAAATAGGGTAAGTCCCTTCTTATAGGAGAATACTAGTATACCTAATAAACATACAAGAAATAATAGAAGAATCATCATTTGGCCACCACATTTGCAATAATTTTGTCATATAAGAATCACCAATAAATTTTTACAGAGAATTCCTTATGACCTCAGCATATTTTTATAGATGAGCCATATCTCTACCCTCTCGTATTCCAGGGAACAAGTTTGTTCACTTTTTCAACATACAGAACTATAGGAATTTGAAGACAATGATTGTGTGGACCACCCTATACCAAATCTGTTCAATTCAGTTATTTCTACTTATTTTCTGGTAAATAACAGATTTTCTTCTTTTTTCAATAATATTTCCTTTCAATATTATTTTTTTGTTGGTTTCAGGTATACAGCATAGTCATTAGACTGGAAATACGAGAAGAACACTATGTAAAGTATATGATTAGCTAAATAGTACGATAGGTTTTCTTTCAATTTTTTTATTTTTTTACTTTAAATAATATTTTCCAATTATAGTTAACATACAATATTGTATTAGTTTAGGTGTACAACCCAGTGATTAGACATTATATAACATACTAAATGATCATCCCGATAAATCTCATAAGCCATGTGATACCATACATAGGTTTTCTTTATGAGGACTAGAATCTGACTTGGAGAGCATAGACTCCATAGCAGGTTAGGGTAGGGGGAGATGGAGCCCTCCCACTCCCATGCCCAGGAAGGGGGTACCAAGAGCAGTGCTCTCAGGATTCCCATGCCTGGTCACACTGAAACAAAGGTGCTCCTCACACTGCTAGGACTCAGGGATCCTGGGCCCAAAGGGGACAGCTGAATGTTGGACATTTGCTGCATCTTGTCTCTAACTAGGAGGTCTGGGATTGGGTCCCCAGAGACACTGCCTTTGAAAAGTCCACAGCTCTTCCTGGCTCCTATGCCTGAGCACTGGTTTCTCCAGCCCGGGTCTTCAGTCCTGTGCTGCTGTTACAGGGAAAAAAGAAAACTGCGTCTTGTAGGGAACTAGGAAAGAAAAACCAAAGAGAAGAGCAGACCCAACACCTGGTGATGGTGATGGGATCTGAGGATGGTGTGAGGATGATCAGAATTTCCAGGTAAGACCTGAGGAGAGTAGATATGGGAGATACTGGTCTCTATACTGGTCTCTCTCTCTCTCTCTCTCTCTCTCTCTCTCTCTCTCTCTTTCTCTCTCTCTCTCTCTCTCTCACACACACACACACACACACACACACACACACACACATCTCCTATCTGATTTCTCCCTCCTTTCCTGCCCCTTCCTCTCTCTCAGCCAGGCATAACCTGGCTCTCTGAACCACCATGAAGAGGGTCTTGATTTAATATTCATGAACTCTATAAAATTCCAGCCTGAAGTCAATGCTGATCAGTCATCCCCAAGGACTTTCTTTGGCCACTGCATTAGAACTGTACAACAACAGTGCTCAGGACCCCTGTGCTATGCATGGACAACTCACTCTCAGCCCATTTGATCATGAGTGGCTTTCAGAGTCATTCTATGCCACCACCCAAGAGTAACAATCGCCACAAAAATCCACAGTTCAGCAAGCCCTGTTCCATGTTTTTAACTTGAGCCTCAGAATTATTTGAGGTAGATTCATTTAAGCTCATTTTACAATTGAGATTCTGAGAAGTTAAACGATTTGATCAAGATAACCCAGCTAGGACTCAAACCTGGGTCTGCACATATCAAAGTGAATACTTTATCTTAGTCCCACCAGGTCAGAGCCTTTGCCACACAAGGGTCATGATGATGATATTGGTGACAATGGCACTTACAATTCTATATATGAAACTTAACGGTTTTCAAAGCCCAATCTCCCACAGATGGTGACCAAGAGTCCAGTTTACCCAGGGCTGAGAAATGTCCAGTTTTAAAAGCAAGAAAGTCCTAGGCCAGTGGTTCTCAACCTTCTGGCCCTTTAAATACAGTTCCTCATGTTGTGACCCAACCATAAAATTATTTTCGTTGCTACTTCATAACTGTAATGTTGCTACTGTTATGAATTGTAATATAAATATCTGATATGCAGGATGGTCTTAGGCGACCCCTGTGAAAGGGTCGTTTGACCGCCAAAGGGGTCGTGACCCACAGGTTGAGAACCGCTGTCCTAGGCAAACACAGAGGATTATTTGGTCATTCCAGAAAGCACCCTCTTTTTGTTAACACCATCAAGAAAAGACAATAATGGCAGAAAAAAACTAGTATCGGACCAGCATTGGATATAAACTAGTTCTAGTTCTGTACAATCCTTATCTGATTTAATTCTCACAACAATGTTACGAGTTAGGTATTGTTCTTATACCCTTCAAGCAGATGCAGAAACTGAGGCCAAAAACACTGAGCAAATTTGTTCAATGTTCCAGCACACAGGGGGCTGGTGGACAAATGAGGGTTTGTCAGACCCAGAGGGAGTGTGTTTTATCACCGCATCAAAGAGCATGACATCAGTAGGCTGACACTGCCCGTGTGTTCATCCTTCCACACCACCCAAATGCATAAAATCTCCCATTTTGATTTTCTATCACAGAGTCTGAAATAAACCTTTAATTGATTGCGGCATTTTCATGCTTTCATCAGTCCTCTACTGTAGGTTTATGTCCACATCTCACCAATTAAGAAAATGAGGTAGAGAGGAAGTAAATAATTTACCCAACATATAAAAAGCAATGAGGATTTAGAGCTGTTCTCTGACAACGTCCAGCGCATCAGGAAGCCCAGGTTCCATTTTGTCTACCTAGCAATATTAATAACTGTTTTCACAATTTATTGAAAGCCTGCTCTATGCTAGTGTTTTAAATATGTCATATCCTTGATTATCTACAATAAGTGTACAAAGTAAGCACATAATTACAGGCCAGGAAACTGAAGCTCAGGATAAGAGGATGTGTAAGTTGCTGAGGCTAACACAGCCAGAAAGGGTTCCCATCTATTCTACAGGACACCAAAGCCAACACTCCAAAGAACTGATGACGATGACAGAAACTTTCATTTGCAAATGCCTTTGAGTTTATAAGGCAATTTTATCCACATTAACTCATTTCATGGGTCTTCAAAAGAAAAAGAGGGAAGATACTCCCATCATACCCAGAATATCTGAGTCTCGGCTATGACTTATCTATGTAATTAGTTATTTCTTTTCTAACCTTACACATGAGACAGAGAGTCAGAAAGAGAGAGAGAGAGAGAAACAGAGACACAGAGAGACATAGAAAGAAACCTGTGCTTAATAATTTTCTAGTAAATAAATATCCCCAAGATAACTTTTTTTTAAATCTGCACCCAAGGATATTTTCCATTGATTTTTTTTTAAGAGAGTAGAAAAAATAGGGAAAGATAGAGAGAAATATCGATGTGAGAGAAACACATCAATTGGTTGCCTTCTGCATGCGCCCCGACAGTAATCGAACCCAGGACCCTTAGGTCTGCAGGCCGAAGCTCTATCCACTGAGCAAAACCAGCTAGGCCAGATATCTTATTTTTCAGATTTCACAAGCCTATCAAATTGATAGCTTGCCTATTAGAAAAGGGGCAGGTGGGGAAGACCAAAACTTAGGAAGTTTCTTTCCATTTAATCTCCAGTTGGACCTCATCCAGGCGGTCTACAGGACAACGTACTAGAGAGCTAAAATGTGAAGGTCACGCTCAAAAAGATCTCCCGTTATCACTGTCCATAGACCTCACCTCTGTACATGTTTACATGCCTGCTGCCAAGAGACATCAGTGCATCTCTGTGACCTCTGAAAAGAATGCAGAAAACAGATGAAAGACTTTGAATGATATAACTTTTTGGAGTCTATGTATATTTAAGCAAGGTTTTCCTCCAAATGTTTTACTTTAAATGGGGATTAGAAACCAAACCAGTGTCTCTGACTTCCTGCTCCTGGGCTTCTCTGAACACCCAGAGCAGCAGCCCCTCCTGTTCGGGCTCTTCCTGGGCATGTACCTGGTCACCCTGGTGGGGAACCTGCTCATCATCCTGGCCATAGCTTCTGACCAGCACCTCCACACCCCCATGTACTTCTTCCTGGCCAACCTGTCCTTCATCGACACCTGCTTCTCCTGCTCCATTGTCCCCAAGGTGCTGATCAACATCCAGACCCAGCACCACACCATCTCCCACGCTGGGTGCCTCATGCAGATGTATTTCTTCATGGCATTGGCCCTGCTGGACGACTTCCTGCTGGCTGTGATGGCATATGACCGCTATGTGGCCATCTGTCTTCCTCTACACTACACCACGATCATGTGTCCCCAACGCTGCCTGGGGCTGGTCGCTATATCCTGGCTCTGCTCCCACCTCCTGGCCTTCTCACTCACTCTCCTGATGTCTCAGTTCTCTTTCTGTGCCTCCCATTCCATCCCACACTTCTTCTGTGATCTTCTCCCACTCCTCAAACTGGCCTGTTCAGACACCCATATCTTTCAGGCCATGATGTTCACTGAAGCAGCCCTTTCGGGTGTGGTCCCTCTCACATGTGTCCTGGTCTCTTATGCCCACATCATCCACACTATCCTCAGGGTCCCCTCTGCTGGAGGGAAACACAGAGTCTTCTCTACCTGTGGCTCTCACCTGTCAGTGGTCACTCTCTTCTATGGGACAGTCTTTCTAGTGTATTTCCAGCCCTCATCCTCCTACTCAGCAGACACTGGAAAGGTGGCGTCTGTGCTATACACAATGGTGACTCCCATGCTGAACCCCTTTATCTATAGCCTGAGGAACAGGGACATGAAGGGGGCTTTGTGGAGACTCTCGGGCTGGGGAAGATGTTCCACCCCATAAAAATCTTTCCCCAGAGTAGAAGCCCAGACTTTGCAGCAGGCCTTCTTTGCTGGACTTGACCATTATAAATTCGAAAGACTCGCATTCAAAACAGGATGGATGCTGAGTCTTACAAGCAGATGCAAGGAAATGAAGATTCTGATTTTGCAGGACTGCAACTGGGCCAACAGGCCAAGGACAGAGCTGCAGCCTGGAGAGAATGAGTGACCAGCAGTCCCTAAGGGGTGACTTGATGAGTGGGTATATGTGTCCAAGCAGATTCTATCCAGAGTTGGAAAAACCAAAAATGCCAGCAAACCCTTGGCTTCTAGAAGGAAACCCAATAGGAGTATCATGTAGGACTGCGAATTCTTCCCCGACACAAGAAATGAAGTCAAGACGGGGCAGGTCAGGACCTCAGTCAAGTCACTGGGCTTCAGGGACCAATTCTGACCTGGCCTTGGAAGAAACTCACTCATTGGTCTTAATGTGGAGAATATGATACCAAGTACACAGAAACTATGTGTGGCCTGAAAGGGCAAGAAGATTCTAGAAAAGGATGCTGGGCACAAAAAAGATTAAGAAATTTATCTACAGTCACATATCTGGGATTGGATCTCTGCTTCTGACAGGTGATTTCATTTATTTGTTAGCTGTGACCAGCCTTTATTCTTTACTTTTTAAACTCTGTTTTTGTTTTTCTCCAACTGAGAAATCATTTGTGTCATTACAGTGAATGTTTAAATTATAAAGAAAAAAATGTAAATCCCTTCTTTTAAAAGAAAAACACTGTAAATACTTTACACAAACTCTTATGGCCTTTGCTCTATATGTTTATCTGATATTGTGAAGATGCTGATTTTTTCACATGATCTTATAAGATTAATGTTTCCACACTATTATTATTTAATCTTAATAAACATTTCACAATTAATATTATAGCAGAAGCAAGTGCCATATTGATATATAATCTTCCATTTTGAGTTATTAACTTTTTCTAATTATTCTTACTATTATAAGTAATAACACAATGGAAATCATTGTAAATAAACCATCCATATAGACTTCCCCGGGTGCTTACCATAAATTTTCAGACGTGAAGTTGCTGGGTGGAACATTTTTCTGGCTCATGTTGCCAAGAGTTTATTAACTGTTAAAGATTTACATTCCAGTTGACATTCTGTGAGAGTCCTTCTTTCTCTGCATCCTACCAGTACTTTCTGTTTTAATTGTTGACTTAATTGCTGCAAATATAATAAGCCAAGAAATGTACCTCTTTTTTGTTTAATTTTTTTACTTACTAATTAATTGTTGTCTGTAAATAAATGTTATTCTTCTGTTAATTATTTCTTCATGTCATTTGATTACCTTAAAGACTTGTCTAAGTCTTCTCTGTATTAAAATTACACTTTCTTACATATGGTGCAAACTTTGTCCAATAACCTTTCATTCCTCAGTTTCTTTTTGATTTTTTGACGTACATAAGTTTTCAATTTAAATAGATTAAACCAATTTTTAAAATCTCGTGATTCTTCTGCCAGGGTTATCATTAGAAAATCCTTCTCTATGCAGAGTTTATATGAATTTTTTTCCTTTCAGTGTGATGTGTTATTTTTATTGTTTTATTGAGATATAATTCTTATACCATAAAATTCGCCCTTTTGTTGTCATTTTTTTAATTCGTCCTTTTAAAGTATACAATTCAGGGGTTTTTAGTATGCAATGTGTTTCTTTTTTACTGAAATAATATGTGACTTTTAGAATAATATCAAATATTAAAGTGATTCTCTCCCTCACATCTCTCATTTTCTACAAGAGTTTCCTCCCCATTTCAAGTCACATAATTATTTAAAAATGGGATGCTGACTGCGTCTGAACTCTTATTCACTCATATATACCATACACATATCTCCTCAGAGCCTTTTATTTGAATGCTATTTTCCCCTCTATGGCACCTTCCCCTACTCCAGGCCCACCCTATTTAAGTCCCACATCATCTGCAAAAAAGTACCTTCTCACACCAGTCCACTCTAACCACCTGGATATGATCATATAATCTACTTTTCTTGTGAGCGCCTCTATCCCTTTATCTAGCCTTCCTATTCCTTCCCTGATAAGATCAAGAATGACATAAAGATGACCACTCCTGTATATATATTACATATATATATGTTATATATATATTCCATTAGCAATAAAAAGTAATGAAATCTTGCCATTTGCAATGACATGGGTGGACATTGAGGGTATTATGCTAAGAGAAACAAGTCAGAGAAAAATAAATACTGTATGATTTCTCTTATACAGTATGTGGAATCTAAAAAAAAAAAAAATGAATAAGCAAAACAAAAACAGACCCATAGATATAAACAACAAGCTGATAGTTGCCAAAGGGGAGGGAAGTGGAGTGAAAAAAAACAATTTTAATTTAAAAAATAAAATATAATACTACATTTAAAAAGAACTCAGTTATTTAAAAAGATAATAAGAAAGATGTCCACTCTTGCCACTTCTATTCAACATTGTACTAGAGGTTCCAGCCAGAGCAGTTAAGTGAGAAAAAGAAACAAAAGGCATCCAAATTGTAAAGAAAGAAGTAAAATGATCTCTCTTTGCAGATGTCAGGTGTTATATAAAGATTGCTAAAAAAAAAAAAAAAAAAAAAAAAAAAAAAAAAAAAAAGATTGCTAATAAACACCAAAAAAACCCTATTAGAACTAATAAACAATTTAGATTTAATGCAATCCCCATCAAAAACTTTTTTGAAAATGACAGAATGATCCTACAATTCTATGTGAATGCAAGACACCCAGAATAGCCAAAACAGTCTTAAAAATAAACAGCAAAACTAGAAGACTCGCACTTTCTGATTTCAAAACTTACTGCAAAATTGTAATAATTAAGACAATGCTATACTGGCAAAAGGCTAGATGTATAGATCAAAGACATAGAATGAAGAGTCTACAAATAAACCTTCACATTTATGGCCAATTTATTTTCAACAAGGCTGCCAGGGATAAAGAGCAGTGTTGTCAACAAATGGTGCTGGGACAACTGGTTATCCAAAGGCAAAAGAATGAAGTGGGATCTTTACCTCACACCACATACAAAAATTAACTCAAAATGGATCATAGAATTCATGTAAGAACTAAAACTACACAACTCTTAGAAGAAAGCATGGGAGTAAGTTTTTGTGACCTATATTACACAATGGCTTCTTAGGTATGACACCAAAAGCACAAGCATTAATAGAAAAAGTGGATAAATGGGACATCATCAAAATCAATAGGCCTAGGCTTCAAAGATATCATTGAAAGAATGAATATCAACCCAAAGCAAGGTAGAAAATATATGCAAATCATATATCTGATAAGACATTTGTATTAATGTATAAAGAACTTTTACAACTCAATAAAAAGAAAACAATCTAATTTTTAAATGGACAAAAGAAAAGACATCTGTATGACACTTGCCAGTGCCTAGGAAATGGATATCAAGCATAAATCTATTAAATAGATATCATGAATTAAATGGTTCTTATTTTATAACATTAAAATAAATAAATAAGGACAAATGATTTGAATAGACATTTCTCCAAATAAAAAATACAAATGGCCATTTAGCACATGAAAAATGTTCAACATCCTTAGTCATTAGGAACATGCACATCAAAACCACAATGAGATACCACTTCACTTTCACTAGGATGGTTATAACAAAACAGCGAACAATATCAAAATGTTCGCAAGAAATGAGAGAAAGGTGAGCCCTTGCTATGTTGGTGAGATTGTAAAATAAAACAGCCACTTTGGAAAACACTTTGGCAGTTGCCCAAAACGTTAAACATAGAGTTACCATATGATCCAACAGTTCCATTCCTTGGTATAGAAACAAGAAACATAGGTCCACACAAAAGCTTGTACAGTAGCATTATTTGTAATAACCAAAGAACACAAAATTACAATAACCAAAGAAACAACCCAAAAAGCACACCACCATTGAAATTTTCTGTTGGCTATAGTATCAGTTCAGGTCCTACATTAAACAAAAGCCAAAACATAACTAGTTATAGGACATATATTGGTGGAAAGGCTTGTGAAAGGTAAAGGGAGCTTGGGTAGCTCAGTTGGTCGGAGCATTGTCCTGTACACCAAAAGGCTGCAGGTTCCATCCCGGGGGGGTGCGCACGGGAGGCAACCAATCTATGTTTCTCTCTCTCTCTCTCCTTCCCCTCTCTCTCTCTTTCTCTCTAATCAATAACAACATATCTTGTGGTGGGAAATAAAAAAAAAAAAAAAAAAAAAAAGGTAAAGGGAGCCCGACCACACTGGCTCAGCAGCTGGCTCAGTGGTGGAGCATCGACCTATGAACCAAGAGGTCACGGTTCAACTCCTGGTCCTGGCACAGACCCCGTGCGGGCTGGATCCCCAGGGCGGGGCGTGCAGGAGGCAGCCGGCCAATGGTTCCCTCTCATCGCTGATGTTTCCGGCTCCCTCTCCCTTCCTCCCTGGGCAATGGGAGGCTCCGCGCCCGCCCTTGGCCTTGGACTGGAAGTTCTCCCGGAGGTTCCCACTGAGGGAGCCATTACTTTCTGAAAACAATGCAAATTTTTTTTTTTTTTTTAAAGGAGGGGGAAGACACCCCCACACAAAACCGTCCACCTCCATAAAGCTGCCACAGAGGAGAGGAACAGAAAACCCACCTGTTGGTTCACAAACGGATTCCGGAACGCGGAGTTCAGGGGAGGTGAACAGGCACACGCGTCAGGTTGGTGGCGAGTGTAACAAGCGAGGCACTTACCTCGGGTCGGGCTCCTGCGCCGCCAGAGCCTTCACGTTTGCACAGAGGATCTGAAGGGTCCGTCGTGTGCATCTTCCAGGTGGTCTCAACACCAGGCAGTTCCCTCGAGGCCGCGTCCTTGAAAATGGCGCGCGCAGTGGGAACCGCGGGGAGAAGTGCGGTCCCAGGCCTGGGGCGGGGGGAGCCTCCCAGGGCCCGGAGGCAGCTCTGGGGTCAGCCTGCGGTCACGCCCGCCCAGTGACCTTGCTTACAATCTTATGTGCCCCCCACACGCTCTTCCACGGTGTGACCTGAGCGGTCGGCAAGGGGTGCCACTGGCATGAAGGGGATCGTTTGGCGGCTGACTGCACTGGAGGGAGATGCAACAGTAATAATATAGGCACATGCAAGAGAAAACACAGATGAAGATAATAATTCCCAAAATGAGTAACATTTTTTTCCACCTAGCGCCCCTTGGTCTGATCCAGTGGTTCTCAACCTTGGCTGCACATTAGAATCACCTGGGAATCTTTTTAAAATCCTGATTTCTGGGCCCTATCCTCTGGAAATTCTGTTTCTTTGTTACTAATGTTGTGGCCCCACCTCATAACAAAGAAACAGAATTTCCGGAGGATGAGGCCCAGAAATCAGGATTTTAAAAAGATTCACAAGTGATTCTAATGTGCAGCCAAGGTTGAGAACCAGTGGCTCTGATCACTGATTTATGAAGTCCCCCAGGCTGGGGGTCGGATTACTCAGGGTTTTCACCTGTGTCCCCATGTGATCTGCTAAAGAAGATGCATTCGCAGACTCATCAGGTCTGAACTCACAACACCCTGCTGGGATCCTGGCAGAGATGCCTCCTATTTGGAGGACACTTCTCTCATTTGAGACACCTGTGGAGACAGGCTTTGCTAACTATCCGGTAAGGCTTGGCGGGGGGTTTAGTAAGGGCTTCTATGTGTGCTATCATGCCCCCAGGCCCATAGAGAGAACAGAGCCGGCAGCCAGATGATTCTAAGTGGAAAACAGAATGTGTCCATCTGACCTTAAGGGGAGGGAGGTTGGCAATCTGTTACCATGGAATGAATGGCTTCTCCCCTGTATCCAGGGGAAAACCAGGATACGGCGACCCAACTACTTGGTTGGAAGCCATAGCCAAAGGTTGGATCATCTTTGCAGCTCCCCAATATATACCTGGGCAACACAACCAGTCAGTGCCAGACCTGTCACAGTCCTTTAATGTGAGAGAATGGCTACAGAGTTCTGATAATAGCCAACTCATATCCCTGGACAATTGGGTTGGCTTTGTTAGGAGTGATGTTTTTTTCTTTTTCGAACATATCGGTACCCAGGTGCTCAAATGTCCATAACTCAGGGTGAGCCACATGAACCCATCCCAAATCTGAGCATAGCCACCCATGGCTCAGATGGTAGTATTTTTTTTAATATATTTATTGATTTCAGAGAGGAAGGGAGAGGAAGAGAGAGATAGAAACATCAATGATGAGAGAGAATCATTGATCGGCTGCCTCCTGCACGCCCCCACTGGGGACCAAGCCCACAACCCAGGCATGTGCCCTTGACCTGAATCAAACCTGGGACCCTTCAGTCCATAGGCCAACGATTTAGCCACTGAGCCACACCAGCTAGGACTTCCCTGTGTTTTTATTTAGTTAATTCTGCCTCTTTCTCCCTATAAAAACCATGGGGGAGGGGGGGAGAGGGGGGGCGCAGGAGAGACCATGGCTATTTAATTCATCATTAAGATCTTAAGTTTAAGCCCAGAACATGGTAGAGTGCAATAAACATTAGTTATGTCAACTAATGAACACTCTGCTAACATGAATGACAGGTTGGCTATAAGATACAAATAGAAATGAGGGGATTTCAGGTTGCAACTTCCCACTCCATAACCATCTACTCCAATGATGGCGAACCTATGACACGCGTGTCAGAGGTGACACACGAACTCATTTTTTTGGTTGATTTTTCTTTGTTAAATTGCATTTAAATATATAAAATAAATATCAAAAATATAAGTCTTTGTTTTACTATGGTTGCAAATATCAAAAAATTTCTATATGTGACACGGCACCAGAGTTAAGTTAGGGTTTTTCAAAATGCTGACACGCGGAGTTCAAAAGGTTCGCCATCATTGACAGAGCAGCGGTTCTCAACCTGTGGGTCGTGACCCCTTTGGCAGTCAAACGACCCTTTCACAGGGGTCGCCTAAGACCATCCTGCATATCAGATATTTACATTACGATTCATAACAGTAGCAACATTACAGTTATGAAGTAGGAACGAAAATAATTTTATGGTTGGGTCACAACATGAGGAACTGTATTTAAAGGGCCAGAAGGTTGAGAACCACTGCCCTAGAGGCTAAGCCACACAGCCCTAACCTCAGGCTCAATTCCCATCTTTTGGGGAGCTGTTCTCAATCCTAGATGGACATCCTAAGGAGTTCTCAATCCTGGGAGCTTTTAAAAATTACCTCTGCCTGATGCCACCCCCAGGGGTTCTGATTTAATTTCCTGAGGGCTAACCTCATGCCTGGCCCTGGCCTCAGGTTTCTTCCAGTCTCCTGCAGCATCAGACTGTTACACTTCATTCCTGTTTCCAGCCAGGTGGTGGAGGCTGGGCCATGGCGGAGGTGGGTGGATGGGACATATTCCAACAATCGTGTCTCCTTGTCTGTGTTGGATCCATGCTCTATATGTATACGCACCTCCAAGATGCGCAGAGGAAAGAGTGGCTCTACCGTAGAGGCAGGAAGGCTTCAAGCTGAAGGTGACCTTTGAGCTGGTTCTGCAACAAACAGCCAGGGTTTTCCAGACAAGGAAGAGGCTGGACCTTTCAGCCGAGAGGAACTATGTAAAGGATTAGGAGAACCACCAGAACGCTTTGTGTTTGTATAGATCATAATGCATAATAAACGTATTGATTCCCAAAGAATGGGTGGAGAAGTGAGCCAAAGGGGCTCCTCTCATCAAGTAGCATGGCTGTCTTCCCCACACAGAGCCTGGGGACCCGCTCAGCCAAACTTCCCAGCCTCTCCAAGCACCAAAGAGTGAGTCATCCCCGGCATTCCCCTGCCACTAGCTGTCCCCAAAGGATGTGGGTAGAGAGTCTCCACGGCATCCCAAGAGCAGAGGAGAGGGAAGGAGGAGTCAGGAGGAAAACATTAAGAGGCCATTTCCTCAGGGACCAAGGAGAGGATAAGACCCCCCCCTGTTCCTACCTCTGGGATGAGACATGTCCCTGTTATCTCCCCTTGCCGTCCTCACCCTAAAAGCTGGCCCGGAGCTGCTCTGCCAGAAGAAGTCCCCACCCACCTCCGTCTTGTAGGTATGTCCTACCAACCCAATAACCACACACCATCATGGGGACAGCAGCTGGTGTCTGGACCAAAACATAGCAAATGTCTGTGTGCTGGGGAAGCATGAGCTAAGAACTCAAAGTTGACAGGAAATGGGCAAGCCACAGATTGAGAAATACCAGGTCAGCCTCCCCAGACTTAATTGTGCTCATGAGTAGAGTGGAGCCTGGAGAGAAAGGATCGCTCCAACCCAGACTGCAGCAGAGAGAAGGGCTGAGAGGCTAAGAGAACCTCCTAGAAAGCTAGAAACCTAAGGTGTCAGAGCTGGAAACGCTGTCCAATATAACCTAAAGCGTTGCTACTCAATCTGTGGTGCTCAAACCAACAGCAGCAGCAACACCTGGGAGTTTGCTAGAAATGCAGAAACTCGGGCCCCTGCCCAGTCCTTCTGAGACAGAATCTGCATTTAACAAGAGTCCCAGGTGATTCCTATGCACATTGAAGATTGAGACGCTCTGCTGCTCGGGGTCTCGAGTCAAAATGCACATCAGAATCACCAGGGGTGGGGGAGATGGGAGATATCTGTAATACTATCAAAAATAAAAAATGTGTGGGGTTTTTTTAAAAAAAGATTCACCTGGAAGATTTTTTTTCAAGTACAGTTTTCTGAGCCCTGCTGTAGACCAGCTGAATAAGAACTTCTGGACACTGTGCACTTTCTTTTTATAAAGCTCCACAGGTAATTCTAACAACAGGAGTCCACAGAGTAGACTGGGAACCACTGGCCTGGTGTGTTTTTCTCAATCTAAAGATGGGAGGACTGAGGCAAGACAGTGGCAACAACAGACTTAGTCTCTATTAAGAGACCTAAAATAGGGATTTTGCTTAGAGACAAAAAGAGTTCGATTTGGAGCCAGATCTGAGCTCAAGCCCTAATTCTACCCTTTCATCACTGTATATCTTGGGACAAGTCTCCTTCCTTCTTTGGAACTCAGTTTCTTACCTGCAAGGAAAGATACCCTAGATTGTCAGACTCACTCCTCCTGGGCAATAAGGAAACAGATAAATTAATGGAGAATTAACTCTATATGTTTTGTGTGTGCTCGCACACACACACACACACACACACACACACACACACACTTCATAACAGCTACTTAACTGAAGTTTGGAGGTCCTTGAGCTCAAATTTTCCATAGCAACTTAAAAGCCCTGAAGTCTAACTGTTCCCATTTTACAGATGGAGAAATGGAGAGGTGCTCAAACAGCTCCATTCATCACTTTGTGAAGGTGAGTAGTGTTTGCTTTCCATGTGGACAGACAGAAACACACAGGGGTTTGCCACCAACTGACTTCTGGATGCAGAATTCCAGCCAGTCGGCTGGCATCACTCCTGGAGAACATGTAGTTGGGTGGAGCTGGAACCCCAAAGTTTTCTCTTCCCCTAGAGGTTGTCTGAACTCCACTAGGGACAACCCCTCCACCCCCACCCCGCCACAAGGAAGAGGGGAAGACCCCTAAAATTCTGTGTTCCTAAGTATAGAGGAAAGAATTAGGCTTGGCCCAAAATGCTCGATGAGGTGAGGGACAAACACTTCCTTCATGTAACAAATACGTATTGAACACCTACTACGTGCCAGGCAGTGTCCTCAGAACTAATTCACTTTGGAATGCTTTAAAAGTAAAGCAGACAGACAGGGCTCCTGCGCTTATGAAGGTCAAATAGTGTGATGTCTCAGCATTAGAAACTAAAGTTTTAAGAGGTGATATGCTTGTGGAAGGTCACACAGCAATTTTGTTGCACAATGAAGACTGAAACGCAAGTGCAGCTGACTCCCACACGAAGTGCTTTCCTCCTCCAAGATGGTCATGACCTTTCTCTCCTTTCCCTCTTGCTGTGCCTCCCTTTCGTCTCTGTCCAGCAGGATGACTCCAGAGAATGTCACCGGGGCCAGGGTGGTCCCCGCTGAATTCATCCTCCTGGGCATCACAGGTCGCTGGGACCTGCGCCTGACCCTCTTCCTGGTCTTCCTGCCCGTCTACCTGATGAGCCTGCTGGGGAATGTGGGCATGGTGCTGCTGATCCGCGTGGATGCCCGGCTGCACACGCCTATGTACTTCTTCCTGGCCAACCTCTCCCTGCTGGACGCCTGCTATTCCTCTGCCATCGGCCCCAAGATGCTCGTGGACCTGCTGTTGCCCCGCGCCACCATCCCTTACACGGCCTGTGCCTTCCAGATGTTTGTGTTTGCAGGGCTGGCTGATGCCGAGTGTTGCCTGTTGGCGGCCATGGCCTATGACCGCTACGTGGCCATCGGAAACCCTCTTCTCTACACCACGGCCATGTCACGGCGTCTGTGTCTGACCCTGCTGGGAGCCTCGGGCCTGGGGGGCGCAGTGAGCGCCTTGGTCCACACGACCTTCACCTTCCGCCTGAGCTTCTGCCGCTCCCGGGAGGTCAACAGCTTCTTCTGCGACATCCCTCCGCTGCTGGCCATCTCCTGCGATGACACCAGCCTCAATGAACTCCTCCTCTTCGCCCTCTGTGGCTGCATCCAGACGGCCACGGTGCTGGCCATCGTCGTGTCTTACGGTTGCATCGCCGGGGCCGTGATCCGCATGCGCTCGGCCGAGGGCCGGTGGCGGGCGGCCTCCACCTGCGGCTCCCACCTCGCGGCTGTGGCCATGCTTTACGGGACGCTCACGTTCATGTACCTGCGCCCCAGCTCCAGCTACGCCCTGGACACCGACAAGATGGCATCTGTGTTCTACACCCTCGTCATCCCAGCTCTCAACCCGCTCATCTACAGCCTCCGCAACAAGGAGGTCAAGGAGGCCCTCGGACGGACCTGGACCCGATTCTGCTGCCCCTGGCGGGGTCCCCGGGGACAGGCCCGAGGGCGCTGTGTAGGACGGACTGTGACCAGATGAGGAGGACACTTTCTCGCCCCTGTCACTGTGAGTAAAGGCAGATGTTCCTCTGGCCTGAGTGTCCCTTGTCCTTATTTGAGGGACTGAAAAGGGAGAGAAAAGGAAGCTTACAGAAGGGAGGCAGGAACCTGGGGGGTGACCCAGGGCTACCCCTAGAGCCAGGACCAACACCATGTTAATGCTGCCGCTGAGCTGCCTCGGGTTCCTTGGTGTTCAAAAGCTCCCCGATGAGCAGTGACAGGTTTGCCACTGTACTTGTGTCTGGTTCCAAGAAATACCAGCGAAGAGCTGGGTTGGAAGCAGGTGTGTCTAGAGCAGCCATGGGCAAACTACGGCCCGCGGGCTGGATCCGGCCCGTTTGAAATGAATAAAACTAAAAAAAAAAAAAAAAAAAAAAGACCGTACCCTTTTATGTAATGATGTTTGCTTTGAATTTATATTAGTTCACACAAACACTCCATCCATGCTTTTGTTCCGGCCCTCCGGTCCAGTTTAAGAACCCATTGTGGCCCTCGGGTCAAAAAGTTTGCCCACCCCTGAGAGTCTCGTCCTTTTAAGGTTCTTCGTGACCAGTGGGTCTCTCCTGCCCTCTCTGACCCCAAGAAAACATCTCCAGAACCCACCTGCCAAAGAATGGGACTGACTCCGATGAGGCAGACATCCCTCCTGGTTAGTCTGTCTTGCATCTCTCGGGGAAATGGCTGAACAGCACCCAAACACACACAAGCTCCTTCCTAAAATCCCAACAGTTGGTTTAGGATTTGGCCCAGGTTAGATAAGCTCAGGCCTAATGCAGAGGTCAGGACAGCATCAGAATCATGGGTGTAGTGAGAATAGGGTTAGGATTTAGGGTTGAGGTGATGGCTATGACTAGGGTTAGGGTTAGAGTGGAGCCAGGGTTAGGTTTAGAATTTAAAAGCAATTGGGAAAATTTAGGATTGGGCTGACATTGTGAACATGTTGGGATTTGGGTTGATTTTCATTCATACTAGGTTTGAGGTACATTTAGGAGTCACCGTTTGGATAAACTTGAGCTCCTATTAGAAATATTTTAGGGTTAGTGTTAGAGTGCAGGACTAATTAAGGTTGGAGTTCAGGTTTTAGTTTTATTGCTAGATTAAATTTCAGCTAGAGTTTAGTTCGTGTTAGTTCCATTAGGCTTAAGTTAAGTTGGCATGTGGATAATGTTTGTGATAAGTTTAAATCAGAGTCTAGTTATTGTGATGGTCACCCTAGTTCAGAACTAGATGAGAGTTGGGCATACAAAGAGCATTTTAAGTGTCAAATTGACATGTTTGGAGCCTTAACTCAACAATTATGTAAAATTATGGATAATGGTTCATGTTTCCTCATGCTTAGGGTGGAGTTGGTTCCCTGTGGGTTTCAGTTTCGGCATTATGAGCATGCTTACATGCGCGTGTGCTCAGGTAGGGTAAACTGCACGTGTGAGGATGACAACACCCTGAGGCAGAGGTGGGGTTGGGAGAGGGAATGCCACAACACCGGCCTCTTGGGCAAAGTGCCCAAGCCTGAGGCCACACTGGACCTTTCAGACCCACTGCTCTTGCACCTTTCATCCCCAAGTTCACAATTTTGACAGATTGTGTTTCTGAGTCAGTTACATACAAATGGGCCCAAGGCCCTGCATTCTGCCTGAGAAGCCCTTCCATGTGGGACAGGATGGACCCTGGGAGTTAACGGCAGGCTTTTCCAAGGGGATGTGGAGCATGGCCAGAGCCAGAGGTCAGCTCCTGCCTGGTCCCCTGTTCGGTTCTCCAGATGGTAACTGAGATGAGGCTAATTCTGATATGGATTTCCCATTTAAACCTCCTTGAATACCACTTACGAAGACAGGCAATAAAGACAAAAGCAGTTTGGGTGGGGAAGATGGGAGTCTGATTTGGGGTACTTGCCCCTGTAGTGTGGGTGGACTTTAGGGAAGAGGCATTCCATGGATGAAGGACCACACACACAAGGGCATGGAGGGCAGATGAGCTCGGCTTGTGCAGCAGACAAGGGAAACCCACTTAACTGGCTTGAGACGGAAAGAAGTGGAAGGAAGTTTGAGGATGGAGGATCTGGGAACAGGAGGACAGCACATGGGTTGGATATCAAGTAGTGGATTTTGGACTCTATTCAGGAGGCAATAGGGAACCATGGAAAGTTCATATGGTAAGAATTCCTTCTTTTTTACTGCAATGTAGTATTCCATTGTGTAGATGTACCACAGTTTTTTAATCTACTCATCTGATGGGCACTTAGGCTGTTTCCAAATCTTAGCTATGGTAAACTGTGCTGCTATGAACATAGGGGTGCATATATCCTTTCTGATTGGTGTTTCTAGTTTCTTGGGATATATTCCTAGAAGTGGGATTACTGGGAGTTCCATTTTTCTTACCATTTGCAACAGCATGGATGGAACTGGAGAGCATTATGTTAAGCGAAATAAGCCAGTCAGAGAATGATAAATATCACATGATCTCACTCATTTGTGGACTATAATGAACATAAACTGATGAACAAAAACAGATCCAGAGACAGAGAAGCATCTATCAGACCGTCAAACCTCAGAGGGAAGGTAGGGAAGGATGGGGGTAAGTCGGGGAGAGCAACCAAAGGACTTGTATGCATACATATAGGCCTAACCAATGGACACAGACACCAGGGGGTGAGAGCATGAGTGTGGGGAGCGTGTGTGTGGGGCCAGTGGGGGGATAAGGACACATATGTAATACCTTAATCAATAAAGAAAAAACGGAAGCTCACATGTTCAAAATCAGCCTTCATGCTTGTTCTGACACTGTGTCAGGCAAAGCCGTGCCCACTCACAATGCTACACACAGGCACATTCCCTTACGCCACAGTGCACACACAGAAACACCCCCTCCAACACAGATCCAGTCCCCTGTCAGAAACACTCATGCACAGAGAAATACTATCATAGGGACAGCCACCCACACAGACACAGCTGCACACGTGGACACTTGCTCAAGCTCGTGGATATATTAGGTTGTAGTGACATGATCACTCTCTCTACACCAAGAATACAATTTTACAAACAGGCACAGTCACACACATAGTCAGTCACAGACACAGTCACAGTCACGCACACACATAGTCACTGACACAGTCACAGTCACGCACAGTCACACACACACACAGTCACAGACACAGTGACAGTCACGCACAGTCACACACACACACACAGTCACAGACACAGTCACAGTCACGCACAGTCACACACACATAGTCAATCACAGACACAGTCACAGTCACGCACAGTCACACACACACACACACACAGTCACAGACACAGTGACAGTCACGCACAGTCACACACAGTCACTCACACAGTCACAGTCACGCACAGTCACACACACAGTCACAGTCACAGACACAGTGACAGTCTCAGACACACAGTCACAGTCACACACACAGTCACACACACAGTCAGTCACACACACACACACACACACAGTCATACATATTGCCACCGTCACCAGAGGCACAATCCCTCCCACATTCCTACACTTCCAATAAGTCAGCAAAAGCTGAGGGACAGGAGGGCTGGCCCCAGAAGCTACTGCTATAGACCCTGGGCTCCAGTCCCTCTACTTAGGGCAGTGGTTCCCAACATGGGGCACACGCCCCACAGGGGGAGCAATTTGATTTTTAAGAGGGGCAATTAGAGAATGAGTTATTAACAGTGAATTTTTTGCATTTCTTATGGTTCTAGGGGCCTCATATACAGTATACAAATATATATTGTGACATATTTATGCATTTCAGTTCTCTATTATATGTTTTGAAACTTTATTTGCTAATTTTTCATATCACTTCATATTATTATTTTTTAACAATTTCTTGGTGATTTCTTCCTCAGTACTTCAACTGTCCTTTCGTTCTTTTCTTTTTCTCTTTCATGGATGCCATGTTCTTTGGAAGCTTGTTTTAGACCACGTGAATGGCCTTTTAGGCTTCCTCTATGTGAATAGTTCACTTTCTGAATAATAAGAATTATATGTCAGGGGGGTGGGGGCAGCATTAGGATTTTAGAGATGCTTAGGTGGGGCATGGCCAAAAAAAGGTCGGGAACCACTGACTAGGGTTAAGCCTGACACTCACTCTACACTTCACAAGGAGTCAGTCTGACACTCTCTCTCGACTTCACAAGACTTGAGGAGCAACTGCCTCACCATGCATTGGTCTCTTACATGTCCCCTGAGTTGTAAGCAGCACCAACCACCCTCTCCCCCATCAAATTGGGCCCTAGAGAGGAAGATAACAGCCCAGCTGTCTCCTGCCCCAGGGGTGAGGGCCAGGGGAAGGGGGATGTTGCCTCTGCACAGAAGGTGCTCCCCAGGTCCTCAAACCCCTAAGTGTGGCCAATAACTCCCTCCTTGGACCCTCCAGTGACAGGCTACACCTGCCCCCTCCTGCTGTCACCTCCTGTGATGTGGAAAGGCCACCAAGTACACTTGGAGCCAAGAGCCAGGCTTGAGAGTCTGCAGATCTGTCTTCCTGTGTCTGACTGAGAGCAGGAGTCATATGTGTGAGTGTGAGAGTATGTGCTGCTTGTGTGAGGCTGCGATTGTGTGTACAATGATGCCTTTGAGGGGGTAGGACCATGTGAAACGGATGTGCCTCCCTCTAGGGTGGCACTTCTCTGTTTGATCCATCATGAGCCTATGTGAGGGTAGCCATGTGCATAAAGGTGCAAGGCTGTGGGCCCCCAAGGCTTTGCACGAAGATGTGATGTTGTGACCAGAGAGAGGATTGGGCATGACTAGTTTGCATGAATTAGCATGGAGAGAGTGTTTAACAGCCTACATGGTCACTGAAAGCATGAATGTGCATGACAGGTCGCAGTAGCTGTCATGGTGCTGTGAGCTTCCTTAAACAGGGGTATGTGAATGATCGTCACCCTCTGACCTCAGGGATATTTTGTTTGCAGTTGACCATCTGATTATGTGTGTGATGAGCTGGGTCTGTGGGTCTATGGTTATGCTGTCTGCCTACTTAGGGGTGAATGCTTGTACTGGGTCCACACTTCCGTATTTGATTGCTCGTGCCCATGTATTTGCAGAGACCATCTTGAAGCTGCACAGGTTTGCATGCCCACGTGGATGTGTTTGTGATTACATAGGAATGTCCTGCAAACAGCTCAGGGAATTTGAATGATTATTGGAACCAATTTAGACACGGGTCAGAGCAGGTACAGTTTCCAAAAGCCATTTTACAAGCAGGCTTCCCCCACGCATCCTACCCACTCACCTTGATCCTCTTTCCCTCCTGGAAGGTGGAGCACAGTTGGGAATTTCAAAAAAGATGTTCTACTGCAGCGGTTCTCAACCTGTGGGTCGTGACCCCTTTGGCGGTCAAACGACCCTTTCACAGGGGTCGCCTAAGACCATCCTGCATATCAGATATTTACATTATGATTCATAACAGTAGCAACATTACAGTTATGAAGTAGAAACGAAAATAATTTTATGGTTGGGTCACAACATGAGGAACTGTATTTAAAGGGCCAGAAGGTTGAGAACCACTGTTCTACTGGGAGCCAAAGTCAGAGGATTCTTCTTACCCAATGGAGGCAGAAAAGGAAGATACTAGAGTAGGAAGGGCATTTATATTTTTAATAGAGAAGGACATGGAAAGAAATTAGGAAATTATTCCCCTGTAGGGATGGCCTCAGCATAGCCTTCAGCAAATCGGTGTCTTAAAACCCCTCTCCTTTTAAGAACCCCTGTTGGAGAATTGTCCAAGATTTCTGCAATGAGACCCAGACAGAAAAAAATGGAGGCATTGAAACAAGGTGCCTTGTTAACTCCTTAGGAGTTAACACTATTGCAACTCCTCCCTTACTAGGGTGCTATTCTCAGAATGTCCACAACAGTGCGCTATTGCAACGCTTGCCTTCAAAGGCGAGTGTCAATTGGCTTTCTTTTCAGACTCCCAGAAATGTTTCCATATTAAAAAGTTTAAGGACAAAAATATGAAAAACCTCTTTGCAAAAATCAAGTTCAAGCAATTCTGAGACTCTGAAATTCTGAGTTTTTGTGAGTATCAGGGAAACGTTCCTGCAGGTTCAGTAACTTAGAAACTGGAGCTTTCAGACTCTTTCTGGTTAATTGGAGTCCTGTCCACATACTAGTACACAGGAATATTACACATAACACAACAAAGATTACTGGATGATTTCGTGGGTGCCATCCTCAAAAGCAACCATTTCCAGAGACTGACAGGGAAAACTAGGGGCACAGCAGGGGTTCCCTCAGGTCAACCGCTTCCTACAACTGGAAATCTTTCAGAGCTTCCGAGGGGAGATAAAGTGACCCAGAAAAAGTACCAAGAAATATTTCTCCCCGTCCCAGAAACAGAGAGTTGTTCTTTTGATTAAGCAGCAACTATGTTTAATTATGAAATTATTCCGGTCCTAACGGAAGAGAAACAATCCAAGTTTAAAAGGAGTGACGCTCTTTCTTCCTCACTTATCTTAGAGGCAAGTAAAGGTAAATGAAGAATACAGAATCCCTAAGCCCAGGCCCTGGTAAAGGCCCCAGGGAGAAGTCCCCACTCCTTTCAGCCCTGTGTCCAAGGTCACAGCCCTAAGATCTCTAAGCATCCTGCTGTGGAATAAGGCTGCCCACCTATGTCTCCGGAGTCACTTTATTCTGCAACCCAGAGAGTTGGTTCTCCTCAGCCTCATTATCAGCAGTCTGAAAAATCCTCATTATATGGAGCTCAGGATTCCAACTTGCTCTAGATATACTGGATGAAAGGTCCTTGGAGGGCTCCTCTTGGGCTACTGGCACTTCCTCCATCTGAGGACCGAAGTCCTTGTTACTGGATTCTGTCTTGGATAACTCAGGATCTAAAAGAAGACCAGCCATTAATTGTATCTGTAGCCTTCTCCCAATTAGCTGTGACAAATGGAGGACAGAAAAGGAAGGACTTGGATGTCTTCGGGACCCTTCTGAAGGATGAGAACTGTGTCATCCAGGAATGTGAACCATCCTGGTCAACACAGGTTCAGCTCTCCCTGTCCTCAGACACTTCCTAAAGTTCCTCCACGCTAGTAACTCACTCTGCTTACTGGAGAAGGAATCCAGGTCGTTCTCAGCATTGCCCACCTGTGGTCTCTCTGTGGAATCCTGAAATTCATTGGAGTAAATATAAGGAAACTTGAAACTTTAGGAAACAAATGATTTTTTTCTAAGTGAGGCTTTCCTTAGAAAAATTAACATCTAATACAGGACAAAATCCCACCTCCTGAGACTAGAGAAGCTTGCATCGCATGTTCTTTGCCCTCCAGACTAACCAGATGAAGCCAGAACCTACTTTTACCCATTCCCAGTTGTCAGTTAAGAGGAGATTGCCTCCAAAGGTGGCTGCCACAATTCCTCCCATTCCTGTAGGCACATACTGTTCCTTCCATCAAGAGAGGAAGTCTATTTCCTCTCCTCTTGAATCTGGGCTAGACTTGTGATTTTTTGACCAGTAAAATGTGGCACTATGACACCGATCCAGTTCCAGGTCCATCCCTTAAGCAAGTGCTCACATGAGATTATGATGCTGTCAAGAAGCCCAAACTAGCTACATGTAGAGAACTCATTACGAGAACCAAGGCCATTTGGCCAACAGTCCCAGCCCAGCCTCCGGCTGAATGTGGCTCCATGAGTGACATCAAGCAAGACTACACAAACTATCCAGTCAACCCACAGAATCATGAGAAATAACAAACGACTAAGGTTTCAGCTTTGGGGTGGTTTGTTAAACAGCAGATAACTTAAACCCGGGTCCTAGCAGAAGAGCGCTCAGACACTCACCTGTTTCAAGATGGGCCCATTCTTCTCCATCTGCAGCTGCTGATTGTTGTCACTTTCCCCGCCCGGTAGAGTTCTGTGACCTAGTGACCACAAAGACAGCTCATTTCTCTTCTTATTTGTATTGCATATCCTATTATTGGGCCTCTAGTTGGACCCCTAGTCTACAAGTGACTCCCTATCCAGGACAAGACAGGACCTCAGAGGCAGCTAACAGGGAGTTAGGCTTCCTGAGTTCTAGCTGTGATTCTGCTCACCTGTGACTGCCCATAGCTATTACAGAAGTAGAGATTAAGGTAAAGTGAAAGACCCAGGATTCCTCCAAGAAACCTAAGGGGCAGCTATCTGCACAGCACAGCAGCAAGAGTCCCTAGCTCTACCTTTCCGTTTATGAATACTCCTCTGACCTTCTTGCACCATACCTAATGTACCCATATTGGCTTTTGAAAATGAAACCCCACCCCCCAAAAAGCTCAAGTTCCACAAGTCTTTTGCATCAGCTTTATCCCCAGCTAGTCCTGAAATGTCTTCTTTCCAGTGAACACCTCACCTGAGCCCTCCCAGTGCCTCAGGTTGGAGAGTGAATTCTAATGGTTAAACAATTATTTTCGCATTACAGTTGGTAGTGTCCAGGTTTAGGGGGATTCTTCCTCCCTCCTTCCCTCCCATTCTGCACTCAAGCTGAGAAATGCCAGAGGGACAGGGGTAAGTATATCTTTCAGCTCAGATGTAAGAAATCCAAAAAAGATGAGATACACATTCTATCACCAGCATGAACACTAGAGGAGAAAGACCGCCTGTCAAGAATCTGCTAACTGCCTCCTGGGGAGTGTGTGTGTGTGTGGGGGGGGGGGGTTAGATAATATGTTGATCTCAACCTGAGGCTGCAGAGACTAACTTGTGGCAGAGGGAGCAGAGGGCCCTGGACTCCGCTTCCTTAGAACTCTCTTGGGGCTTCAGCGAGGGGCCCCGGATCTCTGCTTCATCGACCAGTTGACCCACAGAGGTCTTCTCTCCAGTAACGTGGGCTTGCTCATCCTCCTCACACCACTCTGCCTTTTCTAAAGCAGGACCTGAGAGATGGCTCTGACTCATGCTCACGGCCCTCTCTCAAATCCCATGGGAAGCAGACACCTGGCCCAGCTTGCTTGCTTAGTAAATATTTGATGGAAGGGTGATAGCCAAGCCAAAGGCAGGTTCCCAAATGACAAACACAGTCAGCTTTTCCTGCCCTTGCCTTTATCCTCGGATCTGTCACTCTCAACCCATATTCTCCTTACCATAGCATGGGTCACAACCCACAGTACCTAAAGATTTATGCGAAGTGCTCTGGCTCCTTGGATCTTTCTTGGATTTCTTTTTAGCCTCCTGAAATCCACATGAGGACTGAATTAGAACTTTTAGAAGTGAAGAAAGCGTTTCAAAAAAAAGTCTAAAAGAAGGAAGTTAATATCCACAACCAAATAGGAACTTTGTATCTACAAAGTTCTACCACCAGACAGAGAACAGGGAGAATCCCGCCTCTCATACATCCCTGCCCGTTCCAGGCTGCACCCACGTATCGCAGTCCCAGCAAGCCCTAGGTGTCCCCCCACTGCCACTCTACCGGTTTCTTCGGTTTCTTCGTAGGTGTCTTCAACTTCCTCTGCGGCTGCCTCTGCTGCTGCTTCCGAAGACCTGGAGGTCAGAGAGCCCGCTCAATGCTCTTCTCCCTGAGAGCTCCCACCTCCCGCTGGGCTGCTGGCTGTGCCCTGCTTTACAATGGCGACTCTCTCTCCCTGGTCAGGACCAAGCCAAGGCCGGGGTAGTGGTGGTGGTGGTGGTAGTGGCTGCTTCTTGAAATTGCCGTTTCCTGAGTTCTACATGTGACCCTGTATGACTGGCCACAAACATAACTGAATTTGGCCCAAGAACAAGTATGAGAATTGTGGGCTGAGGAGGAATGGTACCTGGAGATCTGGCAGCACTAGAAAGCCTATCTTCTATGTTCAGGTTATAATATAATTTCTTCAAATGTGCAGGATATTTCAATGATGGTCTCTGGAGAGAAAAAGGAAAACACAGGTCTTTCCCCAAATGGATCCCCCAAATTCATTTATCTGTCTAATCATCATGCAGTGTTTGAGAACCTGGTGTGTGCGGCATTGTGCCAGGGGCTCTGGAGAGAAGAAAGGTACAGGAAAGGAAGTGCAGAAGAAATAGAGACCATTGCTCTTCTCAGACCCCTCCCCATACACTTGCTTCCACCTATAGAGAGCCCAGCCCTTCTGTGGGGCTTGGGTCCAGAGTGGAAGGATAGGAGGGAAAGCAGAAAACAAAAGCCAACTGTTCCCGCCTTGCAGATGGATGCACTTGGGTTTGCACGTAGACATCGTGCTCTGAGGCTCCCCAACTCTTACTTGCAGGGTGAGGCGGTGCACAGATAGAAACATCTGGGCAGAAATGGAGCTCTCGGGTCGGCTCTTTTTCAGGGGGTTCTTTTTCCTCGTGGCCAATCGTGTCTTCGTCTCCAGACAAGGCGACCTTTCCCCTTCATCTAACAAAAGACTGAAGGGCACAGAGACAGCCGGGCAATCAGCAACAGCTTTTCTGGAGAGTGTGGCTGAGGTGAAACATGAAAAGGGCTCCAAATTTGAAGAAATGTCCGCTTTGGGTCTGAATGGTCTGTACCAACAGGTACTCATTCACTAACAGCTTTCCGATGCGGCTATGATCATTACAGCTACATGGATGAAGTGTTTGCAGTTGGTCAGGCTCGTGTGCCTTATACCAGTGCATCTTCACGACACCCTCAGGACAAGTGTTATTGTCCCCATTTTGCAAATGAGGAAAACGAAGCTTAAAGAGGCTAAATAAAGTACAAAAAAATTCACAGAGCCGGTAAGTTTTCCATCCTGCCTCCCATTTATCCATAACTCATCTACAAAAAGAGAAGAGTAACTGGTCTACCTCCAGTGGGGGGTTAAATGAGAGACTATATGTGATGTGCTTGCTTAGCACAGGGCCTGGCAGACGGTAAGCACTTGATTAATGGTGGCGAGTGCTGTCACCACTGCGTCCCGGGAAGTCTAAGGACGCAGTGAACAAGTAGGCTGACGGTTTCCCCCCTCCCTACTCAGAAGGAGCACACGGCTTCGACCCTTCACAGCCTCAAACAGCAGGCAGGTGCTCACATCATACTTACTCGTTCAGGAGATCCTGAGGTAATGCGTCAAACTGGTTCAAGAAAGGTAGGATTTCTGGACTTAGTTGCTCAAAAAAGCGTACTGGGGACGGGGGAGGCACAGTTATCCCTGGAGTGCTCAGCTTTGTTTCTCTGTCCTGCTTTCCCGAGAGAACCACAGACGACTGGAGAAGAGACAATGGAAAGAGCTCCCTGAAGCACTCAGGGCCGCTCTTCCCACCCACCTCCCAGCCTCCCAACACAACCGGCACATGGAACACCTTGTTAGCAGGCCTCGTCCAGCAGCAGCCCCCTTCCCAGTCCGCACTATGAGGGCCACCACATGCTTCCCTCTGGCTCCCAACCCTGTTACCAAATTCAGATCATTTGGGAATTAGTTGTTTTGTTTGGTTTTTCCCCAACATGGTTATTCACTTATTCACTGAACAAACCGAACAAATATTTATTGGCAAACTATGCGCAGGCACAGGGCTAGGACCAGGGTTCAGCATTGGACAAAATGGACCAAGGCTTTATTCTCATGGACATAGCAACCTTCTAGCTCTGGCTCTTCAAAGCTACCTTTACCTAATAAATGGTAGAATTAGAAGTGCAAGCCCAGACCCATTGTAACTCTAGGCCCCTGAATACCCAGCAGTTCCTCCTAACATCTCTTCAAGGGAGGAGGTTTGGGAAATGAGTCTCTGAATACAAAATGATTTGGTAGTTATTTCTTAAGGGTTTCTTTTACAAATTTTTATTCATTTAAAGAGAGAACAGGGGAAGGGGGAAGATATCTGAAAGGAAATGAACTCTTCAGAGTAATATCATAAAGCTTTAGCCAAAACTTCACACTTACCACTGTAGATGTCTTTCTTTTCTTCTTCCCATCCTGGCTGGGAGCAACATACTGCTCCGCTGGACTTGAAATAAGAATAACCAAAACTTATTTGTAGACATCTTAAACAAGAGGACCAAGGATATTTATGAAGGATGTCGATAAAGATTTCTAGTCTATTCAGTATTCAAAGATGGTCATTAGGAGCCCAGAAACTGCTAAAAAAAATACCTCCATCCTCACATCTAAATTAGGTTCCCCACCATTCATTCTCTCACACAATCCAGTTATTTACTTTTACTGCATTAATCCAATTAGCAATTATATGCCCAGAGTTGGTGGTGCTGATAATGTCTGAATGCCTACCCCATAAGACTGCAGAAGAGCAGGGACTAAATCTATCTGGTTCTCCACTAAATTCTCACTGCTTAGCATGAGGAGGTGCTCAAGTATTTTTGCTCTCTTGTCTTCCTCCTCCTTTTTACCTGAAACATGGAGATGATGACTGGATCCCTAGCAGTCACGTAGACCTTAAAATCCCCCATGCAGCATCTTAGAAGATGGAAGCCATGGATGAGGATGATGACCCAGAAAGCTAGAAGGAACTCTGGTTTCTGATTACCTCATGGACCTGACAAACTAGCCCTGGCTCACCTACATCTGAGCTTCTTTTATATTAAAGGAAATGAGCTCCTATGTATTTTTGCTTGTTTACACCATACACACAACACACACATACACACACACACACACACACACACACACACACACAATGCATATGTAAAGAAGCATTTACAGGATCAATTTTTTAAAAAGAAAATGAAATTAAAATAAATTCTTAAGTTTTATCATCTCTAAACAATCGCTTAACAAGAATCTGAAAGCCTCAACAGTCATGAAAGAAAAAGCACTTTCTTCCAAAGTTTAAATATTAGCCAGGCTTCAGGCCTTTGCCAAGTGATCTTTGTCATGCTCTGTTTTGTACACAAGTTCTATATGCTAGGCCTTGAAGCTGAGACCAAAGATTCATGTGCTTCACTGTAAACTTTTTCACTCGTTGCTGATGGCTATAAGTATAACTAAACTCAGAAGAATTTGTTTCTTTTCTTTTTTCTTTTTTAATCCGCACCTGAGGATATGCTTTTCATTGATTCTGGAGAGGAGAGGAGGAGATGGGAGTGGAGGAGAGGGGATGGAAGGAGAAGAGAGGAGAGAAAAACTTTGATGTGAGAGAGAAACATCGATTGGTTGCCGTCCAAATGTGCCGCAACCTGGGATCAAACCTGCAAACCTGGGTATGGACCCTGACTGGGAACTGAAACCACCATCTTTTCATGCATGGGACAATGTTCCAACCAACTGAATCCCACTGACCAGGGCAAGCGTTTGTTTCTTAATCAAACCTCACAAATACAATGGGCCCTATCTTGTATGCTATTTACTGCCACCTAGAATTTGATGTAGAGAAATCCCAGGACACGAATCTCAAATTGCACTAAAACAGAATTTCAGTGTAGCAAGAGGCAGAGGTAAGAGACTATGCCCTTCTCTGCTTGGCCTCCTGCTACTTGCATGGAGGCTGCTAAAAAGAAGATCACAGGAAGGAGGCCTGCAGAGAACAGTAGGGCTTTGTAGAATGTAAGAGCTGAAGACCCCCAAGTTCTAGACATGACACTCACCTCACAGACGCCCCTGGTTCTTTTGGGATCCAGACTACAACCATATTGCTAACACCTTGAGGGCGAGGAATGTGTGTCTCATTCAAATTTAGCACTGCAAGCTAAGAGAAAAATATAAAGCCTATGTATGGTTTGAAGATACCGGCTCCTGATGGTACTCAGTATAAGACCAAGGACTAAATCATCTTATTAACCAAAAGGGTACAGTGGCTCACAAGATAATAAATACAGTGCTCCAACCCCCAAAACATCTTTATAATATTCCAAGAAACCAGGTATCAGTACAGGTACTGGAAGAGTGCACATTTATAAGTGAATAGTGTCCCCTGCTTCCCTGGGACATGAGGGTGGCATTTAGCAACTCCCAACCCCATCCCATAGGAGGGTACCTAGGGGCTTACCTAAAGGAATACTACTCATTCTGGCCATTCCGCTCCAAAGACTTAGGTCCTCTGGGGATATTACAATATAATGTGGGAGCAGGGAGGGAACTGACAGAGACAGAGCAAGTGTTCTACTTCTACAGCCTGTCTACTAATATAGGCATCTACACAACAGTGAAAGTCCTAACTCTTTTCACATTTAGCTACTTAAGATACTAGAACACTGATGATGCTCAAGGAAACCTCGTAAGTCATCTAGTCCATATCCCTAGTAGGAAAAAGGGGGTGGTTCAAAGTAAGGTTGTCCCCATGAAAATGAACTGATTGACTCAGGGGAACAGGGGACACGTCTTTGTACTGTAAACCCTTTTCTGCCCTTTGTATTTGGAACCATACATGTGTATTATCTATTCAAACAGTTAATTTAAAACTAATTTAATCTAACCCTATTGTTCTGAAGTGGTCAAAGAGGTAAACGCTTTGTTCATTCATCCATTCAAACCTATCCCCCCTCTCTTAGTTCCTTACATTCTCCACCACATGACACTGAAAAGTGAAGTATCTCATAAGAAAGGGGGTGGGCATCAATAGGACTGCAAAGAATAGCAAATTTCTGCCCTAGCCGGTTTGGCTCAGTGGATAGAGCATCGGCCTGCGGACTGAAAGGTCCCAGGCTCGATTCCGGACAAGGGCATGTACCTTGGTTGCGGGCACATCTCTAATAGGAGGTGTGCAGGAGGCAGCTGATTGATGTTTCTCTCTCATCAATGTTTCTAACTCTCTATCCCTCTCCTTTCCTCTCTGTGAAAAATCAATAAAATATATTTTTTAAAAAAGAATAGCAAATCTCTCTTATTGTAGATAAGTAAAAGGGATTCTCTTCCTAAACTCTAATTTAGTTCTGCCCCTAACTAGTGTGCTTTAGCAAATCACTTCCTATCTGGCTCTCAGTTTCCTCAACTGTAAAATGTATAAGATAGACCATAGTAATATTCTCCAAACTGTAATTGCAACTAATTCATAGGTAATCTAATCAAACTTGAGTGAATTGCAGCCTACACTGTTTAAAGATGAAATAGAATAGGACAGAGGATATCAGAGTGCATCACCCTTCTCGAGGGTAAGGATTGTTCCATGATGTTTTTGTTGTAAAATGTATTTCTTTCTATAGGTGATAGCTAAAAATGTTTGAAAGGCATCAGAGTAGGTGATCTTAAGGCCCAATTTAGGTTTGCCATTCCAGCACCCTAATATCCTTGTATTATGAGATGACAGTGTTTACTTAGTAGCTAAACACGTTCTATGTAGGATAAAGACAAAATTCTCACCTATGCCCAACTGCCACAAATCAAACCCACTTGTATCTGGGATTTCTGAAAACAGTATAGCATGTAAAGCCATTAGCACAGAGCCTAGTATATAGTAAGGGCCCAACGATAGTTATCATCATTATTGCAGTCATGCCAAGGAACAATGCAAAATAAAGGCAAATATTGTATTCTCATTAGTGAAGAAAGATGCAGAGGAAGTACCTTTTTCAATATGTGACTTCCTTTAGGAGATCCATTAGTATAGTTGATCAAATCTTTGTCAGGTAAATCCTTGCAAGGCCTGAAAATGAGAGTTTATGAACATGAGACAGAGACACAAAAGACTTCTTGGGCTGATAAAATGAATGCTATGAGGAAAAGCCTTCTTCTTAGGTATAGAAAGCCTTGGGCTGAATACTTACTGAATAAACGTAGGATCTCGCCATCTCCTTAAGTTTTGTTTGTTTTTCCTGAGAACCACTCCCAGACAGACATTGAACATTGCAAACACTTTACAACTATTTGTTGGATCAAACTGAATGCTTAGCCTATCCTCCTCTCTCTCCAGCTATACATCACCGTTAATAAAGTTTATTAAGTACCTATGGCATATATGTCCAAAAACATGACAAATAAATAAAATGTGGTACATATACACAAAAGAATATTTTTTAAAGGAATGAAATTTTGACATATGCTATAACACAGATGAACCTTGAAAACATTATGCTAGATGAATAAGTCAGACACAAAAGGACAAATATTGTATGATTCCGCTTATATGAGGTACCTAGAATAGGTAAATTCATAGACAGAAAATGTAATACAGATTATCAGGAGCTGGAGGGAGGAGGAAATAAGTACAGATTTCCTGTCTGAGATGATGAAAAAGTTCTAGAAATGGATAGTGGTGATGGTTGTACAGTACAGTGAATGTACTTAATACTACTGAATTGTAGATTTAAAAATACTTAAAGTGGCCCTAACCGGTTTGGCTCAGTGGATAGAGCGTCAGCCTGCAGACTGAAAGGTCCCAGGTTCGATTCCGGCCAAGGGCATGTACCTTGGTTGCGGACACATCCCCAGTAGGAGGTGTGCAGGAGGCAGCTGATCGATGTTTCTCTCTCATCGATGTTTCTAACTCTCTATTCCTCTTCCTTCTTCTCTATAAAAAAATCAATAAAATATATATAAAAAAATAGTTAAAGTGGTAAATTTTATGTCATCTATATTTTATACAACAAAAAAAATACTATCCTCTTACATTTTCATATCACTTGCTACTTTACTTTTTAACATATTAAATGTATAAATGAGTAAATATAAAATATAAGATAAAGACCCAAGTCCTTCACCTGACCTATAAAGTCCTACATAATGCAGGCCCCTGCCTTTTACTCCCACTCCCCCATTGGCCATCTCCCATTTCTGCTCTATGTTCCAAACACACTGAATTTTTTTCCTGATACCTAGATTTCCTCTTGCCTTCTGGATTTTGCATGTGCTATTTCTGTAGTCTAGAACTCTCTTCCTGTCCTCCTTCCAACTAAAGCCCCCCCACTTCACTCAACTGCTCTAATTTCAGAGGGCAGTGCCCTGGGTTAGGAGTCTTTCATGTGTGCTGCGACTCACCTAGGGGGCACTCTTCTTACCACATGCATCACCATCAATGGTTCTTTGCCTCCTCAACTAGGCTGAAGGCCCTTCTCTATTCTAACATTGTATCCCCGGTGCCCAGGAAAGTGGACCCCACTGTGATATATCTGTGAACTTTAATGAGTGACTAAGCAAATGATGCCACAGGCTTTGCCTTGACTGGGAGAAGCTGCTGTTTCCCCAGGGTTTGAGTCCTAGAGAACCTGAAAGTAGTCCTATCTTTTTCTATACTATCTTCAGCCTAAGAGAAATCAACAGCTGCTTAAATCAAACAGGAGACAGGAAATCACTGCAAGGGCACCAGTGCTTTGATTCCAGGCAACAGGGTCTTCACATTTTAAAAATCTAAGTTTTCCAGATACCTTTCCCTTTAGCTTCATATATCAGCGAGCGCTATTTAAGTACCTAAACTTTGTAAGATATTCATAAGGAAAAGCCGTTGCTTCTTCCTTCAGGAGCTTATAATGTCATACCTAAACATAAAAGATAAGAAAGAAAAGTATGTGTGAACAGTCTTCTGATGACCCACAGAAGTTAGTGAGATATTCCCTGATATGGGCTGAATTGTGTCTCCCAAAATTAATTTGTACCTCAGATTTTGACCGTATTTGGAGACAGGGTCTTTAAAAAGATAATTAAGGTAAAATGAGGTGATATAGGTGGGCCAGCATCCAGTATGACTGGTGTGCTTCTAGGAAGAGGATATTAGGACACAGACACATGCCGAGGGAAGACCATGTTAAAACATAGGGTGAAGATGGCCATCAACAGCCAAGGAGAAAGGGCTTAGGAGAAAGCAGCTCTGCCAACACCTTAATCTTGAACTCCTAGCCTCTAGTCTAGAATGTTGAGAAGATAAATTTCTGTTGTGGAAGCCACTCAGTCTGTGGTACTCTGTATGTATGGCACCTTAGCAAACTGCCCATTTTAACAAATTCTTAGACCACAAATAAGCATGCTTTGTTTTTTCCTAGCTGGCGTTGCTCAGTGGTTAAGTGTCGACTTATGAACCAATCAAGGTTCAATTCCCGGTCAGGGCACATGCCCAGGTTGTAGGCTAGATTCTCAGTGTGGGGCGTGCAGGAGGCAGCCAGTCAATGATTCTCTCTCATCATTGATGTTTCTATCTCTCCCTCCCTCTCCCTTCCTCTTTGAAATTATATATATATATATATGCTTTGTTTTCGTTTCCCACTGCCTATTTACCACTTCTTTATCTGAATTGGAGTTTTTATTTTGAACCCAGCTTTCTCCAAATCTTCTACACGGGAAAAGGAAGTCAACCCAGAATTTTGAGATAGCAAGCTCTTAAAGGTGTATTCCATGATAATTTACCTGCCTTGAAATTTGGAGTCAAACTTTGAACGCTGAGACAATAAAGGGTGAGGCTTAGTGAAGGTAAGTCCTGGTAAATGACCATGAGGACGCCTCCTGGCCTGGAAGCAGGAATCTGAGAGGTTTACAATGGTGAGCACGGGGAGTTTGTCTGAGAAAGCAAACACGATGAAAACATGTGACATATTAGAAGGGAGCCAAACAGAAACAGTTCAAAGATCTTGTGAGGGAGGAGACGGGCTGGCTAATTCACCGTTAACGTCCAGAGAAGTTTTGTAGGATGAGCCCAGGATTCGAGGGTGGCCCCTCTCAATGCGGCGGATAGTAGCCCAGCATTGCGGGTGCTGACAAGCAGCCAAGTTGCAAGTCGTTTCATCCCACTGGCTCTCATCCGGCAAGTCCATAGTTATAAATGGTTTAGGATAAAAGTCAATCTTGCAGCTTTCTTGCCCTCTGGAGAAACAACCACATAATTAGTGAGTATTATATACGAGCCAGATCTTAATTTGGACTCAAAGCATCAAATGTGTCTACTGAACTCTTATAGGTAAATGGTGGTCATAGAGTAAAACTTGGGTAACAAATAAGTATGAAAATATATAGTGTGAAGTCAAGTAGCAGGAGTTTGGGAGCAGGCTAACTTCAGGTCTCCTAATTTCACTATTAAAAGATGGATTAATCCGAGCTTCATTTCCTCATCTGCAAAATGAGGACAAGCCTATTTCACAGGGTCATTACAAAAATTAGTTAATGGATTTTAAAAGGTCTGGCAGAGAGTTCAGAATAAACATCAGCATCCTTCCCTTTTCCCCTTTATTAATCACTAGGGAAAACATATCACCGTCTCCAAAAAGCCTTATCAAATTACAAATACAGACACAGAAGTGCTTTAGGTGGCTCAAAACTTTAAAAGACAAGCTTCATTTTTCAATATACTCCAATTCTCAGACAGGCAGCTAAACTATGCACTGAAAATTAATGGGTTTGCTCAAAAAGCAAATCAGTAAACTTAAACTTGCATCAGAGGCCATTGGCTTTTCATTTACTGTCTGTAAGGTCTTGGGCAAGGGATTTAATCTGTTTTAGCCTGTTCCTTCATATAACGTAGAGGAGGGGGAATCCCTAAGTAGGACTGTAGAAGCATTAAATGAGAAAATGTACTTTTACGTGTGGTAATATAACAGGTGCTCAATGAATATTATCATCTCTCTCTAGAAATGTCTTATGCAATCACCACCACTTGATCCATAATTTTGTAAGGAGACACTTTCTTTTACTCAACACATTTATTGACGACCAAATATGTGAGGGAACCTGCTATAAGCATGGAGAACAGTAGTAACAAAATAAGGCCCTATTCTAAAAGACTTTTTAGACCAAAGATAGCAAAATATTGGCCGAAGATTGCACCAGGCCTGTAACTTGCTTTGTTTAGCCTGTCCTTTGAGCCATTATTTTAAATGGAAATAGTCCGTAATGTCCAGATTTCTGGGTCATTTTAGAGATCAAAATATCTGACAACGCGGGCCCAATTCTAACAGGACAGCCATTGACTGAAGCTGAGCATCTCCTGACATCTTGAAACCAAGTCTGTTCCATCCACGTGGAGTTTTCCCACCAGACCCTACAGTTTACCATTGAAGCCGTTTCATTTGCTTTTTTTTTTTATCCTCAAATTGCTGTAGCTTTTCTCATAATACAGAAATATTTCTCTGAACTCGTTATCAAAAGCGGGAAAACCAAAGGGTGGCGTGAAACGTTTCAAGAAGCAGCATTAGTACTGAGTGGCAGGGAGGATAATTTCTAGGTACGTAATGTGATACCCCTTAAAAAGCCCCCCGTAAAGCTGTGGTGATGTTTTTGCCTGGGAAAGATGCTCGACGGACCATTTTATGAACTAAAAAATACGTATACAATTTTAAGAGGGTTTGTTTTTGAATGACAAAGTGACGTTGCCTTATTCTGACAATCGGCTCGCCGCCCTTTCATTACCTGACCATCCCGAATGGAGTCCCGACCTCTGGTCATGCCCATCTCTATGGCACTGGCGCTTAGGCGGGCAAAGTAATGTGCGTTCGAAAATTCTAGGGAACAGCTTTCCTGAATACTATTACCAAGCTGGGAGGAAGGGGGTGTAATTATTAAGGACAGACATCAGCTCCGGTGAGAGCTGAAAAAGCATTCCCCGCTTCGTTCTGAAAAGGGGAAGTGGGAGAATCCGGCCTCGGGGGCCGCGGTTGCGAGAGGTCCAAGCAGACGCCCCGGCCTCGAGGCCGAAGCCCTCGGGGCAGAGGTCGGTCTGAGCTGGGCCGGGAGGCGGTCTGCAGACCCCGCACACCAGGCCCCGCCTCGCCGCCTCCGTCGCCTTCTTCGTTCCCCAGGCAACGCGCCGCGCCACGCCTCGCCGGGCAGCAGCGCACAGCACTATGGGGAAGAAACGGAAGCCCCAGCGAGCCCAACTTAATGTGGTGCGAAAGCTCCAGACGTGGTGGAGACGTAAAGCAGACAGACGAGCTCGGGAAAGGGCACCGGGTGTCGGTGGGGCAGAACGGGAGCCCAGGAGGGCCGAAACCATCGCGGCGTGGAACGTCGGGCGCTCCGGCCACTAGAGGCGGAGGCGGGGCTGGTGGCGGAGGAGGAGGCCCTAGCGCGCGGGGCAGTATGGGACACCACCGGCAACGTGGGGCGGGACGGAAGCCTCCTTGGGTCAGACGGTGGCGACGCGGGAAGTCCGGACGCTGAAGCTGCCTGAAGAGGAGGCCTGAGTGAGGCGCAGGTCGGGCCCCGGCGGCGGCCATGGCGGAGCGGCCCGAGGACCTGAACCTGCCCAATGCCGTGATCACCAGGATCATCAAGGAGGCGGTGAGCAGCTAGACTGGCGGACGGGCCCGGGGCGGGCGAGCGGGCCGCGGGGGAAGCCGGACCTGGGCCGGCGGCTGGGCTCACCCCCGCCCTTCTCACAGCTCCCGGACGGCGTCAACATCTCCAAGGAGGCCCGGAGCGCCATCTCCCGCGCCGCCAGCGTCTTCGTGCTGTACGCCACATCCTGGTGAGGCGGGCGGGCGGGCTCGCCGGAACTGAGCTGGGACTGTGGCCTGAGGGAGGCGCCGGGAGGACCCCTCGGAGGTCGTGGCTCGGAACCCACACACCCCAGTAACTTCCTCGGGGAGGAAGGTTCACATCCCTCACCCCATGTTTGCAAATGATGAGACAGCAGAATCACTTGGCTTTAACCCTGTGTTACAGGGAAGTGGAACGGGGGGCGAGGCGGGGGGGTGAGAGTTACCTTATCACAGACACCCGTGCGTCTCAGATGTGGGCGTTCCCATCCATCCCACCCCCGGGTGCCCCCTTCTTCCGCACCCACCGTCGGCGATAGAGGGTCTGACGGCCCCTCCTCTTTCTTCTCGCCACGTGTCAGTGCCAACAACTTCGCGATGAAAGGGAAACGCAAGACCCTGAATGCCAGTGATGTGCTCTCGGCCATGGAGGAGATGGAGTTTCAGCGGTTCGTGGCGCCGTTAAAGGAAGCTCTGGAAGGTGGTGACCTTTTTCTCTTTTCTCAGCCAAGTAGATGCTTGTCCTGCATGACCTGTCTACACCCCCCCCCCCACCCACCCCCGGTCCTGTGTCTCTCTCCGCGGGGGTCCCTTCAAGTCCAGCAGGCAGGCGTGGGGTGTGATGCAGACACGGGTCCGTGGGCGCCGCCCGAGGTCTGTTCTGTGCTTCCCCGCGGGGGGTGTTTCCCCTGCGCCCCGGTTTTCCCCGATACACCTTCCCGGTGGAATGAGCTGCGGGTGGAATGAGCTGCCTCCTAACCCCGCCTCCTCCCCCCGCAGCTTACAGGAGGGAGCAGAGAGGCAAGAAGGAGGCCTCGGAGCAGAAGAAGAAGGACAAGGACAGAAAAACGGATTCGGAAGAGCAAGACAAGAGCCGAGAGGAGGACAATGACGAAGAGGAGGAAAGGCTGGAGGAAGAAGAACCGAATGAGGAGGAGGAGGTGGACAACTGAAGGAGCCGGGAGGAGACGGACGCCGCGGAAGGGACCACTCTGAGCTGCAGTCTGGGGCCGTGGGCGCCTTCCCCCCCTCCCGGGCAGAGCAGTCTTAGGCCGAAGAGCCGAGGAGATCGAACATGACTTCTGGCTAGAAGTTAGCAAAGCCGGCGCCTGCCAGGCTCAGAGCATCTGAGGAGCAGAGCCCTGTGTCGCTTAGCCGGTCTGAAGGTTATGTATGGCTTTTTTTGGACAAGAGGGGCTCTGAACTGATCATTCAATCAGCCAGTGTATCTCATTTGCTTGTGTGTACGATTAGGCCGTTTTTGACTCCCGGGTCCCTCCCACCCCCACCAAAAATAGTCACTTCCATGCCCCCTGCTGTGTTCCAGGTCACGGGAGGCCGTGGAGGCTCAGGAAAAACGGGGGCTTAGATCGCGGGCCGCCTGTTTGTACAGTATTTGGCAATACTGGCTCATTCCAGTGATCAAAGCGGCTTCGTTTTAGGAAACGGCCGAAAGGCTGTGGAAGAACAATGAAGTCTGTGGTCTCTCCACGTGACAGTAACGTTAATTCTGGCTTCTACCAGCCCGCTTGGCTTGGGGCCCTTCTGTATGGTTGCCTGTAGGCATTTGACCTGTTAGGGGCTGCCCTCCACACATAGGCTGGTGAAGTCCTCAGGACAGCGTGGACGGAGTCAAGCAAGTATGCCAGTGCCTCATCTCACACAACAGGTGGTTTAGCCTTCGGTGCACCTCCCTGTCTGCCACTGCACAGCTTTAGGATCTGTTGTCACCTCCTGGAAGGTATAAAATCCCAGGCTTTCTCTTCTTGTGGTCCGTGTCCCAGACCTGTGACTGCGGCTTTTCGTTCTTCCAATTCATGACAAGTTCCAAACTTTATTTCTAGGCACAGCTTTCTCCTTCTGTGCGTCTCACTTCCTGTCTCGCCTCTGCTCCCCATCCCCATTCTCCCTCCTTTTCTCCCTCTGCCAGTCCAGAAACTTGGATAGCCTAATCTCGAATCTTTGGTGTGTGTGTTTTCTATTCTTTTTTTTTAATCTCATGTCTTTTAAAAATGGTTTTGTAAACCTCTGTGAAACGTAAAGGAAATCTGATGGTGCTCAGGAATCTAATCCTCTCCCTCCCCTGTCTCGCCCTCCTCCCACCCCGCTTTTAACTGCTTCTGAAGTACCTCTGTTGACCTTTCTTCAGTTTGGGGAGTTTTTTCTCTCTTTCCATTTAGTGCTCCAAGCACTTTTTTGCTTGTCTCTAAGGCAGCTGACAGGTAGTGAAGTGTAGTTTGACACTGTTAATTTGTTAAATGAATACAGTGAAAAATTTGTTGATAAATGAGAGAAGAATGTTGAGAAAATTATAAGGCTTTGTACAAATAAAAGAGCACTCTTGTTAAATGTGATGACTCCTGTTTCATCCTCCTTTCTTGTAGCGTGCTTTTGCGGAATACCTCCCGGTCACGCCTTACACAGTTTTGGGGCTGTGGACTGAGCCTGACCTTTGCAAATACGGGATCGTTCATTGCCTTGGACGACCAGCAGATGCTGCTCGTTCGCAGGCCAGGGAGCTGCTCTTCAGCCACCGCAGGAGCTTTCATGGCTCTGCTGACCCCTTTACATCAGGGGTTCCCGACGTGGGGCACACGCCCCACAGGGGGGCAATTTGATTTTTAAGGGGGGCAGTTTGAGAATGAGTTATGAACAGTGACTTTTTTGCATTTCTTATGGTTCTAGGGGCCTCATATACAGTATATAAATATATATTGTGACATTTGTGCATTTCAGTTCTCTCTTGTTTTGAAACTTTATTTGCTATTTTTTATATCACTTCATGTTACTATTTTTAACAATAGTACTTCAGCTGTTCTTTACTTTTCTCTTTCATGGATGCCATGTTCTTCGGAAGCTTGTTTAGACCAAGTGAATGGTCTTTTAGGCTTTCTCCACGTGAAGAGGAATTCACTTTTTGAATAATAAGAATTATATGTCATGGCGGGGGTGGGGGGGCATAGGATTTAGAGATGCTTAGGTGGGGCATGGCCAAAAAAAGATTGGGAACCACTGCTTTACATAATAGATGCTTAACAACTCCAAAATGTTTATTGAGTGCTGTGTGTCTGGTGTTGTATTACCTAATCTACATAGTTTTCTCAAATCATGAATTTATAAATAACATTTCACAAAGATACAACCCCAAAAGTCATTAGATCCAGTGTGTTTTTTTTTCCCTTCTCCACAGCAGAAATATCACTTATTAATTCCCATGAGCACCACTTGGCTAAGACCTCAAGTCCCATCTGGACTCCTGTGACTTCCTTTGAGTTCAGTTTCCTGCCTCGTCTCAGCTTCCCCTGTATACTGCTTGCCAAGTGGATCTTCCTAGAACATTGCTATTACAGTCACTTGATGTTTCCTATTAAATCCATACTGAAATGTTATTTCATAGCCTGCTTAAAGAAGGCTCACCTTACCATCTATTCTAATCTTCTACTCCAACAGAAGGCCGCAGTCAAAAATGAATCCCCAAAAGAACCCCACTTCCACATGGCTTTAGTTCTTACCAAACTTTACCTAAGAAAAGTCATGTTTCCTGAGAGTAAGGACTATGACTTAAAACTAGAATTTAAGAAGTGGGAAGAATACTTGAGGTAATCCATCAGTTTTTCTCATCTCTTATCATTCCTGTAGTGGTATCTGGATTTTGAAGATTCCTTACTAGGCTAAGGTAATGTTGCTCTCTCTTTTCTTCATATATATATATATATATATATATATATATATATATATATTGATTTCAGAGAGGAAGTGAAAGGGAGAATGATAGAAACATCAGTGATGAGAGAACCATTGATTGGCTACCACCTGCCCCACACTGGGGATCAAGCCCACAATCCCCAGACATGTACCCCAACTGGGAATTGAAAATCAACTTCCTGGTTCATAGGTCTACCCTCAACCACTGAGCCATGACAAACCGGGCTCTCTTCTTTCTTCTTTTTTTTTAACCACAGCCCTTCATGCCTAAAGATTCTAACCTGGATTTGGAGGGTGAGAGGGTTACCATCCTTATCCATGCAAAATTACTTTTGCAGCCTAGTCTATTTTTTAAAAAAATATATATTTTATTGATTTTTTACAGAGAGGAAGAGAGAGGGATAGAGAGTTAGAAACATCGATGAGAGAGAAACATCGACCAGCTGCCTCCTGCACATCTCCCACTGGGGATGTGCCCACAACCAAGGTACATGCCCTTGACTGGAATCAAACCCGGGACCTTTCAGTCCGCAGGCCAACGCTCTATCCACTGAGCCAAATTGGTTTGGCCTATTTTTTTATTTACAGAAAAATTGCAGAGTACAGAGAGGTCCCATTAAATTGGCCAAACTAGTTTGTATTTCATCTGTTTTTCCACTAACATTCTTTGTCTGTTCCAGGATCCAAACCAAAATACCACATTGCATTTGGTGAACCAATTTATTTTTTTAATCCTTACCTGGGAATATGGGCTTTGTTTTGTTTTTAATTGATTTTAGAGAGAGGAAGGAAGAGAGAGAAAACCATTAATGTGAGAGAGACACATCAATCAGTTGCCTCCCATACTCACCCCAACCAGGGATTGAACCTGCAACCTGGGTATGTGCCCTGACTGGGAATTGAACCCTCAACCCTTCCATGCACAGGATGACACTCTGACCAACTGAGCCACACTGGCCAAGGCACCAATTTTTTTTACATTGAAATTCACAGAACATACAATTAACCATGTTAAATATATATTTTATTGATTTTTTTTACAGAGAGGAAGGGAGAGGGATAGAGAGTTAGAAACATCGATGAGAGAGAAACATCGATCAGCTGCCTCCTGCACCCCCCCTACTGGGGATGTGCCCACAACCAAGGTACATGCCCTTGACCAGAATCAAACCCAGGACCCTTCAGTCCTCAGGCTGATGCTCTATCCACTGAGCCAAACCGGTCAGGGCAAAATTAACCATTTTAAAATGAGCAATTCAGTGGCATTTAGCAGATTTAAAATGTTGTGCAACCACTTTTATCTAGTTCCAAAACATTTTCATCAATCCAAAATAAAAACCCTTACCAATCAAGCAGTTACTCCCCATGTTTCCCTCTCCCAGCCCTTGGCAACCACTAATCTCTATTTCTTTAATGGTCTTCACAGCATTTAGCACAATGCCACGTACCTTCCTAGGAAGTACAATAGTGTAGGGGGTGGGGGGGGGGGGGCGCGGGTTGTGGGGTATTTTTATTTTTTAAAAAAATTATACATACTAAAAGATGCAGATAAATTTAGAGGTTGATGAATTTTCACAAACTGAACACATCCATGTAACATACTTAGATCAATAAACAACATGACCAGCACCCTAAAAAAAAGCCCCTTTGGTCTCCCAGTCACTATCTCCCCAGTAGTAATAGCTATACTGACTTAAAACAGCACAGATTAATTTTGCCTGGGTTTGTATTTCATATAAACGAAATCATAATATGTACTCCTGTTTGACTACTTCTGTTCAATATTATGTTTAATATTTATTCATATTGTTGCATTCACAATACTTTTTTATAGATCAGAGTGAAAGATTAAGGTAAAATTTGCAGAGGGTGAGGGTGGGAATAGGTCTTCCAGGCAAAAAAAAAAAAAAGAGAGACACATGGGAAAAATAGATAACACCAAACAGCAACATTTTAAAATTGTCACCCTGTTTGGGCTCCTAGAGGTAAGGTAGATGGTCCTAATTATTTTTAGTTATCAAACTCAGAGTTGAAACAGGTGTCATGAAAGAAATGTTGGGCAGGGGGTCAAATTAAGGGGGAGGAGGGAGCAGTAATTATCCCTATGAGTTGAGGAGTATGTTTAGCAAACATTGCAAAGTAAGCTGTGTGTGGTGGGGCGAATTTTTTAATCTCCCTGGAAATTGTTTTCCCAGTTTGTAAAATGAGGATAGTAACTGTTGTCAAAATCAGATAAGTGAATATAAAATGTATGGTACTGTTTCTGACTCTAATGCACACACACACACACACACACACACACACAAAAACACATTACTTCCTGTCAACTGGACGCAAATGAATCAGGAGGCTTTGCTAAAATAAATTTTTATTCAAGTGTCTAGGTTTGCGAACCTGAAACACAACTAACACAATAACGAGTTTTGCCCTGGGGCACATACCTAGGTTTCCAGTTAAGTCTGGGTCCGCAAAGGATTTCTATCTATCTATCTATCTATCTATCTATCTATCTATCTATCTTCTCCCCTCCCCCCCCCATCAATTTTTTTTTTAAAAGCTTGAGTTTTTGAGTAAAAAGCACATTTTTATTTTTTTTTTACAAGAGTCAGTTCTGCATTCTTAGCCTCTGGGTTGATCCAAGATGGTAATCTTCCAGGTCTGGTTTATTAACTGAGTTGCTCAGATGGTTATCTATGGAGGTCATGTATATCCAGGCATGGATGCACAACTAAAAAGTTTTAAGTTCCCAGGCTAGTTAGCAAGAATAGAACCGTTTCCCTATGCCTCAGCCTACTTGATTTTAATAATTTAGCAGCTTGACCACACTGATTCCATTTTATTTCTTCACTCTTCCTCATTCCTTTCTACCACCTTCCTTATTTGAACACAAATCAGAACTCTAGTAGCTAGGAACTAAACGATGTCCTATTTCCTTAGCATTAAGCCTCTCTACCTCTTTAGCTTGAAGTATAAAACAGGTTTGGGTTACAGATTATGAGAAGCAAAATTTGAGTGTAAGTGTAGTACAATCGACTGGCATCTTCACGATTCAAAGTTAGCTTTTCCATGATCCCTGATTCACCTTTATAAAAGCATTCCTTTGCCCTAACCGGTTTGGCTCAGTGGATAGAGCATCCTCCAGCAGCGGACTCAAGGGTCCCGGGTGCGATTCCGGTCAAGGGCATGTACCTTGGTTGTGGGCACATCCCCAGTGGGGAGTGTGCAGGAGGCTGCTGATCGATGTTCCTAACTCTCTATCCCTCTCCCTTCCTCTCTGTAAAAAAATCAATAAAACGTATTTTTTATTAAAAAAAAAAAAAGCATTCCTTTGCTAGGGTATTGGTCCCGACCACCGCTTCACCCCAGCCCACAAAGCCTCACTAGATTCCTCCCGCCCTGCACGTACTCTGTACCAACTCCCCCCCAACCCGTGCCCACACACACACCTTTGGTCAGATCTCCCATTGTACTCCTCCTAATGCCTTAAGTGCCCATGTCATTCAAATCCCATCTCCCAAGCCACGGCACAGAGTAGATCCTCGGCAACTACGATGGATTACATTTTCTCTTAAAACTTGCAAGGCGGCTGGTGCTGAAATAAAAAACTTTCAAATGCTCAGTCCGCAAAAACGAACTTAGCAATTGCGTTGGGCATCACGGTGTTGTCCTTGACGTCGCACTATGTCAACAAATAATTAACCAGCGCCAAGTATGCTGTGCATTGCGAAGACGAGGACTGCAAAGAGCCCCTCGGGGCTGTCACCGCTCCGGAGAAAGAAAGGTTCACTCGCCGACACCCCTGAGCCTCCCCCGCGCTGCCCAGCAGCCTCCCCCGCGGCGATCCCCGCCCACGCGCTGGTCCCGCCCCACACGCACGTGAGCCCCGACGCCTAGCCAATCGGATGTGCCGGAGGGTTGGCGAGCCCGCCCGCCCTCGCGGGGCTGCAGCTGGTCAGCCCTCCAGCCAAGAGCCCCCGGGGGTGTGGCCTGCACGCTGGCGGGGCGGGGTGTGAGTTGGCCGCCGCTTCCGGGAAGCAGCCCGCCCCTCGTGCACCGGGGAGACTAGATTGAGAGCGACGGAGCGGTGGCGGGAGCGTAGGCTCGCAGCTCCGAGGAGGTAAGGTAAGCGGGGGCCGGACGCGGGGAGATGGCGGAGGCGGAGGTGGAGGCGGAGGCTGTGGCACCGCGTCCCTAGACCCACAGTGTGCTGTGCGCCTGGAGCGCTGGCAGCGCAGCCGGGGATCCGTCCTTTGGGGCCGGTGTTTGGGCTCTTAGAGGTGGATTGCCCGGCTGCAGCCGGGGTAGCGTCTCCGCGGGGCCATAGTCCTGGAGGGCACGTGTCCAGCCCTTAGGGTTTACTCCCTTGGACACCCCTGGAGCAGACTCTCAGTGCAGAGAGCGCGAGGTACTTCGCCGATGTGGGAGGATGGTGGAACTGTATCAGCCGTCTTGTGTTAGGCTTGTACGTACGTGCATTGGCCCATTGAGTCTTTACAACAGTCCATTGAGGGCGATTCAAGTCCGCATTTACCAGATGAGGCAACTGAAGTCACACAGCTGGGAGTGACAGCTAGAACAGACTCCAAAATCCACACACTTTATTATCGTGCTGCCAGCTGCATCCAGGTCCAGAGTCACGGGTCGGCTTCCCTTCGCCACCCAGAGTTCTCCACAGCCCAAGTCTGCTGTGGGCTTTGAAATCTGAACTTAAAGTATCAAGGGGTAATAGCGGGCATTGAAAACTGGGCTGCTGGAGATCTGAATTCTAGCCCTAAATTTGCCACTACCCCCTGCATGATCTTGGGCCTGTGCCTGTCCTTCCTTGAACCCAGTTTCGCCATCATTTCGATGATGTAATCAACAAGCTTTAAGGACCCTCTTAGCCAAGATGTCTTAGGAGCCTGTGGACCTGGCTAATTCTCTTCAAAGCTCTAGGTCATGGCCCAGGTCTCATTCTTCTCTTTAATTCCTGTGTGTAGCACTGGGACAGGCCTAGAGTAGACATTCAGGAAATGTGAGTTGAATAAACAAGTCGGTCCCTTGTCATAACTGCCTAACAGCTGCTGTCCTGGGCCCCTCAGGGGCTTTGGATTTTTCAGTCCTGGCCACCTTCTACCTAGCTGGCCCCTGACTGCCTCCTCCCCAGCTGGTGGCAGAGGCTGCCGGAGCTGGCAGTAGCTCCCAGCCCTCTGTGCCAAGACCATAACCTCTGGAATCCTCCCCTGAGCACAACACGGGGGGCTCAGACCCTGCAGCTCTTTCTCAGTCCCTCCTGGTAGCAGCTCTTAGGGCCCACCTTAACTTACTCCCAGGTTGGGGAAGCTGCCTTCTAAGAAAGGAGATACCTTTACAACCAGTTTGAAAAGCTACTTATTCCTCAATGTCCCCTCTTCCCTGAAGCCATCCTTGACTCCCAGAGAACACAGATCCCTCCCACAGCACCTGGTCCACCCCTCGGTTGTAACATCTGTGTGGTGATTATTTCTCCTCCCTCCCCCCCTCCCCTACACTGCTGGAAAGCAGCGATCCCACCCCCACCCCCACCTGGGATGCCTTGGAAGACCTTGGAGCCCACACAGGTTTGAATGAAAGTTCTCCCTTCTGGGTGTGTGCAGAGGCATCGATGTGATGGCAAGCCTGGAAATCTAGTTCCAGATCAGACCTGTTCCTAATATAAAAGTAGCTACGTGTTTACTGTGAGACTAGGCACATACCTGTTCACTATCTCTAATCTCTGCAGCTTTGCCAGTTTGATTAACTCCCATTTTATAGAATCTGAAAGGCTAGCAACCTTTCAGAGTCACACATTGAGCACAGACCAGACCTGGGGCTCTTTGACCCTGAAATGTAGTTTTTTTGGACCACCCTATACTGTCTTCTAGTTAAAGCTAACCTGTTCTAATATGGCTGAGCGTAGGTGCTGGGTCCCATGGTGACTTGCTCTTGACTTCAGTGAGGTGTGACAGGATTTAAGCAGTGACTTGCAAGCTCCCTTGATTTGAGAGAAGTGCCCTCCCAAGTGTATGAAAATCTCCCAAACCTCCACCTGGCTTTTGCTCTGCAAACAGAGATGCAACTCTGTTGCTCAGGGATGTTTTTCTACCCCACACATATTGATTCAGCACCTGTTGTGACAGAATGACCATGTGTGGTGCAGGGTATGGCACTGGACTAGAAGCCAGGAGATCCCGTGCTCAAGCCCAGCTCTGTACCTGACTCACTGTGTGATATCAGACAGGCCCTGTTGCCTCTGCATCCAATTTCCACATCAGAATGAAAGCGATAAACAGGATTGGTGATTTTCAACTTAATTTTTTTATTACTGATACCCATTTCTCAAATCAAATCTCCCTCAACCCTAAAATTAAAATACAACAACACACAGATATTAAAGCGGAACTGCCCTAGTGAGGCCTCTCCTTCGACACTCTCACCCTCCCTTGTCCCCCACCTCCTGCAAAGCTCCTAGGCAGCCCTGCCCTGTTGCTGCTGATAAACAGAAGGCATTTATTTGCTCCCTCAGCCTTCTAAAGTAGAAGTGAGAATGAAGCCAGTGGAATGCAGCTCTGGATTCCAGAAGCTGGGAGCTGCCACAGAGGTTGCTGCTATCTGAGACGTGTGTAGACCCAGCTTCAGAATCTGATTTGACTCCAGAATGACATTGAGCAAGTTAAAGTTACTTAACCTCTCTGAGCCTACATTTCCTTATCTCAATTCTTGTTTCCTTGTTTTCTCAGCTCTCCAGCCACCAAAGCAAAGCAAAGCAAAGATAGTCGAGGCGGAGAGGTGCCTGCTGAATCAAGTGTTTACCAGGACTAGTAGATAAAACCGAGCACTCGTCTAGAACAAATTCAAATTCTGGCTGTTACTAACTAGCTGTGTAGTCTTGGGCAAGTGACAACCTTTCTGAGCTAGGCTAATCCCTGGCAGACCTGGGAGCAAAATCTTTTTTTTTAAATATTTTTTTTAAAATATATTTTATTGATTTTTTACAGAGAGGAAGGGAAAGAGATAGAGAGCCAGAAACATCGATGAGAGAGAAACATCGATCAGCTGCCTCCCGCACATCTCCTACTGGGGATATGCCCGCAACCCAGGTACATGCCCTTGACCGGAATCGAACCGGGGACCCCCCAGTCCGCAGGCCGACGCTCCATCCACTGAGCCAAACCGGCCTCGGCTTTAAAATATTTTTTATTGATTTTATAGAGAGTGGGAGCGGGAGGTAGAAACAGCAATGAGAGAGAATCATTGATAGGCTGCCTCCTGCACGCCCCCCACTGGGGATCAAGCCCACAACCTGGACATGTAACCTGACTGGGAATCAAACTTTGGACTTCTTGGTACACAGAACAACACTCAACCAACTGAGCCACACTGGCCAGGCTGAGAGCAAAATCTTGCACAAAATGGTCACTCGGGACTTTGTAACTGCTGAATGATTGCTCATTTGGGAGTTGGGACATTTCGGGGAGGCCTGGCTTGCTCCTGTGTCAGATGAGATATGGTGGTTCAAGGGTGGGGTGGTAGGATGGGTCCCCGTGTGGCTCCTGATAACCCCAATCCTGACAGGAAGGCGGGTCAGATAAAAAGAGGCCTGGGAGACTGGGGAGAAAGGCATCATCTGTGTACTAAAGGACTCCCCAGGCCAAGGGAATGTGTAACTTCCGATAAGTCCCTGCCTTTCTCTGAGCCTTGAGATCCCATTCACACAAGGAGAGAGGAATGGCTCTTGATATTTTTTTCTTCCCTACTTGGCTACTGAGTGTCCCCTCAGGCACCTTGCCTGAAGGTGGAGTGCAAGTACATTAACCACCAATCTGTAGAAGCAGGCAAGTTCATTGACTATAACAGAATTTATTATAGGGTCATTTACTTACTGAAGTTTGGGTCAGAGCAGAAGAGACAACCCATCCGACCCTGCAGATTATTAGCTAGACTAATAAACCTTTTGTAGTATAGCTGAACTACTAATGATTGACAAGACTAAAGGACAAAGGATGCAATGAGACAGGTCTTATGATTGCCAACGCATAGTTTGATATTTATCTTGTTTGCTGTGCCATTTTGGTCACTTACTGACAGGAATCTATGGTTACACTATGTGAATTTATAGGACACAGCTAATCATTAACTGTGAGGCTTTGGTGCTGGCTGATCAGAGTTCTCAGCATGGAAAAACAAAAGCAGGGATGCAAAGATGAAGTCACTTTTGTTCACATCGACATCTGTACACGCCTCCAAAAGGACGGCTCTAAAACGGAGCTCTCCACCTTCTCTCCAAGGTCTGCTCCCCACTACCCTCTTCCTGCCTGGTCCCTGTCTCCATTGCCCTCCAGGTCAGGAAAGCGTCCCCCCCACGAGACTGCCTCTTGGCCGCCTTATGATGGCCCTTCCTTCTCCACCCCTCTGGCTCCACATCCTCTGTGCACCTCTGCTTCCCACCTGCTGTGCTCAGGCTGTCAGGATTTTCTTCCTAAAGCCAGGCTCTGACCAGGCCACCCCACCCACCCCCATTAGAAACCTTCCTGTCCCCAATCCGCCCCTCTCCCCTGCATACACACCTGGTTCCATTGATTGCCTCCTTAGGTCCTAAGAACAGTCCATAGCCATCCCTCCTTCCCTACCTTTACTCCTTTCTTCTCTTCCTGAGGGAATATTCTCCCCTTTCCTTCTAACTAGCTGAACCCACTCATTCTGCAAAACGAGTTCAAGTCTTCATCTTCTTTCAACAAGCTTTTTCTGACCTCCAAACTCACATTGGAACTCATAGTTCTTTTAGGGTAGGTTCCACCTCTCCAAGATGCACTCAATCAGCCCTACCTCCCAGGACTGTAGTGCCAACTCAATGAGAAACCATGTGTGCAAGTGCCCAGTGTGGCCTGGCACACAGTAGGTGCTCAAGAAACAAATGCTACTGCCCCAGCTTCCTTCTAGCTTACATTTCTTTAGCATTTAGGACATATTGTCTGGTATTTCATGTAATATTTACTCTATGGCAGAATGTGTGGGGAAGACAAAAAAATGAACTCACTATAAACCTGAGAAGCTCTGTCTACTGGGACAAGATAAGATATAGTCACAAAGACCTGTTATATGAGAGAAAGTGTGACCTGGGCAAGAAGAGAGGCTTTAGTAGGAGAGGGAAGGAAGGAGTGCCTTGTGGACAGCCAGGAAGGATTTGGGGCTGGAGGAGTGGAGAGAGCACAAGCCTTCTAGATAAAGGGAACGGGGTGAGCAGAGCCAGAAGCTAGCCACATGTGGCTTGTGCTTGGGGAGTAGCAGGAAGTTTGAGGGCTGGAAAAGACGACATCAATGGCCACTCTACAGGGTGTGTGTGTGTGTGTTGGGAACCACTATTTAATCCTCTTAGTGTGTGTCCTGCCTGTCAAGTCTACGTATGAAGGGTAGAATTACAGGGAATTTTTTACTTCGGTTTATCTAAACTTTCTGCCAAGTACATGGACATTTTTCATGGAATAAACAAAGTATAAATGTTGGCTAGATCAGTGTTCCTCATACTAATTTTCATCCAGCCCAGATTGATTTTTTTTATAAAGTAAAAATGAATTACTAGAAAAATATTATTTAAAAAGAAAAAGAGAGGCCCTAACCGGTTTGGCTCAGTGGCTAGAGCATCAGCCTGCGGACTCAAGGGTCCCAGGTTCGATTCCGGTCAAGGGCATGTACCTTGGTTGCGGGCACATCCCCAGTGGGGAGTGTGCAGGAGGCAGCTCATCAATGTTTCTCTCTCATCAATGTTTCTAATTCTCTCTCCCTCTCCCTTCCTCTCTGTAAAAAATCAATAAAATATATTTAAAAAAAAAAAAAAAGAAAAGAAAAGAAAAAGAAAAAGAGAGACCATATAAGTATGAGCCCAAATTTTGTATTACTGGGTTCAAATTGCTATGAAAGTTTCTTAAGGCCTACTTTCATTTCTCTACTTATCTTATAGACCAGCAAGGACTGGTGAACCACACTCAGAGGAACATTGAGGTAGAGAGCAGATGCATGCAGGAATCCAGAAGAGCTTGGGAGGTATATGACCACCTCCTGGGGACGGGGACCATGTCTCACCTTCCTCCTGTTGTCCCCACATAGCTGAACACCCAGCAGATACCCCAGGAGCCCTCAGTTCCAACCAGCTGGCTACCCTGTACCCTGACTGCTCACCATGCAGCCTCAGTCTGTTCTCCACAGCGGCTACTTCCACCCACTGCTTCGGACCTGGCAGGCAGCCGCCACTACATTCAGTGCCTCCAACCTCATCTACCCCATCTTTGTCACGTGAGTCCCCAGAATGAGCCGGGTCTCGGATCCACAGGGTGTGGGTGGGACCAGAGCAGGCATCTGTTTGCGGGTGATAAAGTGAGATGTCAGTTTGGAGCTCAAGGTATGGGTTAAGGACAGCTGTCTTAAGAATGAAACAAACCTTGAGAAGAATTCAATCTTCCCATTTGGAAAATAAGAATAAGTCTTACCTGCCATCCTGAGCTTTTGCAGTATGACAGAAGCTGGGAAGGTATTCTGTAGATTGCAAAGTGCTATGTACATGTAAGAGGTGGTAGTCATGATTATAAATAACTAGAGGCCTGGTGCATGACATTTGTGCACTGGGGAGGAGGGGGGTCCCTCAGCCTGGCCTGCACCCTTTCACAGTCCAGAAGCCCTCGGGGGATGTCCTGGCTCACGTGGGAAGCAGACTTAAGCCGTCAGTCTTAGTCCTGCCTTCTGGCTGAGCGCACTGACCACCAGGGGGCAGCTCCTGCGTTGAGCTTCTGCCCCCTGGTGGTCAGTGCGCATCATAGGGACCTGCCCTTCAGTCGATTTGCATATTACCCTTTTATTATATAGCATAGCAACAGCTGACATTTATTGAGAACTCACTGTGTACCAGGTACTATGCTAAGCATCTACATCTGTTATCTTTCGGTCCTGACAGCATCCATATGAGGAAAGTATGAATATTATCCCCTAGATCAAGGGTGGGGAACATCCAGCCTGCAGGCCTACGAGACCTGCAAAATCATTTGATCTGGCCCTGCTAAGGCATTAGGGGTGAGTTAATTAACACCCCTAATTAACATTAGGTTAACATTTAATTAAATGTTTGACCAAATATAGCAGGCTAATTTTTAAGTTGATAATTGTTTATGGCCTGCAAATGATCTTATAAATATCCAAATGGCCCTTGGCAGAAAAAAGGTTCCCACTCCCACCCTAGAATGTTATCTCCTTGAGGGCAGGGATTTTTGTCTGCTTTGTTTGCTGTTATACTGTCAGAGCCTAGAACAGCACCTGGCACATAATAAGTACTCAATAAATATTTGTTGCATGAATGAATGAATGAATGAATGAATGAATGAATGAATCCACCCAGGATATAAAAAAAGGGCCTGAGGCTCAAAGAGATGGTACACCCTCATTTAGGCCTTGTGCTGGCCCTGGGGCCACAGGCGAAGGGACATGGCACCCATGTAAGGTCAAGAAGCTAAGAAGGTCACCCAGTCAGTACTAGTAAGTGACTGTGATAGTAAGTGAGGACCTTCTGACTTCAGAGTCCAAGTTCTTAACCACTTGAGTGTTTCCTTTGATTGCTTGTCTTTTAGTAAGGTTGCTCTTGCTGTCACTGTTATCCTTGTTGTTCCTATTATTATTTCAGGCCCTGGGCTTGGCCAGGCAGGGCGACCAGACACTGGACCCTATCCTCCTCCCAACATCTCCACTTCCATATTCCTTCCCAGCTCCCCAACCATCCCCCCTCGTCACCCCCCTCACCACTGGCCCTTTCCACAGCTACCAATCCATAGCCCACCCCCACTCTTGCAGGGATGTTCCTGATGATGTACAGCCTGTTGCCAGCCTTCCAGGAGTGGCCAGGTAGGAGACATGGTGGGGAGGGAGGGGGAGGATGGAGGGAGAGATTTTACAGGTGGAGATGCCAGGAAGCAGAAGCAGAGCCAGGAGGTAGAAGATCCGGAGAGTCTGACTTCAGCTCAGTAGAGAGAAGGGTTTTGTCAGGGCCAAAGTCGTTCTACAACAGGAGAGGCAGCCTTGTAAAGTAATGGGCTACCCATCACCAGAGGCATCCTAGCAGAGTCTTGGAGAGGAGAGCTTAACTTCAAATGGGAGTTCAATAAAAGAACCTTGGAGGGGCCTTTTGCAGCTTAATCCCATAGTCTGCCACTTGGTGCCTCAGTTTACCCATCTATTTGTTGGGTACGTTTCTGCCCCCACCCCCTGTACTATGGGGCTTGAGCCCTCCTAGTACCAAGTGCCACTTGGCTCTTAGTAGAGGCACAGTGTGGCAGGGTGGGGAGGACCCTTGCCCGGGGCCTGCCTCACTGCAGCCCCTCCTTGCAGGTATGGTGTGAACCGGCTAGAAGAGATGCTGAGGCCCCTGGTGGAAGAGGGCCTGCGCTGTGTCCTGGTCTTTGGTGTCCCCAGCAGAGTTCCCAAGGTGAGGAATCGGGGGAGGTGTTAGAGGGGAGGTGAAGGGGAGGTTGGGTGAAGGTGAGCTGAGGATCCACGCTGACCACACCCTCATTTCGGCCTTGTGCTGGCCCTGGGGCCACAGGCAAATGGACATGGCCCCTGTTATTAAGACAGCACCCATGTAAGGCCAAGAAGCTAAGTAGCACTATGACACCCTGACTGGGCAAGTCTAGTCCCCTGTGCAAAATGGGGAGAGTCCTCACTGTGCCTCCTTTGTCCTTTCCCTGTCACTAGGATGAGCGGGGCTCTGCAGCAGACGCTGAGGACTCCCCGACTGTCGAAGCAGTTCGTCTGTTGCGCAAGACCTTCCCCAGCCTGCTGGTGGCCTGCGACGTCTGCCTGTGCCCCTACACCTCCCATGGTCACTGTGGTGAGTTCCCTCCCTCCACCAGCCCTGCTGCCACCTGCACTCCCACTGCCCAGTTCTCCCCACAATGGGACAGGCCAGGGGCTCCCTAAAATCCAGCTGTCTGACATGCAGGGCTTCTGAGCGAGAATGGGGCTTTCCAGGCCAAGGAGAGCCGCCAGCGGCTAGCAGAGGTGGCTCTGGCCTATGCCAAGGCAGGTGAGTAAGCCACCAGCAGGGATGAGAACCTCTGGGTCAGGGAGGTGGTGGAGTAGACAGGAGGGTCCCAGAGTCCTGAAGGCCATCCTCCCTCCCTCAGGATGTCAGGTGGTAGCCCCGTCGGACATGATGGATGGACGCGTGGAAGCCATCAAGGAGGCTCTGATGGCACATGGATTTGGCAACAGGGTAGGAGCAGGGGGTGAGGGGAGAAGGGGGGATGTGAGGAGAGGAGAGAGGCCTGCCCCCACATCTGCCAAGAATCACAGAACTGAAGATGGACAGTACAAGGTCTTTGGGATTGTCTCACCCTCTGCTCCTGAGATAGGGAAATCAAGGCCCAGAGCTCCAATGGGACTAGAACGCAGGCACTCTGCTTCCCAGCCTAGGTCCCTTTCCTGTACGTGACCCTCGAACAACTGGAAAGGGCTGACTGAGCGCAATCCCCACGTTCTCTCCACAGGTATCGGTGATGAGCTATAGCGCCAAATTTGCTTCCTGTTTCTATGGGCCTTTCCGGTGAGTGGGGATGGGCTAGGGTCTGCTGTTAGAGCCCTGACCCGTTAGCCCAAAGCTGAAGCCCTCCCTGATGTTGCTGCTTCCCAGGGACGCAGCTCAGTCAAGCCCAGCTTTTGGAGACCGCCGCTGCTACCAGCTGCCACCGGGAGCACGAGGCCTGGCGCTCCGAGCAGTGGTGAGTGACCAGAGCTTGAGCCCCAGCCAGCCTGTTCCCCTCTCCCCCCGCCTCCCAGGCACTGCCCACACCCTACCTCATCCCTTAGGACCGGGATGTCCGGGAAGGAGCCGACATGGTCATGGTGAAGCCGGGATTGCCCTACCTGGATATTGTGCGGGAGGTGAAGAACAAGGTGAGCACAGAGCAGAGACAAGGGGGGCTCAGGGAAATGAGAGAGTGTGTCCGCGGGCTCTGGGACCTTAGATTGATGGACTGCAGAATCTCAGAGTTGGAAGCAATCTGCCCCTGAACAGGAATCCTCCCCTGTCCCTGTCCAGGAGCCTCCAGTGGGCAGAAGCCTTTGAACAGCTCTGCTCTAACAGTTTAAGAAGGGGTCCGCAGCAGTGCCTCAGGGCATGGGGCTCAAGATGGTCAAAGGTTGGGCAGGGAACAAGGGACACTCCCAGGGGTACACCCACCCTCCACTTCTGCCTACTGCTGCTTCTCTGCAGCACCCAGAGCTCCCTCTGGCCGTGTACCACGTTTCTGGAGAGTTTGCTATGCTGTGGCACGGAGCCCAGGCTGGGGCGTTTGATCTCAAGGCCGCTGTACTGGAGGTCATGACTGCCTTCCGCAGAGCTGGTAAGCTGGCAGGGCTGGGGCTTTTGACCTGTGACACAGACTAATAGGCAGCTTGCCCAGAAATGGAAATGAAGTCCTGAAACAGCCTGGAGTCTTAGGCCCAGAGGTAACAGTGATCTAAACAGACACAGGCTGAGAGGCAAAGACATGACTGTAGAACAGAACATGGAACAGTGAAGCAAGCAGAGCTCTCTATTATTTTTTGGTTGTGAGACCTTGGCCTAGCCACTTCTCTGAACCTCAGTCCTGTCTATAGTAGAGATAAGATACCTGGTAGGTGGTTGTCGTGTGGGCTAAATGAGATGATACGTGTAATTGGCATGTGTTCATCACTCCATAAATGCGAGCTGGTTTTATTGGTATGGCACACAGTGTGGAAGGGAACTTACAGCTTATCTGCTTCCCCACTGTGCATTTTATTCATTGGCAAATTGAGGTCCAGAAAGAGAAAATGACTTGTCCACAGTCACACAATCTAGAGAGCTAGGATTGACTAGCACTGGGCTCGGTCTTACGTTGTGTCGCCCACTAACTGTGCCTCTTCATAGTAGCTGCCTTCTTCCCCGCTGGCCCTCATTTCCCAGAAGGTATGCCCAGAGCTGATGCCCCCCCCCCCCCCCCCCCGTTTCCTGTTTCTCTCCCACAAAGGTGCCGACATCATCATCACCTACTACACACCTCAGCTTTTGCAGTGGCTGAAGGCATGATGGAGAGAGTGTGCACGACCCAAGAACTAGAACTTTACAGAGGCCCCAGGGCCTTGGAGAAGTGAAAACCAAAGTAAATGCTGCTTTTAGAACTGTGCCCTTGTGCCCTTTTCCTGCCAAATCTTACCACTGTCAGCCACATCTTCCAGGGCTCCGCCAAGCTTCTCCACCCTCCCCTGTGTCAGCCCTGAGGCCACCTCTGCCACCCTAGCTCCTTCCTCTGGCGTTGCTTCCGTTTGAAAGCTCTCGTGGGCACAGGTTTCTGGGGCCTGTGAGAGGAGTTTGGAGCATTAGGCGAAGAGGAAGACAGTTGGATCGTGGATCCTCAGAAGCTGTGGAAAGCCTAAGGCCTCTGGAACCATGCCACATCTGCTGGACATTGGGCCTGGGGGCTAGACTGACATTCCTGAGTTCAAAGTTGAGACTTGCTGCGATTCCACAGGAAGGCGATTCCCACACAGACCAGCGGTTGCCAGGCTGCCTGCGATCTGCTCTACTCTGAGCCATAAACCCCAGACAAGAATTACTCATTAACGAGCAGAAACATTGCCAGGGGATCAAAATTCAGAAGCAAAGAGAAAGTTCCTGATTGTTGGAGATGCCACCCATCCAAAAGGCTTTTTATTAAAGAGATATTTTTTGAGAGCGTGTTTTCTGTGCCCAGGCACTGTGCTGGGTACTGAGGATCTAGCCGGACAGCCCTCAGCTTGTCTCTCTGCATGGAAACAATTCCAATAGAATGGGAGAGACAGGCCACAAGAAAACAGACAAATAAAGCAGTTACAAATTCTAATAAGTGCCTGGAAGAAAATGAAGGGTCTGAGACAGAGAATAACAGATGGGGGAAGAGGGGCCTCCCTGAGGTCCAGGGAAAAGGAAGGGTCCTTACAGAGCAGAGGGACGCGCCAGAAGCTGTGAGGATAACACCAAGTGTGCAAAGATCCCGCAGTGAGGAGCGTGGCAGCACTGCTGGGAGCTGGGCGCTGAGAAGGGTGGTGACAGGGCTAGAGGTGAGAAAGGTGGGTCCCGCACTTTTGGGAAGCTTGGGTTGTATTTTGCATCTGATCCAAAGACAACTAAAGCAGCTTAACCTATTATGTATGGTCCAGTTTCCCACATTCTGCTGCTATGGGAAAAACGGAAGGGTGCGAGAAAAAGTGCCTTGTCAGGCCACTGCAAACCCCAGGGAGCCGGTGACCTGGACCACGGTGATGGTGGAGAGGGGAGGAAGCCAATGTATTTGGGATACATTCTAAAGATGAGCATGGATACCTTCTTTTCTTTCACTAAAAAAAAAAAAGGCGGGGGGGGGGGCAGTTAAGTTACTGCAGAGGACTCTGTCCTCAGCAAATTGTCCTGAGTTAGATAAGTTTCCAACTGAAAGCAATTCCTTCCTGGTGCCGACAGGGGACCCAGAGCAGAGGAGCTTTGCCTTGCCCAAGTCCATACGGCACTCAGCAAGCCTCCCGGGACCCACAGCCCCTCTTCCCTAGTCAGCCTGAGCCCCTCCCGGGCGTGTCCCAACCCCAGGAAGGCGGAGGGGCTGGGAAAGGGGAGGGCGGGGGGCAGAGGCACAGAGGGTGCAAGGTGACGGTGAGACGCGGTTGGGGGCGGAAAGGCTTAAGGTGGGGATCGGAGAGGGTGTGGGAGCTTCCTAGGGGCGGAGAGGGGACCTAGGAGCACGGTGGGGGGGGGGGGGCGGGGGGGCGGAGGATTCAGCGGGAGGGGGGCGGGGCCGGAGGGGCGGAGGGTTCAGCGGGAGGGGGGCAGGAAGGAGGGGGAAGGGGCGGGGCCGGAGGGGGCTCGGCCGAGGAGAGGGCCCAGCGCCGGGCAGAGCTGCGCGCCTCCCACGCCGGCAGGGCCTGCGGTTTCCCTCCTGCGCTTCCTTTCGGAGCAGGTGAGTCCTGAGCCCCGGGGACGCGCTCCGCGCTGGAGCTGAGCAGGGGCCCCAGATTGCCGCCGCAGGAGCGGCCTGCGTCCCTAAGTCCCTGCAGATGGCTGCTTAGAGGTCTCGCTCTAACGGCTGGCACACCTGTAATTTGCCGCCACCGAGCCCGAGAGTTGGGGAGGAAGGGTGAGCAGTTCATGCCTGTAGCCCAGAGTCCCCAGCTCCGGCTTCCAGAAATGCAAGACGCTGTGGGTCGGGAGCCAGAGCCTTTGTTCTCGGCTCAGCTGTGCCAGTGCCCCTCGCTGGGCCTTCATCTCCCTTCCCGCAAAGTGAGCAGGGTCTTTCGGTGGGTCTCCCTGAGTTCCAGACAGGCTTAAAGCCATGTCCTTGACCAGCTTCCTCTAAGGCATGTCCCAGATTCACCAGCCACGACCCTTCCTCGGCAAACACGTGGCTGCACTCTGAATTCTGGACCCTCAGATCCCTGCAGGAACCCTGACTCCGCTCTGGGGAAAGAAGCTGCGTCCAGCCTGTGGACGACAGGCGGAGGAGTTTGTTTCCTGTGCGTTAAGGCAGTAGTTCTTTCACTGCCGTCCACCCAGGCAGGTGTTACCTCCATTAAAGATGAAGCTGGGCCCAGCCGGTGTGGCTCAGTGGTTGAGCATCATCCTATGAACCTGGAGGTCAGCCGGCATTGCTGGCTCAATCCCCAGTAGGGGCCATGCAGGAGGGAGTCCATTGATGTTTCTCTCATTAATGTTTCTTTCGCTCTCCCTTCCTCTCTCTGAAATCAATAAAAACATATTAAAAAAAAAAGATGAAGCTGGGGCTCAGAGAGGCTTAAAGGCAGGTAGGACCAGGCAGCTCTGGTCTGCTTTTTGTCCTATGCTGTACAGGTTTGCCAAAAAGATTTTCTTTTTAATTCAATATGCCTAAGCAGTGGAAGGAAGCACTGGCCAAAGAGTGAAAGTTTGGGTTGTAGTCCTGGCTATGCTGCTGACTCACTGTGATCTTAGGTAAATATCTGCTCCTCTCTGGCTCAGTCTTCCCTGCTGAACAGCCAAGGGTTTGGTCAGATGGTCTGCAAGGACCCTTCTGTCTTTGGAATTGCTAACAATAGGAATAGCAATCATAATTGTTTCCTTATCTTGACCTACACAGCCCTGCCTGAGCTGGCCCCTCTCTACCCCAAGCACCAGACTCCTTGCCCTGCCTCAGGACCTTTGCACTTGCTGTTTTCAGTGCCAGGAACACTTAACCACCTCTCTTTCTTCAATAGTCATTCTTCAGATCCCCACTGAAACTTCACTTGCCTAGGAGGTTCTCTGACAAAGACCAGATAAGGTCCTTGGATTTATAACTTCACGGTTCATGCTGCATTCATTAAGCCCAAGTGTCTGTGTAGTTCTTTGTATAACATCTGTATCCCCTATTATTTAATGCTATAAATGCCATGAGATCCGGAACCCTGTCCGGTTCCCAGCATCTAGCACATAATCAGTGTTCAGAAAATTGTTGTGCAATGAACGGATAATCTCATTTAGTCCAATAATCTTGTGAGGTTGGGTCCTTGTATTCTTCCCCATGAAGAGACAGGGCTTCCAAGAGTGATATGCCCAAGGCCACACACTGAGTTGGCAGCACCAGAATTTGAATCCAGTCTAAAACCTGAACTCCCACTTTACTTGCTGTCTCATTCCAGGATCTTCTGCTGTGAAGACATTCCCCAAGTACCAGAAATTCTGACCCACGCAGCCCAGAAAGAGACAACCATTAGGTTGTAGAAGGGTGTAGTCCAACTCAGTTTCCCCTTGGCCCTTGGAACTTAAGGTGGATCTGGAGTAGACTTGGCCCGTCCTGCAGACCCATGACGCACCAGCTACAGATCCGACTGCTGACGTGGGACGTGAAGGACACGCTGCTCAGGCTCCGCCGGCCCGTGGGGGAGCAATATGCCTCCAGCGCTCGGGCCCACGGGCTGAAGGTGGAGGCCCCAGTCCTGGAACAAGCCTTTGGGCAGGTGATCAGGGCTCAGAACCACAGCTTCCCCAACTATGGCTTGAGCCAGGGTCTCACCTGCCGCCAGTGGTGGCAGGATGTGGTCCTGCAGACCTTCCACCTGGCGGGTGCTCGGGATGCCCAGGCTGTGGCCCCCATCGCTGACCAGCTGTACAAAGACTTCAGCAGACCCTGTACCTGGCAGGTGTTGGAGGGAGCCGAGGACACCCTGAGGGGGTGCCGAAAACGAGGTCTGAGGCTGGCAGTGGTCTCCAACTTTGACGAGCGACTAGAGGGTATCCTGATGGGTCTCGGTTTGCGGGAACATTTCGACTTTGTGCTGACCTCTGGGGCTACTGGCTGGTGCAAGCCGGACCCCCGCATTTTCCAGGAAGCCTTGCGGCTTGCTCATGTAGAACCAGCAGTGGCGGCCCATATTGGGGACAGTTACCACAATGATTATAAGGGGGCCCGGGCTGTAGGCATGCACAGCTTTCTAGTAGTTGGCCCGGGGCCTTTGGACCCTGCGGTCAAAGATTCTGTACCCCAAGAACATATCCTCCCCTCACTGCCCCATCTCCTGCCTGCCCTTGACCGCCTGGAGAACTCATCCACAGGGCTGTGAGTCTGGTGAGGGAAGCGGCTGGGCCCAACAAACATTACAGACAGGAAGCCCTTTCCTTCCCAAGATCTGACCTTTACCCCCTCCCTGTAGACTCCATCATGCATTCTGACTATAAAGCAGTGAGTTGTGAGGCTTTCAGCCCTGCCCCACTAACCAGCTCCTGGTCTCTGAGATGGTTCATTCATCACACCTGCGTCCCTTTTTTCACAAATCTGCCTCATCTCCAACAAGATTTACTAAAGGCCCAACTAGCTTCAAAGTCAGGTATCTTGAAACTTGGTTATAGCAGCAGGGTCCTTTTGTCATGGGAGATCCTATGTGGAACCCCAATATGCAAAACAGGCAAAAAGGAGACACTGCGAGGGTGAAGCAAAGGTCCTAGGACCCCTCATTCAGGCCCTGAAGCCAGTGGTTCTCAACCTTCTGGCCCTTTAAATACAGTTCCTCATGTTGTGATCCAACCATAAAATTATTTTCGTTGCTACTTCATAACTGTAATGTTGCTACTGTTATGAATCGTCATGTAAATATCTGATATGCAGGATGGTCTTGGGCGACCTCTGTGAAAGGGTCGTTCGACCGCCAAAGGGGTCGCGACCCACAGGTTGAGAACCGCTGCTCTACAACTTCCCCCACCTGCAAAGTCTAAGGTCAGAGGAGCTTAATTTGAAAATCAGGGTGCTAAGCTGTGCTTAAGGACATGTCCTCTAAGACGACATAGTCTAGTCAGATGTTAGACAAAGAACGCCATAATCCCAGCCATGAGAAGAAGCTTGATCCCCACACACACACACACACACACCTCCATGTATTAGGTACTCTGCTCGTCCTTGATAGGCATATAGAACCCTCAAAGCCACCTAGTGGGCTTAAGCAGTATGTCTTCCACTTGACAAGGGATTCAGAGGTTTAGCCTGCCTGAGGTCACAGCTAGTACATGAGGGAGCCAGGGTTCCAGTCTAGGCCTGTCTGACTCCAAAGCCCATTCGTTGGCTTGACCACTAGTTTGCAAGTAGAAAGGGATCCATGTCCCATGAGACATAGTGCAGCTGAGGTCCTGGAAGAATAGGGACGGTGACCTAAAGGGTGTCATTCTTAAAGGACACCCCAGTCATAGGGGGTAACAAGGGGTAGGAAAGCACAGGGGACAGGCACCAGAGCACAGGTGGCAGGAGTGTAAATGTGGGGAGAATTACTGGGAATTGAAGAAGTTGCGTTTTAAAAATTTCATGTCTCTTCATGCCTCTCCCTCTTCACACACCTCTCTACTTGGTATTTACTGGACACCTCTGTGCCTCAACCAGTGCCAAGCACAGGGGATACCACAGGTGAAGAGCATGTAGATGGGCACATGCACGTTATGTTCTAGTGCCAACAGCCAGGGAGGGCTCTGGAGTGGACCCTGAACTGGGACTGGCATTTAGGTGGGCAGAATAGGGAATCCCTAGCAGCAGGCCCATGAACTGTGGACTGAGGGCTGCTACGGGGAGTTAGATTGGTGATTTGGGGAGTGTGGTGTAAGGGCCTTCGGGTGCCATCTAGAAGAATCTGGCCTTGACCCAGGTTTGGAGGCAGGAAAGCTCTTCTCAGACACCTTCCCGAGTGTCCGGCGGTGAGGACAGGGTCATGAGCTGTAGTCTCAGAGCCATAGGGGCCTCAGAAGTCACTGCAGTCATAAAAGTTGCCAGTAGGTCTGTGGACTGACTGGATTTGATCCACCCAGTGTTTCAAGTAAATTATTGAGCAAACTGGGGAGGGCTCTGGCCTCATCTTTGAGCCCAGGAGCCTGAAGTTGTAGGTAAAATTGCCTTTGAACTATGTTCCCCAAAGAAACAAAAATGTGAGGAATACTGCTCTAATGTGACCTCCTTAAAGATCAAAAAAAGACCTGCCCTTGGTCCCAGCAGTGCAGGGCACAGAACCGACTCCAGGCCCTTTTAGGGTGTGTATGCTGACCTCAGCCACCCCCTTATATCTGAGAACATGAAATGAGGAAGACATCAAATTTCCAGTAAACACACCTCTAAGATTTGAGCTGGCCCTTGGGGGGAGGGAGGCGGGGCGGGGCGGGTGTTGCCCAATTACCAACAAAGAACATGGAAGAAAATTGTCAATCTTTTAAAACCTTTAATAATGTACACGTTCTCTAAGGCTGGCCCTCTTACCCCCTCAGCTCTTTCTGACTTGAGGTTCTCCCCCCAGGTCCCCACATTATGTCAGAAGGGGCCACCAGGCGGGGGCACTCATCAGCTGCAGCTGGGGGAAAATTAATCCCAGTTACCGCAGTGGGCACAGGCTGGAGGTCAGCCGCCAGGTCCAAGGCAGAGCTGCTGACGGGTGTGTTGCAGTCAGGTTACCTGGAGACAGGATTTTCTCAGTCTTCCGAGTGGCCAGGTAGGCCCTGGTTTAGGACACAGCCCCCCAGCCAGAGTCCTCTGACCAGGAGCAGCTGACAGGAGTTCTAGGCCCCTTCCAGGTTGTCCTTGTGTGCTAGAAAAATTCTTTCCCTGTGTGTCATGTCATGGGAAGGACTGAAAGCACTCAATCGAGATGAAAGGACTTCAGCCACAGGCTTTTCTGCCAGAAAACCACTTCTACACGCTCAGAGCTGGGGGCAGGGGACTGAAAGGCAGTGCTTCTCCAGAAGAGTCTACCCACATGGACCCATCCACCCGTCCATCCACCCATCCATCCATCCATCCATCCATCTATCCATCCACCCACCTGTCCATCCACCCATCCATCCATCCACCCATCCACCCACCCGTCCATCCACCCATCTCTCCATCCATCTATCCATCCACCCATTCGCTTGCCAAATATTTGCTCACCAGGCACCATGCTGGATGCCAGAGATAAAATGGTGAACAAGACACCCTTAGAGGGTGAATTTGGGAGACTAAGGCCCAGGGAATGGCAGGTTCCCCACAGATACAGCATTTAATGGTTATACCGGATCTGAAATGGATCCTACCCCTCCTAAAGCTGCCCGGTGGGCATGGGCAACATTTGGGAAAAGGATACTAGGTAGAAATGTGGCCTAAAAGGATGGTGGGCAGGCAGATCTAGCCTCCCCAGTGCCGAAGGTCAGTGGACAATGGAAATGGTCTGGTCAGCCACAGCAAAGACTGGGAAGAGGGGCCCAGGGAAGGACGCATGGTGGGTGTGGAGCACTGTGCCCGAGGTTGGATCGTAAAATAGCAGCTCCTGGGCCTGCAAGTCCAACAGCACACCCAGCTGTGCTGGGCAGCGCAGCAGCCCCAGGGGAACATGCTGCCCGCCGTGTGAGAAACAGAACTCTTGGTCGTAGCGGGAGAAGACCCAGGAGTAGGCATTGTGGCCCAGACGAGAGTCACTGCCAGAACCCTTACGGGGCAGCTGGCCTAAGGCCACGCCCACCTTGTAGGCACAACTGTTCTGCACATTTACCATCCACGCGTGCAGCCCAGACTGGAAAGAGGTGGCGGCCAGGGCGTTGGGCCAGTGGTCAAAGCGCTCTGGGCCATCTGCACAGGCTTTGGACTTCTTGGCGTTGAAGGTCAGAGTCCTTCCATCATCTGACAATTGCAGGAAGGGGCTGACAGTCCTCTCATCGATGCGCACATCCTCTGTGCCTGCCAGAAAGAATCTCAGAGTTGCCCAAGGTCCACACTCAGCCCTACCCTGGTCCTGTCAGGTAGTGAAGGGCTTCCTTATCACTCAATGGCAGCCATTTACTCTCTCTAAGCCTCAGTTTCCTCATCTGTAAAATGGGGATCAAAATAGGACTTATCACAGGATAGATGTAAGGATCAAACGAAATGATACATGGAAAGTACCCAGCAATAATATGTGTTCAATAAATTGTGGTCATAACAGTCGTTATTACTATTTGTAAACTCTGATAGAAATAAGGCCCAGAGAAGCAAATTGCCCAAGGTCACACACGAAGTTGGTGGCAGGGACAAAATTAAGACCCAGCATGTTGTTCCTACATCTAGCATCTAGCACTGGTCATACTGCATTCCAGTTGGGCAAATCTGCAGCCTCCAGATCAGACTTGTCCTAGGGACACCGTGCCCCTGGAAGCTGGGAAGCATCAGGTATGCAGTTTCCAACAACTAACTACATGGGACTGCCAGCAAATTGGGTAATATTTGACACCAGACTCTAGAGCAGTGGTTCTCAACCTTAGAATCAGCTGGGATGATGAACTAAAGTACCAGAAATTCTGACCCACGAAGCCCAGAAAGAGACAACCATTAGGTTGTAGAAGGGTGTGGTCCAACTCGGTTTCCCCTTGGCCCTTGGAACGTAAGGTGGATCTGGAGTAGACTTGGCCTACTTGAACTAAAGTACCAGAAATTCTGAAGGTTTTAAGTCCCTATTCTAATGTGCAGAAGGTTTTAAGCACTTTCTTGTGTTCCAGCACAACATAATGTCCCGGGCTCACCTTGTTCTTTTCCTGCCTCAGCCCTGGAACCAGCTAGAATCACCTGGGAATCTTTTAAAAATCCTGATTTCTGGGCCTCATCCTCCGGAAATTCTGTTTCTTTGTTACTAATGTTGTGGCCCCACCCCATAACAAAGAAACAGAATTTCCAGAGGATGAGGCCCAGAAATCAGGATTTTAAAAAGATTCCCAGGTGATTCTAATGTGCAGCCAAGGTTGAGAACTACTGCTCTAGAGAATTCTAGTGTGTACTAGCATTTTAAGGAGAATGGGGAATGGGAAATTGGAAGGTGGGGAGGGTTAAAATTGAGAAAAATGTCAATTCATTAATTAACCTGTGAATTGTGCAACTACCACAACTGGGAGAATGGAAACTTCCAGCCTGCTCTGAGAAACCCCGCACTAAGTGGGACTCTGTGGAGGCAGGAGACTGTGTCACATTCACCTCTGTGGCCCCCGCATGCAGCACAAGGCCAGGTTCACAGTCAGCCTGAGTCAATGTTTGTTAAGTGAGATGAATCCAGGAAGCTCAATTCTCACTCCCAGTTGGCCATCAATTACCTCTCTTCTTAAAGAGAAACCAGGTTTCCAAGAAATAATACTGAGCTGTCTCAGTAGGGCAGGGCATAAGGAGGACGTGGTTTACCAGAACAAGATTTATCCTAGACCCAACTACAGAGCAGGTCGGTCTGCTAACGGGCAGGACCTGGCCCAGGTGCCCCAGGCCTTTCCAGAACCTTGGCTCCATTGACAAACCTGCACCCAGTATCACTGGTTGTTTAAGCTACCATCCCGAATGCACCAGGCCCCAGTGTTGGCCACAGCAAACCACAGACAGACAGACAGACAGACAGATGCCCAGTTGCTCCAACAGGTGCTGGGCTCGAGCTTCTAACCTGAGAGGGAGCCGAGAGCTGCTGTTGCCCAGAGCTGGGTCAGAAGTGGGCTCCAAGCACACGTCTCATTAAAGTTTAACTTTTTCGACTCCTGGGGATCCAAAATGCCCTCTGCTTCCTCAGCCCTTGTAAGAAAGAAAACAAAACAGATTCAGAAAGGTTCTGGAAATGTATCTGGATCAATACAGGGTGAAGGGGGTGGGGTGGAAGGAATGTGGCAGAAAATCCTCTTCCCACAAGGGTGACACCAAGATTGGCCGCCAGCCTCAGACAGGAGCTGCCTAAAGGGGGCTGGAGCCAAAGGGAAGGTGGACGTTCCCCCTGTGCACCCTCCACTCCCCCAAGCCTTAATTACGCAAGGCAGATGATTGACAAGGTGGTAACTACTTGGTGCCAGTATCATAACTTGGAGTCATTCTGCTCTGTGGACGAAGCTACTCACTCGTCCAAGGATCTGGTACTGGGCAGAGCCGGGGTTAGGACTTGGGCACCTTGGACCTCTGTGCAGCAGTCTTCGCATGCCACCTTCCTGCCCAGAGAAAATTTCACCTCCCTCCAAAACCAATTGCAGCAGTAATGCTGCCCTCGGTTTGATTAGCTGGTACAGCCAACTCCTCTGCTCTTAAAATGCCAACACCCCTGTGGGGTCACACAGGAAGGGACTATCGGTTATTTCCCCAATCACAAATTATTCACAGCACTTTGCTCCCAATAACTACCTCTCCTCAGCTCAGGGCCGGGGACTGAGTTTGGTTGGAGAGGGAATTTGGGAACAAGGAGAACCGCCACTTATTAAGCAGCCAGGCTCTGGGCCTGCTCCTTTCTATACAGAATCTCACGTCATCTTTGGTGTAACCTGGGAGGTACTTGTTACCCACTTGACAGGAGAGAAGAGAGAAGACACTCAGCTAAAACGGGGATCTGATTCAAGTCCTACCTCCAGGCACCGTTCAACGTAATTCTTTCCTTGACCAGAAGTGAAGTCTCAAAGGGAATAGAGCAAAGTGGGGATTTGCAGCCTTTTGAACTGGGTTCTGAGAAAGAACTTCCCACTGCCTCTAATCCTGGTGGCTCTGAGATCAGGCAGCAGTTCTGAGAGTATACACTCTCTGCCCCAAATCTCCCAGCTCTGCTCATTAATGAAGGGGGGGGGGGATGTCTCATGGATGCCTGCTCTTGGCAAGACTGTCACTGACTATCCTGGCTTGGGAAGAACGAGGTAAGCAGAGCCCTAGAAAAGCTGAGTGCTGGCTCTAGTAACAAAGAGTCTTTGTGGTCAGGACAACAGAGGGTCTGATGCCTCTTCTCACAGCAGTGAGGCTGGGGCTTCAGGGACCCCAGCCATCAGGTGGGGAGGAAAGAGGACCAGTGTCTGCATGGCTAAGCCATCATCCCAGGGCAAATCTGAGGCCAATCATAGTCATCAGAATCTAGAAAATCAGCTGGTCCATGTGCCTTCTGGTACAGAAGGGAAAATTCCTGGGAGTGAATTGGGGTCCGGACACAGCAGGGCCCTGGCTGGGATCTGAAGGCCCGGTCTCTGCACAGGACCTGCTGCCATGTGACAGGCTGCAGCTGAACCCAGCCGGGGATGTGGAAACAAAATTAGATCCAAAAAAGGCATTTCTCAGATAAGTGAGTTCCCAGCTAGAAGGTGCTTGACAACTTTTGAACACAGTACTTTCTAAAGGCACAAGGAACCGCAAATAAATTTTGACTTCTACGAATGGGTTTGTCAGTAGTATTTTTTTTCCTAAATATATTTTTATTGATTTCAGAGAGGAAGGGAGGGAGAGAGAGAGAGAATCATCAATGATGAGAAAGACTCATTGATTGGCTGCCTCCTGCACACCCCCTACGGGGGATCAAGCCCACAACCGGGCATATGCCCTTGACCAGAATCAAACCTGGGACCCCTCAGTCCGCAAGCCGACGCTCTATCCACTGAGCCAAACCGGCGAGGGCTGTCAGTAGTATTTTGTTTAAGCAATTCTCAAACAACCCTGTATGTATTATAGGACCAAACAAATGAATGACTATATTGCTGTTGTGGGATGCCAAGGTTCTCACTGTGAAAAAAGAAAGATATAAACATAGAATGGGCGAAATCAAAGGAAAAATGCTGTAGTGTTCCCTTGGAATTAGAAGTTGTAATACAAACTCATAAATAAAAAAAAACACTCACACTTCCCAGCTCTGTCTGCTGTCTACTGAGAAGGCCTGGAAGCAATGATGCATCGGCAACAAGGCACATCTCCTGCCCAGATCTCAGTTTTTAAATACCACTCCCCACTACAAGGAACCAAGAGTTCCTGGAGAAATAGCTGGTTCCAGGGCTGAGGCAGGAAAAGAACAAGGTGAGCCCGGGGCCATTACGTTGTGCTGGAACACAAGAAAGTTCTTAAAGAATGATGGGGCCCAGCCGGCGTGACTCAGTAGTTGTGTCCACCTATGAACCAGGAGGTCATGATCCGATTCCCGGTCAGGGCACATGCCCGGGCTGTGGGCTTGGTCCCCAGTGTGGGACATGCAGTAGACAGCTGATCAATGATTCTCTCTCATTACTGATGTTTCTATTTCTCTCTTCCTCTTTGAAATCAATAAAAATATGTTTAATTTTTTAGAAAAGAATAATGGGGACTTGTCAAAAGGATCCAGGATCCAGCCCCAAGGGACTAAAACTGGCCAAATCTAGGACAGTTTGAAGATCAAAATTAGTAATAGTAGCAGTAGTATCAGATTATAATACACTGAATAAAAAAAGAATTCGCAAGTCTATATTTATACTAAATAAATGAATGAACAAGCAAATAAATAAGTGAATAATTCAGGAATTTAGCATCAATGGAGACTAAAATTATGGGATGAAGTTTGAAGGTAAAGAGGTTATTTATACAAAATGCACCTCCTCACATTGCTTATTCATTACAAAAGTAAAGATATAACTTTATAATGAAGAAACCTGATAGACACAATTTTATCCATGTGATCAAAATTGACATTACTGATAAGGGACAAAGTGACATCACGTGCCCTCTGACTTGACAGACTGAGAACACATCACTTATGAGATATTCTTGCCAAAAATGCATAACCTGAACCCAATCATGAGGTAACATCAGATGAACTCAAATTGAGGAATGTTCTACAAAACAACTGTCCTAGACTCATTAAAAATGTTTTTCTTTTTTTAAAAAATGGCTGTTACCGGTTTGGCTCAGTGGATAGAGCGTCGGCCTGCGGACTGAAGGGTCCCAGGTTCGATTCCGGTCAAGGGCATGTACCTTGGTTGCGGGCACATCCCCAGTGTGGGGTGTGCGGGAGGCAGCTGATCAATGTTTCTCTCTCATCGATGTTTCTGACTCTCTATCCCTCTCCCTTCCTCTCTGTAAAAAATCAATAAAATATATTAAAAAAAAAAATGAAGGAAGAAGTCCAGATTAAAAGAGAACAGATGGACCAGGAAAAAAACAACAACAACAAAAAGAAACCACTAAACACTGTTAAGAACTTTTTTGGTACAATTGGCTGTAGATTTGGATATAGACTGTATATTAGATTATAGTATTATAGCAACATTAAGTTTCTGAACTTGATAATTATACTGTGGTTATGTAAGAGAATGTCTTTGTTCTTAGGAGATAAATGCTGAAGTATTTAGGAATAAAATATATTTTCTACAACTTACTCTCAAATAGTTGAGAAAAAAAGGTGTTTTTTTTAAAATGTATTTTTATTGATTTCAGAGAGAAAGGGAGAGGGAGAAAAAAAAACATCAATGATGAGAATCATTGATCAGCTGCCTCCTGCATGCCCCCTACTGGGGATCAAGCCCACAACCCAGTCATGTATGCCTTGACCGAGAATCAAACTGTAACCTCCTGGTTCTTAGGTCGATGCTCAGCCACTGAGACACACTGGCCGGGCTATAATTTTTTTAAAAGATACTATGCTAGTACAGAGGAGCAATCATCTTGATAGATAGGAAAAAAGAGAGAGTGAGAAAGAGCAAACATGGCAAAATGTTAACACAATTAGTATTTCTAGGCAAAGGTCATTGTGATACTTTTTCTAACTTTTCTGAGTTAAAAATATTCAAAACAAAAAATTTGAAGATCAAAATTTTTTTCAATAATCACATCAACTTGATATTGCAGACAGACTGACTGTATTAGAGGAAGATGATAAAGATAGAGAAAAAAGAGAAGACCAGCAGAAATGTGGGAAGATTACAGGAGGAAAAAAGTAGGAACAAGCCAAATACACATGAAAAGGAGACAGAAACCTGGCCGGTGTGGCTCAGTGGCTGAGTGTCAACCTATGAACCAGGAGGTTACAGTTTGATTCCCAGTCAGGGCACATGCGTGGGTTGCAGACTCGATCCCCAGTGTGGGGCATGCAGGAGGCAACTGATCAATGATTCTCTCTCATCTTTGATGTTTCTATCTCTCCCTCTCCTTTTCTCTCTCTGAAAATATACTTAATAAAAATGTACATTTTAAAAAAATAAAAGGAGACAGTAAGATGAATGTGGTGCATCCATACTGTGGAATACTTCACAGACTTTCCAAAAAGTGAAGTAAGTCTACATGTATTCACATGGAAAGATCCCAAATTAGCCTGATAAATTATAGAACAGCAATTATAAAAATGATCCCATCTGTGTTTAAAAAAATATTTTTTAAGGAGGCAAAAATTCTCCTATGATTATATATAGGAAAGTCCCAAAGACATACAACTAACTGTTAAAACTGATCACCTCTAGAGAATGGTGTTGGAAAGAGATGACTCATTTTTAATTTGAATAGTTTTATATTGGTGGATTTTTTTTTCTTTCTCTCATACATATGTATTGCTATTGAACTTAAATACAAAAATAGATAAGAATAATGGGCTGTGCTCCTCAAGTACAGCTCTGAAATCTTGCACTGATTAAGAATTTAATTTCCTTGCCTGGCAATTTACATCCTTTTAGCCACTCCTCAGAATCTTGGTTCCCAGCCTTTTGGGACCTAGGCAGGGCCTGGTGAAATTCTTTTCATATTGCACACTTCACATGCAAATTTGAGGAGACAGTCCTGAGACAGGTGTCAGGTGTGGGTCCCAGTCCCAGCTCTGGGGCTTGGGCAAGTCCCTTCCCCTCTTTGAGCCTCAGCATTCGCATCTGGAGATGGGCTGATAAAACCCTCCAACAGGGTGACAGTACAGTTTTTAATGGGATGATGTTAGACTGTGGCAAGCCTCTGGTTAATAAGTGATTATCTCACTCCCTTACACATGGGTCTAAAGCAGTTCTCCACGCAAGGAGCAGAAAGGCCCCGTCCATCAAGCCTGGCGCCAGAGAAGCCACTCACAGCTGCACACCCTGGGCTTTCCCCCAGGAGCAGCGGAGCCTGAACGCAGTGAACTATTTAGAGGCCTGAAGGCCACGGTTTCCATGATTGCCCAAGCAAATCAGGGACCATACTCACCTCTCAAAAATCTCCTGCTCCTTCTGCTGTGAGAAAAGAAAACAGAATCAGGCTTGGCACCAGAAACCCAGCAGGCAGTCAAGATCTGAATAGATTCAACTGGCGTGGAGGGCTCCGCGGAGACGGAGACCCTAGGATAAAAATTTCTACTCCTTCTCTAAGACAAAGCACAAAGCTGCACGGGTTCCTCGAATACCTTCCCACCCCCCACTCAGAATGAATCACTCTGCCCCCTGTGCCCCATGGTGTCCTGAGTTTCCTGCACTTACACTTCAGGACAGGTGCATATTTACCCAACACTTCGTCCCCCATCAAGACTGTCAGCAACTAGATGACTGGGACCCTTTCCTGAATCTTCTATTGTGACTGTCACAGTGTTTGGGACAGAACGTGCTCTGTCTGTGGAAGCTGTGTGACTAAATGGATGCACAATCTAGGGCAGTCATGGAAGCTGTCCTACTTGAACTGCAGTGGTACAGACAGCTCAGTTGTTCTACATTCTCATTTCTCTGCTTGGCATATTTATTCAGATGTCACAATGTCCCTTAAAACTGCAGATATCTGCATATCTATATAAAAGACTTTGAAAGGATAGGTACCAAAATAGTAACCATAGTGATTTCTAGATGGTAGCATTAAAGATGAGCTGACTATTTTCATATTGGACTCCTTGTCAATTCTTCAGATATGGAGTTATCTCTCCACCTCCCATTTCCTTTAACATAGTTGCAATTCTTATCTTTCAGGCATCAGCTTCTAAGTCACTTCATCCAGGAAGCCTTCCCTGACCCCCTCGAGTTTGGCTTGTGGGGTCCCTCGCTCCCAGGAATGTCATCTACCACAGCACACATCCTCCATATCCTAATGATCAGTCTCTGTATTTGTCTCGTCCATAAGGCTGTGAGTCACTGACAGCTGTATACTGCAACTCCACCCCACAGCACAATGCTTAGCACATAGTAGGCATTCCATGAATTTTGCTCACTATTCAAAGAATAGTTACCAGGTGCAAAAAATACATATATCTCATGTTTCTATCTCTCTCTCCCTCTCTGGAATCAATAAAAATATATTTCTAAAAATCTATATAATTGTATTCCCCTGACTCATCCCTGCTTCAAATTATCATTATCCACCCACCTCCGACCAATGAACATTCTCGATGTTTTCAGACTTTTGGGAGAGACATGCCCTCAGACCTCGCCTGACTTACAATCAGCTGGAGGTCATCCGTATGGGTGAGCATGTCCACCAGGCTAGTGCGGATGGTGTCGAGCTTCTGCAAAGCCTCAGCCCAGTGTACTCGCTGCGTCAGGATGCTCTGGTGGGCCCGCTCCTCTTCGCCGTGCACCCGTTCCAGCAACCGCTGCTCCTCGGTCTCACACAGACTCCTCACCAGCCCCAGCCGCTGGATGACCAGTTCCCGCGCTGCGCTGGCCATGCTCTAGCGAGGGATAAAAACAGTCAGATCCTGGCCCAGCCCCAGTCAAGATTAGGAGGGTTTCGCCCTAGCTGGTTTGGCTCAGTGGCTAGAGCGTCAGCCTGCAGACTGAAGGGTTCTGGGTTCAATTCCAGTCCAGGGCACATGCCCAGGTTGCGGGCTCGGTCCCCAGTAGAGGGCGTGCAGGAGGCAGCTGATTCTCTCTCATCATTGATGTTTCTATCTTTCTCTCCCTCTCCCTTCACCTCTGAAATCAATAAAAAATATATTTTAAAAAAAAAAAGCTTAGGAGGATTTGGGCACAGCCCAAAGGGGTACCGAAATTGATCAGCAATGTCTGTCATGGGCACTGTAGTGGCAGTAACAGTGCTTACTTAAGCCATCCCAGCCCTAAGAGTTCCCAAGTATGGTTTAGGATAAAGAAATGTGAAATCCAGACATCCAGGCTATATCTCACAGAACCAGGTTCCCAGAATGGAAGAGGTGGGCAGGGCGTAGAGATCAACTAGAGTCACCTACTTATTTCACAGGTGGGAATACCAAGGCCAAGGGACCAAGGTCAGAGATCACAGAACTGCAGAACAGAAGGGCCTACAAAGTCATCCCCATCAACAGGATCTGTACCAACAGTGGTCCAGTTGATATTTTTGATGATGTCTGAGAACAAAAACCTTATTATTCCCTAACTGTCCATTCCAACTGCTTCCATGGTAGAATTCTTTCCTGCCACACAGGAGGCCTGAAGTCAGTTCTCAGCCAATAAAGTTAATGTGTGTCTCCTAGCAACTAGCACGGTGCCTGCCACGTAGTAGGCACTCAAATATTTACTGAATGACTGCTAGGAAATTTGTTCCCAACTTAGTCAAAAATCTCTTGATAGCACTCACATGCTGAGTCAGTGACAGAGCTGGGACTAGAACCCAGTTCTCTTGACTTTCAGTCCAACACTATCCCCCTACTCTAGTGCCATCTGGGAATCAGTCCTACCCAAAGGTACCTGTTGCATGAAGCGAGAGGAGAACAGTCTCCTTCATGCCAAGGTCAGAGATAGCCAACAGCTTCCCGTGTCCTGCCCCTGAAGACCTGCTTTGTACAGTGCAGACGACAATTATCCCTGTTGAACAGAAGAAACTGAGGCAATAATTTGCCCAGTGGGGAAAAGGGAGTGGCTCAGTGTACAGTCCAGTGAATCTGGGAGTTCAGAGCCCTCAGTGTTCTCATGAGGCAATGCGACATAGGGGTTGGGAAATTGGGTTTTGGAGGCAGTTCCGCAGTTTAAATCTTAGCTGTTGCACTTATTATATGTGGAACTTTAATCACGTTACTTATCATCCCTATGCCTCAGTTTTCAACTGAAGACAATACCTCATAAGGCTATTGTGAGGATTAAATGACTTAATACATGTAAAACAAATAGAACAAAGCTGGCACGTGAGTGCTCAGTAACATCAGCTATTGCTCTTCTCTTTGTCCCACTCTGATGCCCACAGTGTCCTGAGTCTCTGCAGCTGTGTTTATACTGTGTGATCAGGATCAAGAACAGACCCTGACCCAAGAGACATCAGATACTCCCTGAGTAGAAGGTGGCAATCAATTTCAACACCCTTCTTGAGTCATTCCCAGAAATGAATAGCCCTGGAAAAAAGCTTCCCTTTCCGAAGATATGACAGGGTAAACGAAAACCCTCCTAGAACACAGAAATGCTGGAAAAATAACCCAAAGTGAAGCTGCCTTGGCAGCTAATTAAAGGAAATAACCTGGAGTCCAAAAGTAGAAAGGAAACTGGAAACCAGTGTAATCAGGAGCTGAGGACTCAGTTGCCTAGGGTTGGGCTTGTGATTCGCTTTAGAATTTTATACTCATCTAAACCATCATACAGGGGCACACAAGGTCACTATAAAGTGATAAAGGAACGGTTTACCAAGAATATATAACCAATCTAAATTATATACATTTAATATAAAAGGAATAGTTGACAGAATCATAAAGAAAACTAGACAAGTCCACAGCATGATATAAAAATGTAAATAAATGCCCTTTGCCAGTAATCAATAAATCTGACAGATAAAAAATTAGTAATTAGAGAGAAGATTTGACCCAATTAATAAACTTAATTAGTAGACATATATAGAACCCTATATATTTTTTCGAGTGAACATGAAATGCTCACCTAAACTGATAATGTTTTAGGGCATGAAGCAAGTCCCAACAAATTTCAAACAATTGATATCATACAGATTACAATGCAGTTAAGTTAGAAATTAGTAAAAAAAAAAAAAAAAAAAAAAAAAGAATGATGATAATTTAAAGAGTAAAACCATACACTTGAATATTTAAAAACCTATTTCTAATAACTCATAGTGAAAGAACAAATTATAGTGGAAATTTAAAAATACTTGTAACTGGCCCTAACAGGTTTGGCTCAGTGAATAGAGCATCAGCCTGTGGACTGAAGGGTCCCAGGTTTGATTCCGGTCAAGGGCATGCACCTTGGTTTTGGGCACATCCCCAGTAGGGTGTGTATAGGAGGCAGCTGATAGATGTTTCTCTCTCATTGATGTTTCTAACTCTCTATCCCTCTCCCCTCCTCTCCGTAAAAAATCAATAAAATATATTTTAAAAATACTTGTAACTGAATGCAAGTACACCAAGTTTGTGGGAGGTACCTATATCAACACCTAAAAGGTTTAAATGCTCACCTTGAGAAATAAGAAAAACTAAAATGATAGACTGTTCAACTCAGTAAGTTAAAAAAACATAGTATGTAAAAAAACAAATAAAAGAAAAAAATTATAGCCTGGCTGGTATGGCTCAGAGGTTGAGCATCGACCTATGAACCAGGAGGTCACAGTTTGATTCCTGGTCAGGGCACATGCTCCTGGTTTGATTCCTGGTTGCAGGCTCAATCCCCAGTGGGAGACATTTTTCTCACCATTGCTGTTTCTATCTCTTCCTCCCTATCTCAACCTCTCTGAAATCAATAAAAATATATTTTAAAATAAATAAATAATAGAAAAATTATAAAGATAGAAGGATATAATATTTTTACTTTTTATATATTTGTATTGATTTCAGAAAGGAAGGGAGAGGGAGAGAGAGACAGAAACATCAATGAGAGATAATCATTGATCGGCTGCCTCCTGCACACCCTCTACTGAGGATTGAGCCTGAAACCTGGGCACGTGCCTTGACCAGGAATCGAACCCTGACCTCCTGGTTTATAGGTCAACACTCAACCACTGAGCCATGCCAGCTGGGCAATATATTTTTTAAAAAGAGATAAAAGAGAGAATTAAAATACTAAAAGTTGGTTTTTTGAAGACTAACATGATAGGCAAACCTGTGACAACTTGATCAATATTAAGAATAATTTTATGCATTTAAATTCAACAACAGAAAAAATAAAAATAAAATTAAAAATAAATTCAACAACAGAGAAAGTGGATAATTTTTCCAGAAAGAATTTACTAAAACCAAAGAAAAAGAAAACAGAACAGGAAAAAGTCTGTAGTTATGATGGGAAATGAATCAGTAGTTAAAAATCTACCAGCAAAATACCACCAGGCCCTGATAGTGTTACAGAGTCTGTCACCAAACATTCAAGGCACAGATAATTCCAATCTTATATAAGCTCCTCCGGTGAAAATAGAGAGTTCTGTTTCCCAACCCATTGAATAAGAATTATATAATCTCGATAACACAATCTGATAAGGACTATACAAGAAATGAAACTCATAGGCTAGTCTCACTCCTGAGCATAGATGCAAAAATGCTTTTTAGAAAGCTGTACTAAGGGATCCTTATGATGGAACTGTTCTGTATCTCAGTTGTGGTGGAAGTCACATGAATCTATAGATGTGATACAACTGCATAGAATTAAAGTCACACACAGAAATGAATTGGTGTAAAACTGGTAAAATCTGAAAAGGTGAGCTGTATTAATGTCAATTTCCAGATTATGATATTCTACCACAGTTAGGAAAGATGTTAACATTGTATGTGAATCTATAGTGATCTCAAAATTAAAAGTTAATATATATATTAACTTTATATATAATATATATAAACTTAATATATAATATATAGATAATATATTATAGATAAGATAGATAGATAGATAGATAGATAGATAGATAGATAGATAGATATAGATATAGATCAAGTTACGTTGGTTTTCCCCAGGAACTCAAGGATGGCTTAGCGTTAGAAACTCTATTAATGTGTTACCATATAAACAGATGATGGAGAACAAAACATCCATAAACTGACAAGTGGCATCTTTAAGAGCCTACAGGGAAGGTGGTAAGTAATGGAAAATAGAAGCAATCAGAAGAGAACTTCGACAAGGTCTGCCCATCACCTAACCATCTACCTGCACCTGTGCTCACTCTGTCTTCTCTGTTCTGTGAATGAACTGCCCATGCTTTTACCTACAACCAATCTTTCCACTTGTTTACTAGAGCCCACCCCTCTTTGCTGTACCCAATTTTCCTTTCTCTTGCATCACTAATTTTCCCCTTTCTACTGGGAAATTCCCATCAGCATACACAATAAAGTAACTTCTCTCATCTTAAAAAGAAAATAAAAAACTGCGTTGATCCCTTATCTCTCTCCAGGATCATCCAATTTGTCAGCTCCCTTCTACAGCAACACTCAAGAGTTACCTGTATTAACTATCCCAAATTGCTCTCTGAAACCCACTCCAATCAGGCTTTCACCCACCACTCTACAAAATTCCTCTTATAAGGATCTTCAGTACTGTGCATGTTACTAAACCCAATGGTCCATTCTCATGTGCTACTATGGGGGAATAAGAGGGAGGAAGAGCCCGGCCGCGTGGCTCAGTGGTTGAGCGTCGACCTATGAACCAGGAGGTCAGGGTTCAATTCCCGGTCAGGGCACATGCCCAGGTTGTGGGCTCCATCCCCAGTGTGGGGCGTGCAGGAGGCAGCGAATCCATGATTCTCTCCCATCATCGATGTTTCTACCTCTCTCTCCCTCTCCCTTCCTCTCTGAAATCAATATATACGTAAGAGGGAGGAAGAAATTCAGAGCCCCTGCCCTTGAAAAGCATACTTGAGAGATGGAGGTGTGGCAACGAGTCACAAGGACCAGCAGTGCGGTGCAGCAGAAGGAGCACTGGCTGCAGAGTCAGAAGATCCAGGTCATAGAACTGACTCTGACAGGAGGATGTGGGACCTTGGTCCAGTCCATTAACCGTCTGGTAAATAGGGATGTTACTGCCACCTACTGCATAGGACAATGATAAAGAATATCCAACATACAAGCCCCTAGGTTATCTGATAATTAATTCTGGGGCTGCGCACAAAATAATTAGATGTTAGGAAAATGCTACCCTCCCTGATCCCTTCCCCTGAAAACAGTCTTTGCACTAGTGTGCAACTCTGCCCAGATGGTAAAACCGAGGCTTAGAGAGAGAAGAAACCATCCTTCCTGGGTATCCAGCTTTGTGCTATAGCACAATGACTTAGTGAGGTTAGGAAGGGCCTCTAGACTGGCTCAAGCCCCTAAGGCTGGGGTCTTACCCTAGGAGAGGGCCCAGAATAGAGGGGGAAAGGGAAGAATTACCTACCACTGCTCTCTGGTTCTTCCCTGGTAGGACCTCAGCCATGTACTTGGTGATGCCAGCACTCTGTAACTGCAGTCTCTCACACTGGTCCACAATCTTGTTCTGCAACACAAACAACACCCATGGCATCTTGATCTATGTTGATCCATTCATTCCATTCCATTGATTTGTTTTTCTTTTTACCCCTCCTCTGCCACCCACTCCCCTGGTTATATCCCAGATCTCACCATTATGGAAAGCTATTCCGCCTCCAAAATCTTCATCTCAAATATCCCATCCCCTGCCTACCACTTCCCATCCTTCCAGATCACTACCTCTAGAATTTCCATTCCAACAATTTCTTCAGCTCAGTTGGAGCTGTCTTACCTCTTTTCACTGTCCATCACCTCTTATTGTGGCCTTGCTTCTCTCTTTATCCTGAAATCTCATCTGTCCATTATTATAATCACTTTCCTGCATACAATCTCAATCTTTCTTCATACCCAGGTACCTGACTCTTTACACATGCACCCAAGTAGAAGAACATGGCTTCTCAAACTGCAGTATCCCCACCCCCACTTATTAAACAGCACCATCAGTGATCAACCTTATTGCCCAGAAAAAATAAAAATAAAAAACCTGCAACCTCACATCTAATCCATCAGTGAGTCCTACCAGCCCCATCTCCAAAGTCTCTCTCTCTCTCTCTCTTTCCTCTGGCCACTTCCGGTCACATCCACTCCTGCCATTCTACCCAGATCACCATTATCTCTCACAGGAACCACTGTTAGAGCCTCCTAACTGGGCTTCCATTCTTGAACCCCCAAGTTAGACACTGCCACCTTCTGTAAGGAAATCAGATCAGGTCATTCACTGTCCCTGCTCAGAACTCTCCAATGACTTTCCAATACACCCACAGTAAGATGAGATTAAGCTTCTTATCTCAGCCAACAAGGCCCTACCTTACGTGACTCTGTGTAATCTCCTCTGTGCTACCGCCTACCACTCTCTACACTGGCCTTCTTTCTGTTCCGTAGACACACCAAATGTGTCCTGACCTCAGTGCCTCTCACCTGTTGTTTCTTCTGTCTCTAGCTCTCTTCACCCATATACCACTATGTCTCGCTCCCTGACATGTCACTTTTCCAGAAGCCTTCCCTGACGATCCACATCTCTATTCCCTTACTTTGCTTACTTTTCTCCTTTGTACTATCGTTCTCTGACTGTATACTGTTTGTTTAACTTTTTTGTATCTTTCCCCCCACCACTGGCCATATCTCCTTGGGCAAGTCCCAAGGTAATAGGCACTATAAGCACCATGACTTTGACTTATTTTCTATGCCCAACTACCTAGAAGACAGTTCCTACACAGAGGAGGCCCTGAATAAATATCTGTTGAATGAATGAAACCCATTTCCTTGACGACTGAAGTTCAGCAGTTTACAGCTCCTAAGCCAGTGATGGCGAACCTATGACACGCGTGTCAGAGGTGACACGCGAGCTCATTTTTTTTGGTTGATTTTTCTTTGTTAAATGGCATTTAAATATATAAAATAAATATCAAAAATATAAGTCTTTGTTTTACTATGGTTGCAAATATCAAAAAATTTCTATATATGACACGGCACCAGAGTTAAGTTAGGGTTTTTCAAAATGCTGACACACCGAGCTCAAAAGGTTCACCATCACTGTCCTAAGCTGTGAGCATCACCCATGAGAGCAGGGGAGAGTTTTAGAGGTGCAACTGAGGCCCACAGAGAAGGATCTTGCCCAAAAGATATAGCCAGACCCCTGCTTTCCCTCTCCATTTCTCCACATAACAGTGGGAACCCTTCCAAGCAGCCCTTCCACTCTTTCCCCAAGAGCATTGATTGCCTCAGTTCCATCTTCCAGAAGGGAACTCAGCAACCTCTTCTAGGAGGAAGCTGTGATCACCATGCACCACAGGACTAAGGGAACAGAGACTAGCCGCTGAAAAGCTACAGGGACAGGAACCCAGAAAGTAAGTGAAAAGTGGTTTGGACTCGTGGTATTTTTGCCCACTTCAGGAATAATCTTGCCCTGGAGTGAAATTTCTTTGCTGGCTGGAGGAATAGAAGAAAAATCTAACCAAAATTGGAGGGATAAAATGGCAAGAAACCCCTCTCTCCAGGCAAAAAAAAAAAAAATGAATATACCTAGTGCCTCTGGAGGGTTCAGGGAAAGAATCCCAGGCAAAATATATTCCAAAACAAGCATCAGGCTGCCACCCTGCCCCAGCCTTCGCCCTTTCCACCACTCAAATTCAGGCCTGATGGCAAATTTTAAAAAAGGTTTTCATTAAATTCTCACTCCCATTAACGTCACTTCCTCCCTCCAACCACTGAAGCAAAGAGGTGGTTTCCTCTGGTCAATGACTGCCCTAGTCCAGCCCTGAACAGTAGAAACCTGGGAGGATTTACTGTCCATTCTGGGCCTGGGTTTCCTCATCTATAAAATGTTGGTAGGACCACCACTTCAAAGGGGCTTGTTCTGGATGGAATCAGATGGTGAATATTTAAGTGCTTTGAAACTTGCAAAGTGTCTAGGCTTTATGGAAGTGTATTCAACTACACTATCCGAGTTTATTTTCATCATCACTATCATGGATAGTGGTGACAAGTAGGACCCGCCAGGAGCTTTCGGGTGTCACTGAATAACTGAATCCCTTCTGGCCTCAGCACCCTGTCCAAGGTGTTCGTTACAGTCCAGTCTGAGGAGGCAAGTCTTCAACCAGAGCCCTCAGCCTCACAGCTGGGCAGAACTCCAGGGAGCGGTTGGAAGAATCAAATCTTTTAATCAGATTGCAAGGAAATCCCCAGGGGCCACACCCGTAGGCTGTAAAGGGGGAAGAAGCCCCAGGGTGAGTTCGACTCCCCAATCTCAGCAGCCCAGGGAGGGGTGGTGACAGGAAGGTGGCCAGCCGGGAGCCAAGGGGAGGTGGAGGGTGGGGAGAAACCTAGGGGAAGGGTTCCAGCAGGAACCTCCAGATACCTGCCCGCCCCTTCCCTTCACGCTGGTGGAACCAGCTTGACGTCCAGTCAAGGCCAAACCTGCAAGGGAAGAAATCACCTCCCCAGGAAGCCTGAGCGGGGGACGAGGGGAGGGGTCGGGAGTCCCGAGGTTGAGGAGTGAGGAGGGGCTGGGTTTTCTCACCCATCAGCTTCCACCTGGGCGGTGGGACTTGGAGCCGCTGAGCCCTTTCGTGCCCCAGGCCAGGTCCGATTCCCAGCCTCTGCAACAGGGACCCCATTATCTTATTTATGTGGCGCAATAACTCTAATAAGTGCGCGCTGTTACTGCCCCCGAGCGACAGATGGGGACACTGAGTCTCCGAGGATTGTGAGAGTCGCCGGGAGGACGCACGGAGGTGACACTCGTACTCAGGTATGCCCGACTCCGGGGCCACACCCTCAACCGCCTCTTTCTACAGCCAGTACCTCTGCGGAGCCCGGGCTCCGGGCCGGGCCGGGCCGGGGTCAGCCCAGCCCCGGCCCCCGGGTCCCCGCCCCGGCGCGCCTCCCTCCGAGCCCCCGCCTTCCGGCTCCCTCGCCCGCTCACCCGCAGCTCTTCGGCGCGCTCCCCCGCCGGGCGGATGCGGTGGCCCCGGCAGCGGCCGCCGAGCTCCGTGCAGGCGGCGCACACCGGCCTTCGCTCGGAGCAGCAGAACCACTTGAGAGCCTGGCCGTGCTCCGGGCAGAGGGGCCCCGGCTCCGGTCCTGGCCCCGGTCCTGGAACCGGTCCCGCGCTCTCCGCGGACATGGCCGAGAGACCGGCCGGCGCCGCGCGCTCCACCTGTCGCAGGTGCCTGTGGGCGGGGCCTCCCTGACCCCGCCCCGTCCCAACGGGCGGCCCCGCGCCGCCTCCCGCCCCGCGCCCACCGCTCCTAGGCGCCTGCCCCGCACCCTTGACCGGACCCTGGTCCAGGTCCCACCCGCTTCAGCAGCCTCTTCCCCCGCTTCCCGCCGCCCCCGGAATTAAGTTGCGTTATATGCGTGATTGTTTTACAACAAACATGAAACACCAACTATTAATGTGACTGTCGGAAACCTGATTGAGCAATTACAAGTGCCAGGCTTTTGCTAAGCGCTTTGCAAGTGTGCTATCCTGTAATACAACAGCCTTGTTGGAGACGTAGCTTTAGACAAGTGCCAGCTTAAAACGAGGTTCTGGTATCAGACTGCCTGGGCTCAAGTACCACCAGGGCCTCCTCTGTAACGTGGGGATAAGGAGGGCACCTACTCCACAGACTTGTGCTGAGGAGCAAATGAGTTAGAACACTTCCAACGGTATCTGGAGCCCAGGCAGAGGCTGCAACTGCTAAGCACCTGCCATCGGTACCAGGAAAGTGTGAGGATCCCTATTTTTACGGAGGTTGCGTAACTTGCCAGGGGTCACAGTCACTAACTGGTAGCAGTGAGATTGGGACCCAGGCAGTTCGACTTATGGTTAACATGTTTAAGAATTTTAATTGCGTATTAAGATCCAATGAGGAACATTTTTGTTAGGCTGATTTCCCCAACGTATTTATATCTAAATTTTCTTAATTTGAAAACTAGTATTGAAAAAAAATCAATGCATGTTTATTAAATATACTATGCAAATAAGCACGTGGATGAAGACCCCATCCCATGGACCTGAGCTGTTTTGCGGCTTTTTTCTTAGGATCTGATAAAAATCATTCTAAGCCCAAATTAAACCCTCTGTGGGCACGCAAGAAGAGCACTGCTCCCCAACCCCCAAACTTCATTTTAGGAGGTCTTGGCAGAGGGCTGAGGAGAGAACTCAGCCAACAGGAGGAGGAGCCAGGCCTTGGGTGCCAGAGGACATTCTCAGTTCATCAGAACTGGACACTGAGAGCAAAGTCGGAAAGAGAAACGTCACTACATCCTGCGGCATGTTGGGATGCAGGCACCTACTTCTTCCCTGAGGCACCTCTAACAGCTACTGCACAAATGGAAGAGAACCCTTCCTTCTCTCAGCTCCTGGGGGTAAGGCAGCTACCAGCTCCAGAGCTATGCCTCTTATGGGACCTTGGTCAGATTATTTAATCCGGCTGTGCCTAGTTTCCTCATTGCTAAAATGGGGGTGAGAATAGACTCTATCTCTGAGGGCTGCTTTCAGAATTAAATGAGATCATGTCTGCAAAGAACTGCTAGCTGGAGTATATGGCATACACTTAGGGGCTAATAAATGTTTTATTGTAGGTGTGGGGATCAATAAATATACTTGTGCCCTGGCCAAGTAGCTCAGTTGGTTAGAGCATCGTCCCAATATGCCAAGGTTGTGGGTTTGATCCACGGTCAGGGCACATGTTTCTCTCTCTCTCTCTCTCTCTCTCTCTCTCTCTCTCTCTCTCTCTCTCTCATCAATAAGTGAAAAAAATACTTGTAGCAGGTTTTCATAATGTAAATTCTGTGACATTCTTTGGTGGGAGGGTGCAACGTTCTTGGCATCAAAAGAAGTTTCTAATGCAATCCCAATGGGTGGGTGAAGACATAACAGCGTTTACCCTCTTCCAAGAGTGGGGAAGGAAATAGGCCACCATCATTTGAGACTGTGGTTAGAATTTTTTTGTTCTAAGAGCTGAGGTGGGGAGGGCTGTTAACCCTTATGGTAAAGAGGGGAAAAAAAGCAGAAGGTGATTTTGTGTGACAGGGAAAAGAGACTGTGGAGAGCAAGGAGAGGAAGAAGGGGTTAAGGTTCTGGGGAAAAGTGGGGCCTCTTCATTGGGTGTGGCCCTGGGAGGGCTGGAGTTGGGAAAACAGCCAAATCACCAGAAATTCTTCCAGGCAGAGGGATTAGAGAGTGCAAGGGGCTTCTGTGGGAATATATTTACTTTTATAACATGGGAATCATCCGTCCCCCCATTCAGGGGCTGAGTTGGACCAGAACTGGAAAATCAGCCCCTTCCCTTAAAGTGCATCAGGCCCTGCCCAACGCATGTCCCCACAAGAGACCGCGGGACACTCAGAAACTCCTAACTGACCCTCACGCTTTATCAGGCTTCAGAATCAACTGGGGTGGTTGGGGAGAGGGGCTGTGAAGCACGTAGACTTTCCAGTATGACTCTCATTCACTAAGTCTGGGGTGGACCAGGAATCTGCATTTGTAGCAGTTACACTGAAACTAGGGCACCAATGAGACCTCTGACTATTCCCACAGACACTGGCATTGGCCACCCATTAGTAGGTGGCAAACTCAATTCAAGGGGTAGAGACCAGTGTCATAAAAATTAGAAAATAAAGAAAAAATAGAAAATGTTGTGTGTAGTAAGAGTTTTTTGTTTGTTGCAGTTAAATATAGTACATATAAGACTGGGGATTGAATGTATTTCTTCCTGGGGGTCATGGTCCATAAAAAGGTTCGAAAACTGATGCCCTAAGGTGACCTCTGGAGCACTGGTGGGAGTGGGGAGAGCTGTCCTTGAACTTTAGGGTTTGCCTAGGCAAGGCACCCTGATCTGGGAACAGAGAAGAATGGACACCTTTGTTACATTTTAGTCATTCAGTTGATTTAATCAGCACCTACCTATGTCCCGGGTCATATTGAAGAAATGAGAATACAACCATAAGGAAGAACAAAGTCTACTCTCCTGGATAAATAAAACAAATGGAAATGTAACAGAATGTTGGTAGTGGGAAGAGCTAGGAAAAAGGCAGGCAGGATAGGAAAAGAAGCTGGACGGGGGTGCTGATCAGCAGCAGCTGATCTAGGAGGTCTCTCACAGGCGTGGGACTGGGACTGTGCCCTGGATAAACAGCAAGCATACCTGCAGAGTAGCTGGAGTTTTCCAGACCGAGGGACCAGCAAGGGCCTGAACTCTGCTCCCTGTTCCCCCCTCACCAAAGAACAGGGCACAATTTATTTTTTTTAATATATTTTATTGATTTTTTACAGAGAGGAAGGGAGAGAGATAGAGAGTTAGAAACATCAATGAGAGAGAAACATCGATCAGCTGCCTCCTGCACATCTCCTACTGGGGATATGCCCGCAACCAAGGTACATGCCCTTGACCGGAATCGAACCTGGGACCTTTCAGTCCGCAGGCCGACGCTCTATCCACTGAACCAAACCGGTTTCGGCAGAACAGGGCACAATTTACACAGTTCTTTCTGCAAAAGGTGCCACAGGTATATTTATACACTCTCACATAATAAAATATTCATTAGTCCCTTACCGTATGACACAGGTGGTAATATACTTATTTTTATAAAATTGGAATTATCTGTAAATTCTGCTCTGTAACCTGCCTTTTCACTTGCTCATTTATGACATTTGGTTTTGGACATTTTAAAATTGTTTTGATAGTATTTGGGAAAGTCTATTGGAAAGAACTGTTATTTCTGGCCTTTACTGTCTCTCAGGCCTGCTCTTCAACCCTGACCCAGCCCTTGTCTGCCTGCCTGGCCTGGGCCCAGGTCTGTTGCTGCCCCCCCCTCGCCTCATCGGGTTCCCCATGCCTCCTTCCTCTTCAGACCCTGATCCAACCAACGTCTCTGAAGTCAGGGATAGAAGTCATCTGACTGGGGTTTGCACAGTTTCCAGGAGTGGCAAGAAGACTGTCAATGCTATGACTTCTTTTCTCCTGTGATGTTTTCACAGCACAACCAGTATCAACTGCCACCAATAAGAAAAACTTGGCAGCCTGCCCGTGCAGACAAACTTATACCACATGGGTCCCTGTGCAGTCCAGGACCCTGAGGAGAGAGAGTCCTTCCTGCTCTTGCCAGACAAGACCAAACTGGATGAGACCAGATCTCATCCTCAGAGGACTCTTAGGACCCATACACTTCAGAGGATGGACTCTATCAAACTAGGCAAGTCCAGAGGAGAAAAATCAGTTCAGGCAGCAAAGAGCCGTGAACTGGGATTATATTTCTATAAGACAGAATTCGAGGCATTGGTAGTGTTAGGTTGAGGGGATGAAAGGTAAAGGGAAAGAAGAGAGCACAAAAAGTATGTGGACTGCATCCATAGCATTCTACCTTGTGTCCTAATTGGCTGTTCATGACCACCTTCCCCTTTCATTCTTTACTCAAAACTACTTATTGAGGATCAATTACGGTATGTGCTAGACCTGTGCTGTCTAATGCCATAGCCATTAGCCACCTGTGGCTCCTTAAATTTAAAGTTAAATACAATTTAAAATTCAGTTCTTCAGTTGCAAACTAGCCACATTTCAGGTGTTCAATAGCCACAGGTGACCTGGGGCTAACATATTGGACAGAGGAAATATAGAACAGTTCCATCAGAGTAGAATGTTCTAGACACTATGTTGGACACCAGCAATAAATACAGGTGTAAATAAGACTCAGTCACTGTCCACATGGAGCTCACAGGCAAGCGAGAGAGCCCAGTAAAAGAAAAATCACGCTGTGTTGCAGAAAGCATGAGGGGCTTTGGAAGCGCACGGGAAGGATAACTAATTCAGTCTGGAGGAGGAAGAGAGGGTGAAGTCACAAATGACTCCTAGAGCCCTGCCATGGTTGATTGGTGAATGGCAATGCCCCTGCACTTAGAAAGAAAAGAGGAAGAACAGGTTTGGGGGGAAGATAATGTTTCCAGTGTGATTCATGTCGAGGATTGATGATTTTACATAGCCAAGTGTGGATGGGCAAGAAGCAGGTGGATACACAGGTCTAGGAGAAGTCTGGCTAGAGATACCAGTTTTGAAGTTTCAGGTGCCTTGAACCAAAGGGGAGGGGGGGGGGGGAGAGTTTTATATCCCCAGAACTGATGCATCTGGAGGGCAGGGATCTGGTAAGTCAACTGTTGCTACACCAAGCCTAGCCCAGGGCCCCAGGCGCAAAGCCATCACTCTCTCCTGGTTGCCAGGCTGTTATGGGGAAGAGGGACTAAGTTTGTAGGGAAAGCCCTCAGCTCTGAACTACAATCAGTGTTGCAAGTGACATGGGGTAGATCCCAGCTCCTGACAGGAGGAAGTCTAACAACAAGCCACTGACTCAGAAAGTAATGAATGCATCATCAAGGGAGTGTCAACAGGGCTAGAGGAACCCCATCAGGGATACTGGAGAGGGGACGCCCTCTCTGGGGAAGACAGACCCAATCACCAGCTTGATATTCTGTAAAGGAACATTTCCCTCACCACCCCCAACCCCGTTTCCACAGGCGCCCAACTTTCAGAAACTTCACAAATCTTCATTGAAGGCAGTTCTGCTGGGAGATCAACACTACAGGAGGCAGCTCCTGTGGTGTAAAAGAAATGTTGGCTAGGACCTCTGCATTCATTCATTCATTCATTTATTAATTAATTAATTCAACAAATGTTCAACAAGCCACTACTGTACACCAAGCCCTGTGCTATGTGCTAGGAATACAGACAGGAATGGACTCTAGTCTGAAAGCAATGGATTGGAGCCGTAAAAACTTAGTCTAGAAGCTGCTGTTGGTTTCCGAACTGTCTTACCATTCATTGGCTCTCTAGATTTGAGTCTAGATTGGGGGGTCTCTTTGCTATGGTGGTGGGCCATAAATGTTTGATGAAAGGAATAGGGGAATGAGGAACCTGGGGAAGTGTCCAAAGGAGGGCTCTCTGCCTGGGTGGAATCAGGGAAAACTCCAAAGAAATAAAGCAACACCTCTATCTAGACGAGTAGCAATTTAAAAGGTGACATTTTTAAGGGTTTCCTCCGTTACTCTTATGGTAATAACAGCTTTCCTTGCATGATATAGATTCTCTGGTCTGGGCACATCGGTCCTCCTCTCAGGAACCTCATCAACCCATTGTTACGGTAAGAAAGCAGGGCGGGGTGGTGTCGGCTGGGTTCCTGGGAGACGTCAGGAGAGCGGAACCACGGTTTAGTAGCCGGCGAAGCTGTCCGGAGGCTTTTCGGCAGAACTCCCACCCTAGCGACGCGCGCCTCGTTGCTAGGGGCGGCGGCATGGGCCTTGGAGCGCGGAGGTTGCAGACGCTGTCGGGCTCGGCTCGGCTCGGCGCCCCAGCCAGCCTCACCTCCCTGCTGGGCAGCCGGCCGATGGGTATGGAGGCTGAGGGGGCGCGGACGGGATAGGAAGGGGCTCAGCGGGTGCGCGGGAAAGTGGGAGCCCTCGTGTTTTCCCGACTGCTGGCCCACCTGGCCGAAGCGAGGAGAGAATTCCGAGGGCCGGGCTTGGGTTGGGTGGCGCTGGATTCCCATCTTGGGCGTCCCCAGGCCCCTTCCCCCACAAGCACACATCAAAAATAAGCTTTGGCCGTTCGCATAGATTGGATGAGGGCCTTTGTGAACTGAAGAACCAGAAAGGAAAAACTGCACACAGTGTCCTTAAAGCTTGAGGCAACCTTGGGATTCTGGCCTAGTGCTGACTTCTTGTGTGAGTCTGGGTAAGACCCTCCTATTCTCTGGGCCTCGGTTTCCTCTATTTGTACTATTAGAGGGTTGAATCAGACCACCTCCCACATGCTTCTACCGTGATTTTGTGTTTGAGCTTTGGTTTCCATGTCTTGGTCTCCCGGAGTGTAAGGTTAGATGTGTACAGCGGGAGATACGAAATCACCATTTATGTAAACAGTGGACCAAGAGTCTAGGGAAATGAGGTCCTGTTCCCCAGCTCTGCTCCTGCAAGACACAATTCTCTGTGTCCCAGTTTCTTCATGAAAAACAATAGTTGGATATATGCTGCATTATATCAAGGAATATGGCACTAGAAAGCTAAAAGAGGGTTCTCTGAGTTATGTTTAGGGTGACCATTGGGTATCTCAGGGTCTTTGGAAGGCATATTGGAGCAGAAATGGATGCTGGGATTCAGATTTAGTCCATCAGGAGCCAACAGGGACATCCAGAGCCATGTTGAGTTTATGGCTTTCCCAAGTTCTGCCATCTTTTCTGGGCCTGCAGTTGAATTAAGCAGAGTAACTGCTTCCTGAAGGATTTGCTGTTGGCAATTTTAAAGAACCCTTAGATTATTGGATCTTTAAAAAGCTTTTTGCCAAACAGACTCTTCACCTTAGTATTTCATTCATTCATTCATTCATTCATTCATTCATCCATTTATTCAACAGATCATTGCCTTGCATCCATTCTTCCATGCTATGCTTAAAGCACAGATACAAAAATGAACAAGGCACCGTCCCTTCTCTCAAGTACATTACATGTTCACAGTATAAACAGGAAGATAACTGAATAGTATTTTAATTTCTTAGGTTAGTCAACTCAATAAATTACAACATGGACATTGTCTAAGTACATATACTTTGTTTTTGAGATTTTTAAGTTGCCTTGGTATATCATGCAATAAATTCTTAGCCTTAGTGTGATCAATCACTCTGGTCAGAGGACAAAGTTGGCTTCAGTTTAAAATCCTCCAGGCTCATATATCCATTTGTATCTATTCTCTGAGTATATTTATGTATGTTTAATATATGTGTATTAAGGGCAGTCGTAATAAGGGCGAAATTGCTACTTTCAGCAATGCTATCAATCATGTTAGTAGCCATCCTTTACTCTCAACCATTTGCCTGGTTGAACTGAGGGCTTTATATGTACTACCTTTATAGAGATGAAGTAGAGTATGCTGCTCAAGAACAAGGCTTCTGGAGCAAGACTGCCAGATTCAAATTTCAGCTCTGCTACTTATTTGAAATGTATTTGTAAACTTGGGCAAGTTATTTAACATCTTTGTGCTTCACTTTTCTCATCTGCAAAATGAGGAAGGTAACTATTCCAGAGGCTTGTGGAATAGACTAAATGAGCTAGTAAGTATAAGCACTTAAAATAGTCCTTGGCACATCCCGAGTGCTAGTTTTCATCTTCACAAAAGCCCAATTGTAGAGTTATCCCATTTTACACTTAGGAAACTGAGACTTCGGCTCAACAGGTTGCCCAGACCTAGTCCTAAAACTGATGCCCGTGCGCTCAGTCAAATGTTGTTCTGACTGTTCTGTGCTGCTCTTCATTATTAGACACTGTCAACCGATCATTGGAATTTGTTTATTTGAATCCTTACAATGGATTGTTAAAATGCAATCAAACTGGTTTCTTCTTGGTAGATTTTTATAATGGAAATTCTGGACTAGAGTAAATGATAGCTACTAACATGGCTACTGGACTAGAAGTCAGTTATACCTAGTTATAATTTTGAGTAAATAATTCTCCAGATCTTTAAATAAATAAAGGGTTTTATGTGATTTTGAAAAGCTCTTTCATCTAAACGTCTATGACCGACCCATACTTATTAAAGTATTATTTTAAACAGGAGAAATTGCCTTTCTCACAAAAACACTAAGCTCTGAAGTAAGCAGTCACCTCTGAAGATTTTTTATGAACTATGAGTAAAATAAAAATGTTTAATGGTGCATTTAAGTAGATGCTATTTTGCATATTTAAACAGATATATTTTTAATATTATGGTATGCTTTCCCCCCAAATATTGGAATTTTGTAATATCTTTTTCTTTGTGAGGGAAAACTACACTTAACAATCTCTTTAGTTAACAAAGTCCTTAATTTACCTTGTAAATATCCTTTCGGTACAAACATATGCTTAGACGGAGAAGGGATTAATTTAAGCATCTTTTCACTACTTACAGAGATTAGGAAGTGGCTGCCTGAAGTATTTTCCAAAGAATAAACATTACAAAGCATTGAATACCGAAGTTCACAAGAAGATCCTATTGATTTGGGGTAATGTAAAAGTTATTTTTTTTCCTTAGAATGTTCCATGAATATTCTTCAGGTGAGAAGTATAAGAAGATACCAGCTACGAATCTAATCAGTTTAAGCAGAGCCAGTCCATTTATAGCACCTGCAGTTTCCAGTGACCTAGATCTCTGAATGGCATCTGTCCTTAGTTTGATGACAATGTTGAAAAATGGGTTAGGCTGGCAGTTAGGATGCCTTGCAACCTCTACCAATCTACAAGCGACACAACAATATCCTGGAATATTTCCTGTCAGCACATCTTGTGCTTATTAGAGAGAACTCTACAAGGTCTGAACTGGAAGGGACCTTAGATTCGCTAATTCACCAATGTTTTATCACACTGAGCAAGCCACTTAAGGTACAAAGATGAATATGACAGAGTCCTTCCTCTTAGGGAGCAGATAGTCTAAAAAGCGTTTAATGTGAAGTCACATTTTATAGATGGGAGGCTGAGGCGTAGAGTGGGGAATGGAGGAACTTAGCCAAGGACACACAGTGAGATGAGGTAGAGCTGGGGCTGGAGCTCAGGGCTCTTGATGCCACAAACACTGTTCTCTGCACTGTGTTGTGCTTCTATACTGGTTACCAACTCTTTTCAGGAGGTCAATTCTGGCAGCTTCTCAAAATGGTGGCTTAAATTCTTCTGGAAAACTCTATTTGTTAATGGTAATGAGATGATTGAGAATACTTGGTGAGTTTTAGCTGCTACTCCTTGTACACTCTTCTTCCTAGAACTAGGCTTACTGTGCCCATAAGAAGCTCATCTAGAACTTCTTTTAGCAGAAACCCAGAAGAGAGGAGGACACCCTCCCAATTACTTCCTTTACCCGTCAGTGTCTCAGGGAGCAGCTAGCTGCAGAGGACAACAGAGCAGCTGAGATTAGCCCCTAGTCACATGCCTTTAGTCCCAGCCCATGTCCACAGTGGCCACATCTGCTTGCTTTCTCTTCGTTCTCCAGTATAGGATCTGCACAAATTAGGTGCTTAAGAGGTATTTCCTGAATGAGTGTATGGATGAGCATCTGTCTCTCTCTTTAAATCTAGCCTTGTTAGTTACTGGGGACAATACAAGTACATCTGGAAAACATTTAGTAATTTTTTATTATAACATAGTATATCATCCATTATTGGCATTAATTAAGTTCTAGGTCAGTGGCTCTCAAACTTTTTGGCCTCAGGACTTCCTTTCACTCTTAAAAATCATTGGGGACTTCAAAGAGCTTTTGTATTAGTTTTGTTTGGTTTTTATCTGCTAGTGCTTTATTGTAGGGTGTGTTCCCAGGGCCATAAGAGTGAGTCAGGGAAAGTAGGAAAAGCAGAAGCATACAATTAATTAGTCCTTTTCAAAAAAAAAAAAAAAAAAATGTCTTTATATGACCATTATGGGGGAGGAACAAATTTCTCTCTACTCTCAAGGTTCTTTGGCTGGTCTCATAATCAAAAGACATCATGCATATTAGAAAGAGAAAATAACCAAATTTAATACATATGTTTGGGAACCCCACGTACATGAGAGAGTCAGAGACTGCACATGCACCAGAGGTTCAGAGATAGAGGGGGGTCAGGGGTATAAGACATCCTGAGCTAGGGTGAGGTAGTACACCGTGGGGACTTCACAGGGTCATTGAAAGATGATAAGAAGAGCAGATGTTTAGTAAATAAGAGTTTGCCTGACATATAGGTGGGTCAAAAAGGTTATTGCTGATAATACCTTATCATGGCAAGGCCTCTAATTCAAGTTCTAGGTAGTTAAGGGGAGCCATATAGAAGTTTTCCTTTAGCTCAAAACAATCTGCATACCACAGAAGCACACCTTGGGGTGCTCGCTCTGAATCCCTATACCATACACCATCACTGTGCCTAACAAAATTAACTGTGTATTGTTCTTTTTACTGAACAGGGAACACAACGTCCAGCAGCCACAAGGGATGCTGCCCCTCAGGTGCCATCTGAAACGAGCTCCTCCTCAGAAGATTTTGTGTAGGTTCTGTGCCATGATGGGGAAACTGCAAAGCAAACTCAAACACAGCACTTATAAATACAGGTACGGCAGCCCTACCTGGGCTCCCAGGTTTTGTCATGCCCATTACAGTTCTCCACTGAAGAAAGAGAAGGCCCAGAGCAAGTATTGATGACCTTCTCTGACCTGTCCATTTGATCGGTTTTCTTTTGGATAAGAAACAGTCTAGCTTGGTAGCTAGTGTCTACGGCCACACAGAGAGGGGCCCTACATCTTTGAAATAAGCTCTAGAGCAGCGGTTCTCAACCTGTGGATCGCGACCCCTTTGGCGGTCAAATGACCCTTTCACGGGTCGCCTAAGACTATTGGAAAACACATATATAATTACATATTGTTTTTGTGATTAATCACGATGCTTTAGTTATGTTCAATTTGTAACAATGAAAATACATCCTGCATATCAGATATTTACATTACGATTCACAACAGTAGCAACATTACAGTTATGAAGTAGCAACGAAAATAATTTTATGGTTGGGTCACAACATGAGGAACTGTATTTAAAGGGCCAGAAGGTTGAGAACCACTGCTCTAGAGTGAGAAAGACCCCTGGCTTCTTGGCTTCAGGATTCCCCTTTGTCAGATTCAGTCATTCTGAGCATCTACGAACTGGCAATGTCAGTGGATCTCCTTTCCCTCCTTCCTCCTCCGTTGGGCCTGAGTTGCTGCTTTCGCTCACACTCTTCTTCCCCTTGCTCCTCTGTGCACTCGCACGCCATTGGGCCTCTCATCCTCCATCGTCTCTTTAGCAGGCCCGATGCAATTATAGAAGAGAGAATTCAAACTACAGCTTTTCATGAGTATAGCCCCGCTCACGTGGACACCGTCTCTGTTGTTGCTGCTCTGAACTCAGACCTCTGTGTCTCCGGAGGAAAAGATAAGGTGGGATTTGCAGTGCTTCCCAGGGAACCAACTTATCGCAGAGAAGGGAAGATGTTTGGGAAGCAAACACTGGTTTTTTCATTTCTGGGAGCAGTGTTGGGTAGTGTAAAATACGGTTTTAGAATTAGAAAGACTGGGCTTAAATCCCTTCTCTGCCACTTCCTCTTACTTTGAGCAAGTCTTTTAATTTTCTTGAGCTTTAGTCTATTATCTATTAAATGGGAATAATAATGCCAACCTCACAGCACTGTTGTGAGGAGTAAATGGTAAGATCTTTAGCACTATGCCTCCCGTGTGCTTTTTATAAATGACAAATATTATTATTCCAACCAATCCATTTTTACACCTACACACAGACACAGGAGCTATTTGTCAGCAAAAGGAAGCTTCTAGTCTCTTAACTGCTCTTTTGCCAAAATCTCTACATTGGTGTTGTGATTCCTCCCTTCTCTGGTTTTGTGCTTCCTCCCACTGTCACTTTGAATCTGGTTGCTTTCTCTCCCTCAGATGTGGCTCTCTCATAGCACTTACAGCCAGGATATTGGTAGCAAAAATGTTGATTCGTTTACGGTAAATGCCTCTCATTTTCAATAGCCTTTTAGAATCTTCAAATTCCATTTTCACACTGTATTTCACTGACTTTCAGATCCACACGCTTTCACATTTTAACATCTCTGAAATCAGTATGCATTTGAAAATTGATAGCATAATTTAATTGACAGCATTTGTCTTAATATCTATATTATCTTAGACGTGAAATTTTTATTGATATGAGCCTCACCTGTGAGGAATAGATGGGCAAGGATTAACATCCCATTGTGCAGATTACAAAACTGAGATTTAGGTCAAGTGCTAACATGCTCTTTACTCTCTAGCAATGAACTACAGAGACTGGGCCAGGGAATGCTTTTGAAAACCTATTTTTTGTGGGGGGGATTGCTTACAAAAAATATTATATACCTGGAAAAAAGATGGAAAGAGATTGTTAGCAATGATTCTTTCTGGCAGGCGGGATAAGAATGAGGTTTTCTGAAATTTAAAAAAGTGCAGTCTGTTTTGCAATAAATGGGAATATACTTAACACTAGTGAATGGTACACCTACAAATCATTAAGAAGATGATAAATTTAACTAAAATAAAAATACAGTACAGTTAGGGGGGAAAATCTAGTCCTATGTAGAATTCTCCTTCAGTACCTACAACCAGAACCTCAATCTGAATCCGTTTCCCTTAGGGAGTGTTATCCCCAACCCATCAGTAAGGCTCAGAGGGGTGGCCCAGGAGCTGGGGAGAGACAGGACAGATCAGGAGGAAAGATAGACACTCAAAGTAGGGGCCCTGAGGAGGGACACAATAGAACCCTAATGCTTGTCCAAGTCCCTGGACAGAGAGGAAGAAGTCAGGTAGAGGATGAAGTAAAGGCTTGTTGTTTCAGTTAAACACACATTCAGTTAAACTAAACTGTGCGAATGACTCTCTGCAGACAGTTGTGGCCTATAACTGGAAAACCGGAAATGTGGTGAAAAGGTTCAGAGGACATGAACATGACATCACCAAGGTAAAATTGTCAAGTGGTTATTATCATGGAGGGAATTTGGAACTGAATAAAGGAAACACCTAATCGCTCTAGATCAGTGGTTCTCAACCTTCCTGATGCCGCGACCCTTTAATACAGTTCCTCATGTTGTGGTGACCCCCAACCATAAAATTATTTTCGTTGCTACTTCATAACTGTAATTTTGCTACTGTTGTGAATCGTAATGTAAATATCTGATATGCAGGATGTATTTTCATTGTTACAAATTGAACATAATTAAAGCATAGTGATTAATCACAAAAACAATATGTAATTATATATGTGTTTTCCGATGGTCTTAGGCGACCCCTGCGAAAGGGTCGTTCGACCCCCAAAGGGGTCGCGACCCACAGGTTGAGAACCGCTGCTCTAGATGGTAAGAGTGATTGAATATTCTTAAAGGAACATGCAAGGGCTTTGTATCTGGTGCCGTGAAGCCCTACTCCAGGAAAAGCAGAGCAAACCATTCACTTAGCTATTGGTACAGGGATATTTGACATAATTTTTCTTTTGTTATTAAGCCCTTAATAGCTCAGGTGGTAAAAAGAGAGTAGCTCTCCCTAGCTGATCCTCACTCAACAGGGACATGCATTGAAGGTTTCCTGTGTGCTTGCTATAGTTAGAAAAATGATATAATCTCGACTTAGTTGGAGAAATTTTTAAAAAGCCAACAATAGTTAAAAATTAATTTGTTTAATAGCTTCACAGAGTAGAGTGTGTTTCCAGCAAAAATGACAGAGAATACCAACTTATATAACTCCCCTCTCTGAAGTTCACCTGAATGGGCCAAAATTGGGATGCTAACTGTCATAATGAAACTCAGCATCAGCCACAATCCCATAGCACGGAACAGGGTATTTTCCTGTCAGATACAGTGCATTATGAACCAGACTGAGAGAGAAGATCAGGCTGTAACCTTCTTATCCCCAGGTCTTTTCTACTTTAACACGTTAAGCGCCCTGTCAGTCACCAGTGACTGATACTATACTTTCCGTCCCGAAGACAAAACAGGCTGGGCTCTTAACGTATTAAAATCCCATCAAACAAGCACACCAAAGCTTGCTTTCTCGAGCAGATAGCCTGTCTTCACAAATCAAACCAGTTCTTCAGCGCCTCTCGGGACAGGATGGTCATGATGTGGGACTTGCACGGCTCCTCACAACCCAGGCAGCAGTTCTCGGGCCATGCCATGGTGGTCACTGGATTAGCTGTGAGTCCTGGTAAGTAAAGCAGAGCCCTTCCCAGGGCCTTTGTACTTTCTGAAAAGCCTGTTCCAAGTCTGTCTCATGGACTGTCTTCTTGCCATTGTTTCCAAAGACTCAACACAGCTGTGCACTGGCTCTCGGGACAACACCCTAGTCCTGTGGGATGTGGGGACCGGACAGTGTGTGGAGAGAGCTTCGGTCTCCAGGAACCTGGTACGAACTCTAACTGCTATGCAGCAGGAGAGCAGAAGGGAGGATGGGGGGAGGGAAAGGGCCTGGGCGAGGGATCAGGAGACCCACGACCAGGCTTTAGAGGCTTGGTCCTCATTGCTCCCCACCCCTACCTCTCTGTCAAACCCCAGCCTCTCAGGGTTATCGGATTAGATGATCTCTTAAGGTCTTTTGCTCCAGAAAACAATTTCACTAGTTTATATTGGAATCTTAAATGGTGTCCTCACTTACTCCTTCAAAACACAGTTATTTTATTTCTTCTGTGGGCCAGACACTGAGCTTAGAGCAGGGTCAGTGACTAAGGGCACAGTCTGTGTCCTCCAGGAGCTCACAGTCATGCTCTGTGTTCTGTGTCTATAACATTATGCAGAGAAATAAGAATGACGTTGCTTTCTGTATAATTTGCTCTGTCTATGAAGACCAGCGTTTCCTGGTAGCAGACTAGTATATAAACTCCACAGCCTTGGGGGTCAGTCATACCTGAGTTCAAACCATCAATCCACCACTTTTTAGCTGTGTTACCCTAAGAAACTTACTTGGAGTCTCAGTGTCTTCATTAATGAAATGGGGAGAATTATATCACCCGACATGGTAGATGTTCCTTTAGTGGTCATCAAATGTCAATCATAGTTATCTTTTCCAATTTTGAAAACAACTGTCAATGGCAAGATGTGCTTGCCCTATGCCAGGCGTCCTCAAACTACGGCCCGCGGGCCACATGCGGCCCGCCGAAAACATTTGTCCTTTCCGCCGGGTGTTTTTGCCGCCGCTGCCTGTCCTGCTTAGCAGCCGACTCGTCCCGGCCGCAGTGCGCACGTGTGGGATGTCTGAGGGACAGCGAACTGGCCCCGTTTAACCAGTTTGAGGACCTCTGCCCTGTGCCTTGTGTATTTGTGGAGGTTCCTGGGGAAAAAGAAAATCCTGTTACCTTGGGTTGTTTTGAAAAGTCCTGCATGCCTGCCCGCCAGAGGGCTCAGAGATAAAGTGCAAGGAGAGCCCTTCGTCAACCCTCCGTGGCCTACACTGTGGTTTCAGTGGCCCCGCTTTACAGCAGGGACTGCTCCCCTGGCTGCCACAGATGTTTGGGTTCAGGCATTCTAAGAGCGCCTGCATGCATGTGGGTACTCACAACTGGCCCAGCTGCGACTGTTGATGCTGCTAGCCAAGGAGATGCAAGGAGAACATGACTGATGGGTGTCTGCAAAACATGAAACCCCTTCCTCCAAGTCAGATTCCCTCGTTCAGCGTCCTTGAGAAGTGGTACAGAGATGCTATTTAGCACTGTTTACAGGAATTCCAGCAGAGGAATGACTTGGTCTGGAGACATTTTGAAAATTGTGCTTCTTCCAGGTCACTCACCTGTGTTGGGTCCCCAGAGAACCATATGTACTACAGGCTTCTGAAGATAAAACCATCAGGTGGGCTCACTGAGCAGCAGTGACAGTGTTTCTGGTGCAGATTTGTGGCTCCCGCGCTTACACGACTCCATTCCCACTCTGCTTCTCTGCATTGCTGTGCCCTTGCGAGGGCATTCTGCCCCTTTGCCCCTCCCTGGTCCTGGGGCCTCTCTGATCTGGCCCCATGGAATCCTCTGTATAGAGGCTGAATGCTAGTCAGGCCAGGAAAAACCCAAAGCAGCTGATTCCACCCGCCCTGGCTGTGTAGCTGGTGAACAGTCAGGTTAACCTCAGGATCAGTCACTTGCTCCTCCCCCTCCTTCGAACAGCCTGGCTTTGTTTGCTGGCCCTGCTCAGGCCCTCACCTTCCCAGTCACCAGCCCTCAAGCGAGGCCCTCGCTGAGAAAGCAGAGTAAGAATCGCCATCAGGGGAATCAAATGAAGTCAACTGTTCTCAGACTAGAGAGCGTGACTAGAAACTGGCTGTCAGAAGAGATTCTACTTAGAAAATGGTAGGAACGAGACAAGAGCTAAATAAAATACTCCCCAGTGAACCCCATAGCCAAGGTTGACCAACTCTAAATCTTTTGTTTATGAATCTGGAAAGATGATTGCTCCTCTGTACTATCATAAGTATCTTTTTTAAAAAATTATAGCCCAGCCGGTGTGGTTCAGTGATTGAGTGTCGACCTATGAACCAGGAGGTCATGGTTCGATTCCCGGTCAGGGCACATACCCAGGTTGCAGGCTCAATCCCCAGTGTGGGGTGTGCAGGAGGCAGCCGGTCAATGATTCTCTCTCATCATTGATGTTTCTATCTCTTCCTCCCTCTCCCTTCCTCTCTGAAATCAATAAAAATATATTTTTAAGAATTATAAATCACAGGCACAGAAATATCTTCTTTCCATTGAAGGCAGCACCCCAAAAGACCAAATTAGCTTATATAATTAAGTTGCTTGGTCTAAATTTCTATTAACTAAATCTCAAAATAGAAAGAACTCAGATGTCATTTTGTTATTTCCTGCCAGCTTGGAGTCCCCGAGATTGATCTGGTTCAAGCTGCTATTTTTAGGTATATTATGACTCCATTCTGACTGGCCGAAGCAGCAAAGAGCCAAGACTTTTATGATTGCAGGTGATTATGGTATATTTCAGACTCATTTACTATAAACTCATTTTTTTTGCTGTAATTTCTTTCAGATTATGGGACAGTCGGGGGCTCCAGGTGGCTCATATATTCCCTGCAAAGCAACACATTCAGACCTACTGCGAGGTCAGTGAGGACGGACACAGGTGTCTCTCCTGCAGCAGTGGCTTTGGAGGAGAAGGCTGTGAAGCCACGGTGAGGGGTCATGTCCAGTCCAGGTGTCTGGTTGTTGATGAGCAAATAACTTGTACTGGGCTGCACAGCAGGTCTAATGGCTCAGGCCTATTCCGAGGGCAGTCTGTAAGTGATCCTTTGCATTCCAAATACTTCTTTCAAGAAAGGCCCATCAGCCGAGGGCTTTCTGAGTTGGTTTGGGAAAGAGGGATGGGATGAGAGTCAAGAAGCCTATGTCCTAGAACTGGCCTGCTGATGTCCGTCCTCCCAGCAGAGCTTAGAAAGGAGAAGGACTGTGTGAAGAACTAAGTGTTTTCATTGTACTTGTGGTCACAGTAAAGGAGGTTCAAGCTCTTTAGGAAGTCGGAGTTTCAGTGTTGATCAAGGGCCCACCCCATCCCTTAACCATTTAGCCTTCCTTTAATTAATTTCAGGATAGGCTCCTCCAAAGTACGTTGGATTCCTAATAGTAGAATACCAGTTAAAGGGGTCATCTAGTATCTAAATAGAATAATTATAGCTCCCATTTTATCAAACATTTCTTTCTAAAAAAATATATTTTATTGATTTTTTACAGAGAGGAAGGGAGAGGGATAGAGAGTAAGAAACATTGATGAGACAGAAACATCGATCAGCTGCCTCCTGCACACCTCCCGCTGGGGATGTGCCCGCAACCCAGGTACATGCCCTTGACCAGAATCGAAACCAGGACCCTTCAGTCCGCAGGCCGATGCTCTATCCACTGAGCCAAACTGGTCAGGACTATCAAACATTTCTTACAGCCTAGGCCAGTGATGGCGAACCTATGACACGCGTGTCAGAGGTGACACGCGAACTCACCTTTTTGGTTGATTTTTCTTTGTTAAGTAGCATTTAAATATATAAAATAAATATCAAAAATATAAGTCTTTGTTTTACTATGGTTGCAAATATCAAAAAATTTCTATATGTCACATGGCGCCAGAGTTAAGTTAGGGTTTTTCAAAATGCTGACACGCTGAGCTCAAAAGGTTCGCCATCACTGGACTAGGCATTGGGCTGAGCACATTACATGTATTATCTCATTTAATCCTTAAAACAACCATGTGAGCCCTAGCCGGTTTGGTTCAGTGGATAGAGCGCCAACCTGTGGACTGAAGGATCCCATGTTTAATTCTAATCAAGAACACATGCCCGGGTTGCGGGCTCGATCCCCAGTTGGGGGCATGCAGGAGGCAGCCAATCAATGATTCCCTCTCATCATTGATGTTTCTATCTTTCTCTCCCTCTCCCTTCCTCTCTGAAATCAATAGAAATATATTTTAAAAAAACAACCACCACATGAGTCAAGTAGTATAATTCCCATTTTACAGATGAGGAAATAGAGACACGGCAAGTTGTACAACACACACCTCTGGAAAGTGTTGGGTCAGGATTTTCCATCCCAGGCTGCTGATGTGGCATCTTTCTTCAAGCTGAATGTTTCCAGCTCCTGCACTGTCCCTCAGAGGACATGGTGTCCAGCGATTTCATTGTTTTTTGGACACAATTCAGTTTGCGCTCTTACCTGAACATTATTCTCCAGGTGTGGTCTGATCTGTATCAGCAAAGAATGGGACTGGCAGGACTGGCGCCTCATTGTAGTCAAGCTTTAGTGACTGCATTAAATCAGCTCTGTGCCTGCATGTACTTATGAGAAGGTGCTCCTGACTGTGGGGTCCCCATAAGACCCGCAGATACCAAGAGGCTGATAGAAGGTAGTTCTTGAGTTATCATAGAACGTCAGTAACCTCATACTCTCTCATGCTGTAGGACTTGGAGCTTCGCTTTCCTAACCAGTATGTTAATGAGGAAGGCAACAGCCCTTCAGGCACATTCTTAACCAGGGTTGTTTGAGACATAGTTGGTGCTTAAAATAATCACTGGGTGGATGGAGTGGATGGGGTGGATGAAGGTAAGGGGAGCTACAGAAGTAGGTAAGTGGGGAACAGGTGGGCCATGAGATGGAGAGGCGATAGACATCAGTGACTGAAGCTGGGGAAATGTATACATCTGAGGTAGCCTGTGTCATTGCTTTGCAGTTGTGGGACCTAAGACAGACGCGGGACAGAATCTGTGAGTATAAGGGGCATTTCCAGACGGTGGCATCCTGTGTCTTTCTACCGAGAGCATTGGCCTTGATGCCTGTAATCGCTACCTCATCACATGACTGCAAGGTGAAGATTTGGAACCAAGATACTGGCGGTAAGGACCCTACTATTAGTGCTTCTTAAAGATATGTGAAGTCTCAAAGGCTTCCTTAAAGCTTCCCTTCCATTTCTCAGCACACCACGCTTGTCCTGCCACTGTTCAGCCCCCTGGTGGTTAAGACCTGACACCAGATACCGGAATCTCTGTTCAGCCTCGGCTAGAGGCTACATAGCTGTTGCTATCATATTGTACAGACTCATCCCTAAGAGCTCAAATATATTTGGCTTTTATATTCTTTCTATTTAAAATTCCTCGTCAGGTTTTAACTTGTGTTGCTCAAAATGTCTGGAAAAGAGAACAGAAATTGCCATTTTAAAATTTATTTTTCAAGGACTAAAATGAGCCTCAGCTCTTGGTGGGGTGAGGTGGAGTAAAGATAGTTTCAGGAAGACTGTGCCCCGTTTTGACTCTGCAGCTAAGGTCTTTAAAATCGTCATGACACTTTAAAGCACCAGAGAAAATAGTGTCTTAGGGCACCCAGCTCCCTGGAGTTGTCGATGCAGGGGCGTGCCGATCCAGCTCCTCATGGCTGATCGTTAAGCATTCAGGGATATTTAATACGGTCATAGTGGGAGTATTTTTGCCACAAGATTTGGCAAATGCTATGAATAAAGCTTGTGTTTCCTTCCACCCTGCTGCCTCCATGCTATTCTGTCCTGGACACAGGGTTCTGCTAAACACAAGAATAGCATTACTTTAGAGAACCTCAAACCAAGTCCCTCCTACAGTAACCTTCCAGAAATCCGGGTCCCATCAACGGAGGGTAGGGTAGCTCCCTCAGAGAAGGAGGTGAGATCGTGTCAAGGGGCACACAAGCTAAACTACACAGTAAGGACAGCCCGCTGTGCCCGCCCCGGGAGTTGCCTTCTCCGTCACCTCGGTCACCTCCATGTGGGAAGTGGGAGAAACAGCTTTTTAGCTTCATTAGCATAAACCTGAGACCAGGGGGAACGAGACCTGAGGTGCTGCCCTGCCCACCCGATGTGTGAGAAGGCTTTGAAGTGCAGGTGGAGGGAGACTGGCTCCGCTGGAAGCCCCTGACTGCCCTTCAGGTTCCCCAGTTATCTGTTGTCTTGAAGGGAGGAGAGCCTGGGAAGCCTAACTGAAACCCAGTGTCCCTGTCTGTTTTCCTTCGTCCTGACCCTGCTTTGTTCTCAGGGCAGGTAACTGAGGGCAACTTTTTTTTTTCTTTTTCCCAGACAGAGAGAGAGGAAGGGAGAGAAAGACAGAAGCATTGATTTGTGGTTATACTTGTTTATATATTCATTGGTTGCTTCTCATATGTGTTCTGATTGGGGATCGAACCCACAGCCTTGGCATATCGGGACAACACTCTAACCAGATGAGCTACCGGGCCAGGGCTGAGGACAACTTTTTAACATGTCCTTGCCAGGGAGGCCCCACGTGTCTGAACACACTTCTCAGTGGCAGAGAGCCATCCTGTTTGGTTTGTGTGCCATTCTCAATAGTCGAAGTCTTGGGGTTGACCGACTTCCCTGCTAGTGCATGTTCCTCTAAAGCATGGGGTGCCTCTGTTGTGTGGGTTGGAGACATAGCACTTGCTTTCATTACGTGGAATTCTTACAGACACAGCATTTCATGATATTGCACTCTTGGCCTAAGTGGCTGGTTTCCCACTTCCTCCCCCCAGCCTGCCTGTTCACCTTGTCTTTGGATGGATCAGGACCTTTGACCTCCCTGGCCGTTGGCGACACCATCTCCTTATTATGTGCAAGTTTCCGCAGAGGAATTCACTTGCTCAGAGTGGACCACAGCTCAGGGCTGGAACTGCGGGAAGTGGCAGTATTCTGAGGCCAAGAGACGTTTGCTGGACAAAATCAAGCCATGGCCTCTCCTTTCCCAGTATGGCTTTGTTTTCCCATGTTATCTTCAGGGGATGGCAATGTGCGGTTGGTGTTCTTTGTTTAGGTTCACTTGTCTTAGAAGGTATATCAGTGTTAGAAGTCAATGTGAAGCCAGTGGTTCAAAATCAGGTACAGAGTTTAGAGACATGGGTTAAACATAAGGTTCTCAATCTACGTTAAATCCAGATGCAAGTTTTAGCGAGCTCTTGGAACTGCTCTTCAGAAAAAATATTTATGGCTCAAATGGTGACCTGTTAGGCCTCTGTCATAGGCCTCTGTGAAATTCAAGACACACACTCTGAGTCTGTTGAACTGACTTGTTCCATGTCTCCACAAAAGAAAGAAAAGCAAGGGGGAGAGACACTCTGCTTTGCTTGCCTCAAACTTATCCACACGGGAAAGAACAGTGCAGCTCCATAGAGGAAGTAGACTGCAGACATGAGATTCAGCTCCAGGCACTGCTCCTCGGCAATGTGAAGAAGCAAAGTGAGGGCAAGAAAGCAAAAACCTTGGCTTCTACTCAAAATAGTAGAAGAGAGGGTGGCAGATCCCTGCCAGATCAGCACGGAGGTTACATGAAAATCAGACCCGAGATGGCTTGAAGAGGCCGACAACCCCAAGGACCTTGTCAGAATTGTAGGAGTTATCAAACTGCGTCTGTGGATAAGAAAATGGAGAGGTTGCGAGATTAATGCTGAAAAATTTTTATTTGTACATTTTAATATATTTATTGTTTTATGTAAACTCTTTCCAGGGAATGGCCAGAGTGAGGCAAAGGGAATATCTGCAATGACAATAGGACATATAGGAAAAAGTAGAGGCATGGACTCAACCGTGTGCTCCCACTGAGCCCTGCAGCGAGGAAGGGCAGGGTGCTCAGATCTGCCTGTGTGGCCCCAGGAGATCAGTCTCACCTGGTACTCACAAGCCCACTTTCCTCCAGGGAAAATAGAGTCCCTCCTGCCTTCAGGTAAGCCCACGCCTGAGGCACCTGCCACCGGGGGATTCCCTTTCTGACGAAAGAAAGATTGTGCATTTGTCTCTGTGGCCCCTGCCAGCCCCTGATGCCCGTGGCTGACAGCCATCTTCCTGTCTCCCTCCTGCTCCTCTGTAAGTCCAGCTCCCTCAAGCTGTCCCCACTGCCTGGGCAGGAGAATCTTAAGCTCCTGCAAAGCGTCAAATCTGAGTTTGACTCTCCAGTTCTCCATTTAGCTGGATCTTGGGCAAGTTATGAAATCCTCACTTGTTATATGGGGCCATAATCATGGGTTCCTCACGTGGCTGTTCTGAGGACTGAATAGAACTATATTAATGCCAAGCAAGGTACCAGGTGCTTATAAATGGTAGCCATTGGTATTTATTGCCCTCTGTCCAGACCAAATGCTCTTTTCCACACATTTACCAGTCATCTATCCTCCATAGATCTTATTTTCTAAGACTTTAGCCATTGTTCAGCTTCCCCTTTGATTCCTTAAGTTATGGCCCTTGGCACTCTGGAAACACAAAGGGATAGTGAGCACGGAAACTGCTCTATTGAGCACCTAAAGATTTATTCTCACCTTCTTTAAAAAAAAAAAAAAAAGATTTATTCTCACTCTGATTCTTATTGTTATCCCCATTTCACAGATGAGGACGCTGAGGCCCAGGGACATCTAGTCCTTTGCCCAAGGTTACACATGAGTAGGAAGGGGAAGAACTTAAATTTGAACCTGGGTCAGCCTGACTCAAAGCCAGATTACTTCCCTCTCTTTCCCTTTCCCTTTGCCTTTGCCTTTGCATGATGTCATAAAGTTCGCTTTAGAAATGCACAGACCATGACATTGTGTATTTTCTAGACCAGTTATTAACTTTTTGGCTCCAAAAAGATCTTCCTGGCCAGATGCCTAGGAGCAATAGACAGATGTCTCAGGGAAAGTTCTAGAGCACCTATCAGTGCTACAGTTGACCCTTTCTTCTAGAAGGAAGACAAGCAGTAAATCAGAAAACCCAAGGGAGTGGATTGGGAGGGGGTCCCAGGGCTGCTGTGAGAGGGAGCATACCTGTGAGGAAATAGGCCTCTGATGGACTCACAGGGTTTTATTACCGATAAAATCGTTTCCCTAAACTCTACACATGTGCTTGATGTATAAATTCCTTATCTGTGCATTTTAAGTAGAAAATAGATTAATAAATGTAAATGTTTTTATAAAAAAATTCAGTGTTATATGCGCTAAACAGGTTCTCTCAGCACCTATTATACAGGCTGCTGAAATGTATTCATTCATTCACTGGACTCTTCATTTCAGAGGCTGCCCCTCTGAAATCATAGTAAGGAATTTTCCAAAGACAATTGACCTTTTTCCACTGGGAAAGTATATAAGCTCTTGGAATCTGACCAGTTCTATAGTCAGTATTTAAATACATCTGTGTCTTTGCTTACATATTTATAATTTAAGTATATTTATATATTGAAGGAAAGGAGTGGTGATTATTATTGGCCTTCATTTTGACACAGGAAATACAAGAATAAAACTCAGGGCACTTGGTGTTTTTAACCTTTTAACACTGAGAAAAAGGAAGCTTAGCTATTTCTGAGTAACCTTTGAAACATAATTATTAAAGAACAGCTTCATCATAAAAAATAAACAGACTACTAGTTGTTTCCTTAAATTGGCACTTCTGGGTACAGGCTGTCAAGCTCAGACTACATTCCTAGCTAGGTGTGGCCATGAGAATAAGTTCTTGTCAGTGGGTGGTGAGTGGAAGTGATGTGTGTAATTTCCACCTTATAGCTTGAAAGAAACACATTTGTCCACTAGCTAGAAGCAGACTGCCAGTAACAGCTCAACTATTCGGGCGAGGACAAGATGATGAACCAGCAAAGAAGAAGGAACCTGGGCCCACAAATCACCTCAAGGAGCTGAGCTGCTCCAACAACCTGACCAGCCGGACTGTGACTTGGAAGAGAAATGAACTTTATTCTTTTTAAGCCGTTACATATATATTTTTTAACTTTTAATTCACGTATACAATCATAAACCATTTCAGAATCTTAAGTTTTTATAAACGTAACACACTAGTAACCAGTACCTAGATGAAGAAGCATAATATATCCAGGAACCTTGATAGCCCTCATACCACCCTCCGGGCACATCTGATAAGGGATTTATAACAACAAACCGGTTCTACTTTATAGAAATGGCATCAGACTGTTTTGTAGTAGATGGTAAGTGTGGCCACAGATTTCTCCCCTCCCTGTGTGATGACCCTTTCAATGTGAGTTGCTCTCCTCAGTGGGTAGGACCTATTTCCCCACCCCTGGAACCTGCACTGGTCTCTTCACTTGGTTTGACTGACAGGAAAACAAACGCTGTGCAGCTTGTGCGGCTGTGGCTTCAGAGGCCTCGCAGCTTCACTTCCACCCTCTTGGAATGCTGCCCTGAGGTCTGTCAGGAAGGTGGCCGAGGCCACGTGGAGAAGAACCAAGCACCACCAGATACGTGAATGAGGACGCCTCGGACCTTCCAACCTCACCAAATCTGCAGCCACGTTCAGATGACATCAGAAAAACCACAGCTATTCCACACAATCATGAAAAATAGTAAAACATTGTTTTGAGACACTAAATTTGTTACGCAGCAATAGAGTCAAGTGAAACAGGCATATGACCTTATTTTGGTCATGCTTCTTTTGCTCCACATGTTTGTGAGACTGATGCATACCTTTGCGTATAGGGGGATATTATTCCTTCCCATTGCTGTATAGTATTCTAATGTGGGGCAATATTGTAATTTATCCATTTCACTACTGATGGGCTAGCTAGCTTCTGGTTTGGGGCTCTTACAGTGCTGCTATGAACAGTCTAATAACATGTCATTTGGTGGACATGCAAGCATTTGTGTTCATTATTTAATTAGCGGAGGCCTTTCTGGGCTGTCGTGTAACTTGCATTATTAGCTTTAGTAGATACCACCTCTTTTCCAAAAAGGTTGTTCTAGTTCATATTCCACCCACTGTGCAGGAGAGCTAGCAGAGTTTCAGTTGTTCCTTGCCAGCACTCTGGGCTCTTAAACTTTGCGACCCTCAGTTTTAAAGATGAGCGCATTGCCCAGCCGGGTGTGGCTCAGCGGTTGAGCGTTGACCCAGGAACCAGGTCACCAGTTCAATTCCCGGTCAGGCCATGTGCCTGGGTGCGGGCTTGATCCCTAGTGTCGGGTGTGCGGGAAGCAGCCAATCAATGATTCTCTCTCATCATTGATGCTTCTGTCTCTCCCTCTCCCTTCCTCTCTGAAATCAATAAAAATATATTAAAAAAAAAAAAAAAGATGAGCGCATAGAAGTTGAAGATGACGAGGGAAGAGTTAGCTTTAGGAGCCGATGTTAGAAAGAAGCTGGACCCACTAGTTTTGATGTCTACCTTTCCTTCTGACACTTCAGGTTAAATGGGCAGAATTTAACAATACAAACTCATATGTACACAGTGTACTATATTTTAATACTACTTTCACAACCATAATTTCATCTGAGTCTTCCAATAAAATAACACTGTGAAATAGGCAGCCTGGGGAATATCACTTCTACAGAGAGGGAAGTGACTTGCCAAGTATCACACAGCATGTGGCAGAGCCCGGATGGGAGCCCAGGTCTTTGGACATGCGGACTGGTTCTTCCCACCAAACCCTCTACTTCCAATGGCATTGTCTTGGTGGTGGTGAATGTGAAAGCTGAGGGGAGGGAGCAGCTAGGAGGTATTGGTAGCTATGGAATAAGTGACATAGGTTAAACATCACGGGCAGGAGGAAAGTTTAATCCATTCCCACACGTTCTCTCCCCAGGGTCTGGAATGCAGCGTCCTGCTTGGTCAAGGTCTTTATGCAATAAATTAAAAAGCCCTGATTTGCCCTGGTCGAGTGGCTCAGTTGCTTGGAGCATCGTCCCCATACACCAAAAAGTTGCCGGTTCAATTCCTGGTGAGGGCACATTCCTAGGTTGTGGGTTCGATCCCCAGTTGGGGCGTGTACTGGAGGCAACCACTCAATGTTTCTTTCTCATAGTGATGTTTCTCTCTCATACTGATGTTTCTTTCCCTTCCTCTCTCTCTAAAATCAATAAAAACATATCCTCCCATGAGAATTAAAAAATAATGAAAGTTAAAAATTACATTCAATTAAAAGCCCAGATTTGGCGTGGTTGGAGATTGGTGTCAGCTAGCACTGCATGTCCCACATGCTGGACACTCTCAGTCCATCCAGAAATAGCCTTTTGCAAACTGGCCAACTTCACGTGACTGTAATCCTGCAGCATGAGGCTGCACAGAATGTTGTCCTTAGTTCACCCCAAGTGAAAAACACAGGTAACGAAACAGCACCATGCAGCATCGTCCCATTTTGGTAAAAATATGTCTGTGCATATGTCTATACATTCATAGGTAAAGATCTGGAAGAAACAGAGCAAAAATGTTAACAGTGTTATCTCTGGTATTAACTTTAAAGATCAATTTCTTTATTTCTGTATTTTTTTGCAATGAAGATTAATGTTTCATTTTTTAAAACTTCCATATTTTTGAAATAGATAATGCATTCACATAGTCACAATCAAAAGTACAAAAGGTTATACCATCAAGTCTCCCTCTTACCCATGTCTGCCTTTCATCTGGCTCCCTCCAGCAGTAACCAGTGTTACCAGCACCTAGTGTATCCTTTCCAAGATGTTTTACAAGCAAATGCATACATTTGTTTCCTTTATCACTTTTACAATAAAAAGGCAAGACTTTCACTTAAAAAGCATTTTAGAAATGTCAGTTATAGTTGACATTCAATATTATATTCAGGTATACAGCATAGAAAAATTTCATTTTGAAGAAAAGGTTGTAGAAGACAATTTTATGATATAGAAAGGTAAGTGAAAAAAGGCTACAAAACAGCATAGAGTATGACATATCCTATATAATAAAAGTCTAATATGCATATCGACCAAACAGCAGAACCACCGGTGGAACAACTGGTTGCTATGATGCACACTGACCACCAGGGGGCAGACGCTCAATGCAGGTACTGCCCCCAGCCCACAGGCTGGCCAAGGCAGGTGCCAGCAGGGGCCCCTAATCGCCCTGCCAGTCCCCCCACAGATTGGCCCTGATCAGTGGCCAGGCCTAGGGACCCTACCCATGCATGAATCTTGTGCATTGGCCTCTAGTGTTTAATAATTTATGAAAAAAAAAAATACTTAAAATACTACACTTATAAGTAAAAGACTGAACAGCTGTTTCCCAAATGTGTCAGTGGTTCTCTCTCAATGTAGGGTTTTCTCTGGCACCAGGCTGCCTGATTCAAATCCCAGGCTGCTACTTCCTAGCCCTGTGATCTTGGGCAAGTGACTTAATCTTTCTGTGTCTTAGTGTCCTTATCTGTAAAATGGAGATGAAGTCCTAGCCAGTTTGGCTCAATGGATAGAGCGTCGGCCTGCAGGCTGAAGGGTCCCGGGTTCGATTCCGGTCCAGGGCACATAGCTCTGTGGCAGGCTCCTCCCAGCCGGGCGTTGGTCAGGGCTCGTGCAGGAGGCAACCAATCTATGTGCTTCTCTCACATTGATATTTCTCTCTGTCTTTCCCTCTCTCTTCCACTCTCTCTAAAAATCAATGGAAAGGCCGAGACCGGTTTGGCTCAGTGGATGGAGCGTCGGCCTGCTGACTGAGGGGTCCCGGGTTCAATTCCGGTCAGGGGCATGTGCCTGGGTTGCGGGCATATCCCCAGTGGGGGATGTGCAGGGGGTGGCTGATCGATGTTTCTCTCTCATCGATGTCTTTGACTCTCTATCTCTCTCCCTTCCTCTCTGTAAAAAAATCAATAAAATATATTTTTAAAAAAATCGATGGAAAGATATCCTTGGGTGAGGATTAAAAAACAAAATAAAATGGAGATGATGATGATGATTATGTCTACCCATACAGTGGAGTTGTCATCAGGGAAAAGTTATGAAATTCAAGTAGAGCCCTTAGAAGGGTGTGTCAGCAATTATTACATACATCTGAGTCTCCTAATTTTTCTATACTGGACATGTATTACAATAAAAGTTCAATAACAAACTCCCACAAGAGAAGGGGAACTATACAGATACAGAGAGGAGCACAGAAGGGAGAGAGTGGCCATAGAGAAGAGAAGAGAGAGAGACCCCGAGGGCCCAGGAGGAGCAGAAATGAGACCTTGCAGACCCAGAGAGGAGGGAGCTCTCTGGCTTCCTGGCTTTAACCCAGAGAGGAGGGAGCTCTCTGACTTCCTGGCTTTGACCCGGGAAAGGGCCCTTTGCCAGTGTTGCCCACTGAGCATTACAAGAGCACAGATGGACCCTGGCCCAGGAGCTTTCTCCCTGGCATTTGGAGATGGCCATTGGGATCTTCCGAGAAACGCCCTGGACCTCCCCTGTACAAACAGCCTTCAGGCAACACTCTGCCACTCTTCCTGGCAGAGCTCACGTGGAGAAAGGCTTCAGAATAAGAGCGAGGACTCCCTGGTTGTGCCTGAACCAACTCACACCAAGGACCTCCTGAGGGTCAATTACTGCCACCTTGACGTGGTTGAAAGTCTAGCTGTGGTCGGCAAACTGCGGCCCCTTGAGTGTGACTCTTCCACAAAATACCACATGCGGGTGCGCACGAACAGTGTGATTGAAACTTTGTGGCCACACTCAAGGGGCCAAAGAGCCGCATGTGCATTAGCCTCTAGTGTTTAATAATTTATGAAAAAAAAATATACTTAAAATACTACACTTATAAGTAAAAGACTGAACAGCTGTTTCCCAAATGTGTCAGTGGTTCTCTCTCAATGAGTGTGGCTCTTCCTAAGCCTTAGGAATACCCTAATTAAGTTAATAACAATGTACCTACCTATATAGTTTAAGTTTAAAAAATTTGGCTCTCAAAAGAAATTTCAGTCATTGTACTGTTGATATTTGGCTCTGTTGACTGAGTTTGCTGACCACAGGTCTAGGGGGTGGAAGGCGAGACGCTTCATTCACAGCCCATCTGGAGAAGGAGATGTCCAATTGTAGGATCATGTTTCTAAACCACACGGCATGTGCAGGAAGCAGCCACACTCAAGGGGCCAAATCCATCCTCCCAATACTTGGCCTCCCCTTTAACATCTTTTTTTTTTTTTTTACAGAGAGGAAGGGAGAGAGATAGAGAGTTAGAAACATCGATGAGAGAGAAACATTGATCAGCTGCCTCCTGCACATCTCCCACTAGGGATGTGCCCGCAACCAAGGTACATGCCCCTGACCAGAATCGAACCTGGGATCCTTTAGTCCGCAGGCTGACGCTCTGTCCACTGAGCCAAACTGGTTTCGGCCCCTTTAATATCTTTAACATCATTCTAAACTCTTTATCAGGTAAGTTACTTATCTCTTCTGGGCCTACGTCCAGCGTGTAGACCTGGAGCTGGCACAGGAAGTAGCAGCTCTTGTGCTGGTCCTTGAGACAGAGCTGATGGCCTTCCAGGATGATGTGGTGGGGCTCCAGGCGGAACAAAGTAAGTTTGGCAGTATCTGTGGGCAAGTCAGTGACAGGCTGTCCGAAGCCAGCACAGTGGACTGAGTGGGCACATCAACTGGCGCTGGGCTGGAGTCACCAGGCTGAGGCGGGCCAGGCATTCCACACAGAAGGAGTGGCCGCAGTCCAGCACTTTGGGGGTGTGGAACGTGTTGCTGAAGGGGTTACAGCAGACAGGGCACTCAGGCTCCCCGCCCTGCTGCTCAGCCATCCTCGGACCAGATGCCAGGAGGCCTGGCAAGAGACATCCGGGCAGAAAGAGAAAAGAAGCAAAGGAACACACATTAAGCTTTGCCCCTGTGCTCGGTCCTAGGGTAAAAGTGGTCTGTGGGTTGTTAGAAAGTATTATCACCCATATTTCACAGATGAAAACACTTGGGTTCAAAGAGAGGAAGCGATCTGTTCCAGATCACCCAGTCCTAACCCGTAGTTAAGTCTGGTGCTTCCATAGTGTCCCCTCTATCGGGGCGAAGGCCTGAGCCACCTCATTATTAATGAGCTGCCACCAGAGGAGACTGCACCCCAGCTTTGGAAATGGATAAAAATGCCCCTATGCTCCATGTGATTGCCCTTGGCTTCTGGGACTCCAGGGAGAAGGAGGGGAGCCGCAGTCAGGGGTTGGTGCTAGAGAGCAACTACATTCTTCCCTGCGGCCTCAACTCCCTGACTAGAGCAGCCTGGCCCTCCTCTGGGAACAAATCCCAGGCCTCTTTCCCTCCTCCCACCTTGGGGTACAGGGCCAACCCCCGCTCTTCTGTGCAGGGGTCTGGCAAGGCTTTTCCCCTGGACCAGGAGGCTTAGAGGCTCCCCTGCACAGGCCCCTAGATCAGCCCTTGCAGAGCCTCCTCCCAATACTTGGCCTCCCCTGGCTCCTGCTCCCTCCCTTTGTCCTGGAAAAAACCCCAGGGCACCCACCTGGACTTCAGTTGGCACTAGAGTGGTCAGCAGACTACCCTGAAGGGCCTGCGGCTCCAGTCTCTCTTCTCCTGAACCCACAAAGCTTTGGGAGCCCGGAAGCCAGACTGAGGACCCCCAGGCCATGGCCCCCCCCCACGCCTCAGGCCAACCCCATCCCCACCTTCGACTCCCTGAGGGAGTGTTTACAGGACCCTGAGCTCCCGGAGGCCTACCTGAAGGTGGCCATCCTCAGTGTCACTCTGTTGTTCATCTTCTGCATCGTGTGGGTCATACAGTTCTGTGGAGCATGAGGTGAGCATCGGCTCCAGACAAGGTATAAGCCTATCTCAGCTGCTGCGGACGTGGGGACTGCAGAGCCTCATGTCTTCCTGGGTCATATTGTTCATTTTTACAGCCCACATGGATCAGGTGGGCCATGTGTTTGCTTCTGGAACAGAGTCCTACTATACTGAGAATCTCTGAAAGCTCAAGGACTGGGAAAAGATGCGAGGAGACCTCTGGGTGTGAGCCACGGGGTCTTGAAAGGGCAGAGAGGCAGGTCTGTGATTACAGAGCGACAGCTGTCTCCAGGAGCCCGACTCGCCCAAAGAGTAAGCTGCAACTCTCACTGGAGCTGCTTTGAACTCATCCACTTTTTTTTTTTTTTTTTAAATTGAATTGTTCTCTTTATTGTGTTGCTAAAAAATTAGGAAAGTGAGCTTCAATTCTGTGAGCAAACGTGTGTCTCAGTTTTCTCTTTATCTTGCCACCAGTCCCAGTAAAAAATGGTCTGCGTTCATTCATTTATTCACTTATTTCGCTGATGCTATGTCCGAACTAGAGAAAGAGAAAGGTAGGGCTATGCGGGGGTGGCAGAGAGCTCTCTCCAGCAGGGAGGATGTGCTCATTACCTGCTTCTGGCGCAAGGCAACCTCCTGTGGGTATGTGGTTTATGGAATGTTAGGAGTCTGAAAGTTTAAAGGTGAAAGCAGGTTCAAAAGAAATCTGGGATTTAGAGGAAAGAGTTTTTATTCCTCTTAGTAGGTGCAGAGATCCTGACGAGAACACTGGGTGCAAGATGGAACTGACCCCCTCCAGCACGCCCTGAAATTCTGGCCTCAAGAGGTAAGGCAGAAACCCTGGATAGAGTGAAAACCTTAGCTCCCATCCCAGGCTGTGAGGCTGAGCACCCTAATTTTCATTTTACATGACAGAATCTAGGAACCAAAGAAAACGAGGTAGAATTCATTTAGAGAACAGCACCCTAGTAGGAAATTAGGCTCAATAGCGTCCTCTTGAGGGCATTTTGACAGCAGCACTCTAGTAGGGGATTAGCCTCAGTGCACTCTTATGGGCATTCTTAGAACAGCACCCTAGTTAGGGATTAGGCTCCATAGCACCCTGTTGTGGGCAATTAGAGGACAGCACCCTGGTAAGGAATTTTTGTACATTAAGGAGTCCTCCTTTTTTTAAAAAAATTTTTTTTGGTTTTCTCATTGAGTGATTTTTTCCCACCCTTTCTTCTAATACACTGATCCAATCCTCAGCTTTTCTTAATCTGCTGGTGTATTCCTTCCAGTGTGTTCTTTATTAGTGCTACATCAGCCTATGTTTCCGACTGTATTCATAGTTACTATATTTTTTCTCATGCTGCTGAGCATCTTTAACATCATTCTAAACTCTGTATCAGGTAAGTTACTTATTTCCATTTCATTTATCTATTCTTCTGAAGAATTCTTTTGTTCTTTAATTGTGGGGGGTTTTTGCCCATTTTGGCTGCCTGTTTGGGTTTGTGGCTATGTGTTAGGACAGTTAGGTAGATCTGCTACACCTTTCAATCTCCACAGGACAGTGTCAAACGCTGTTTCTGACTAATGAGATCAGGCAAATACTCAAAGCCTCCAGAGACCAGCCTCTGCTTGTAGACCAGTGGTTCTCAACCTGTGGGCCGCGACCCCTTTGGGGGTCGAACGACCCTTTCACAGGGGTCGCCTAAGACCATCGGAAAACACATATATAATTACATATTTTTGTGATTAATCACTATGCTTTAATTATGTTCAATTTGTAACAATGAAAATACATCCTGCATATCAGATATTTACATTACAATTCATAACAGTAGCAAAATTACAGTTATGAAGTAACAACGAAAATAATTTTATGGTTGGGGGTCACCACAACATGAGGAACTGTGTTAAAGGGTTGCGGCATTAGGAAGGTTGAGAACCACTGCTGTAGACTGATTGAATTAGCTCTTAAGAAGCCCTCAGGCAATCATCCTCAGGTGTGGCGAGGTTTTCCAGTAGGGTAGGACAATTGTCTTCCCCGCAGACAAAAACTGCCTGCAGAGCAAAGGTCTGACTGAGAAAGATGCCTCCTCGGTGTGAGGAAACCGAGGTGTCTGCCTTCTTAGCACTAACGTTAGGATGATTTTTTTTTGTAATTTAGTTGAAATTCCAGTGTGGTCCTGGCACCTTGCCTGTGTAGCATCTACTTACTCTGTGGCCATTTTTAATCTCCCTTCTTTTTGACATTCTGAGAACAGCACGCTGGTAAGGGATTATGCTCAATCGCACCAGGGCTGCTGCTTGACTACACATTGCCGCTTCTGCAGTGTCTAAAACCTGATTTCTGCTTCCCCAGTTTTTATATTGCCTGGTGGCCCATGGCTCTAAAACAACTTCAAAATGGTTAAAACACCATCACAATTATGAAAAAAAAACAAACATTTTGAAATTTAAAAAAAAATTTGTAAAATAAGCTTTCAGAAGCCTGAAATTGAGTTGGTTTGAGTTTAACATTTTTGAGTTTAATGGAATTAGCTTCTACAAATTCTTGGGGTCTTAATGTACAAGATATTACAAAATAGCCAAGACATATATTTCACATTTAATAAAACCAAACAGTCTTAAAATGTAAAGAAAAAGTGGGGTAAAAAATTTTCCATTACAAAATTGGAAAGTCACCAATGCATCCTGCCACGGGACTAGTACCTACCTCTCCATTTGTGCCATCAAAGATGATTACACCGAAGCCGGGACGCAAGCTCTCCCCACTGACTTCATTTCTTTACACATCCTTGCTCCCTAACCTTGTGGCAGGCAGTGAGCTCAGCATGTCCTCAGAGCCAAGAGAACAGGAGAGGAGCTGGGGGAAGTTCAGGAAGGAACACTTGCCTCTGCACTACAGCCTACTGCTCTAAAGTTAAGTAAACTTCATCCCTATTCATAGGTCAAACTAAGGCTCCACAAGTTTAGCTACCTTGTTCCAGGTCACCCAGCCAGTAAATTGTGGAGGACTTTCAGTCAAAGAAAGAATTATACTCTTGAAGTGCAATAAGACATTGGTTTACATTTTTGGGGAGACAGGGAAACATTTCAATGTCTCTATTCTCACACTTAGTTCTAACCTTGAGGCTGTGCCATCCTCCTAGGGGGCCTCTGTCAATGTCTGGGACTGTCTTTGATGTACCAATAAAGTGGGTGGGTTGTGCTTCTGGCTTTTAGTACTCTAGAGGTCAGACATGCTACAATGCTGCAGATAGTTCTGCACAACAAAGTGTCATCAATCTCAAAATGCAGTCTTCTGTTGGATAACACCAGAGGCTCCTCATAGGTTCAGGAGGTAGAAGTGGTGAAAGTATTAACTCCCTCTGGCATGAAGTCAGAGGAGGAGACGCAGTGACCTGTCAAAGGGCAGTATAAAAGGTGGCGTGATTACAGCTATGCACAAGTCATGCTGGCTGGGCTGGTCTTTGGCCAGTGTTGCCAACATAGTCGATAAACCCAATGAAGTCTCTTCATAAGGTCATACCGAGACACAGCAGGATCCACCACTCACAAGTGGGTAACCTTGAGCAAGTCACTTAACTTCTTTGAGCTTTGTTTGTAAAAAGAGAACTCCTAAGATTTTGAGGATTAAATGAGATGTCCGAATGTGCCTGGCGCAATGTCTAGCCAGGGAGTATCTTGTTAAGTGGTGGCTATATTTATCTCACCATTATCATAAAATGACACACTCGGTTTATGTTCCTCAGCTAACCCCTTTCTTACAGTATCTCCAGTGAAGAAATGTGTATTCCACAAGACACTTGTTTTGCCAAAGACTTAGATAGAATGTTTTCACTCAGTTGCCACCTCGAAATCCCTTGGACTCCCCACTCCCAAAGACAAGGTTAATGGGATAGAATTTAAACTTGAAAAAACTCAAAATTTTAACACATTATACCCAAATTACACGCTAATACACTAATGTTCATTATTAGTTTACACATACTACAAAGGTAGTATTGAAAATAATTTTTTCATGACCAACTATGGAAGAAATAGTGTCCCTTTATAAACAATAGTGCAGTACCCAACAGAGAGCAGGGTTGAGAACTCAGAAGCTTAACAAGTACACAGGATATGCAACAATTTGGTTATAACTGAAACCAGATTAAACATTTAGCTATATATCACACAATCATAGCTTGAAAAATAGAGCTAGACAAGCTACACTCAGCCCCTCTGGACTAGCAAGTGAAGTGTGTGCAACACTTCAAGGAGAAGCCATCATATAAGCCCTCCTTGAATGCTCTATATACAATCTTTTCTTCTAAATTTCTATATTTTTGTATGAATTTACTTTGTACTTTGAGTTTAGTGACTGTATATTTGGGGTGGAAAAAGGTGAAGGCAACAGCTGGGTAGCCAATGAGTAAAAGTTAAGTCCAGATCCTGTACAGTTCACTGGTAGTGGGGCCCACAATGCAATAGCACTCTCTATATTTTTTTAAATGATTAACAGAGTGCTTATTAAGGGAACAGAAATTGGAGTAATCATATTTGATACATCACGTTGTATCTCAACCCAAAAAACAGGGACTTTGATGAACCCAAGGCTGAGATTCAGAAAAGACTTAACTATGCAAAATAATTATTTGAAGTATAGCTTTCAAAACAGGATTTTAGTCTGTAGCAAATATGTAATAAAAGTCACAGTTGATGTTTAATAATACCCTTTAGGGATTTTTTCCAGTTACCTTGACATGAAGGGTATATCCTCTAAATAACCAATAAAAAGGAGTTTGCACAATAGAGACATCATGTTAGCTTTCTAAAAATTTCATTGAATCTTGACACAATGGTCTAGCTTTGGGGTAACACGAAGGATGCCAAACATCAAAGAAAAATGGAAGACATTTTCCAATGAGGCAAATGTTCAGTTCTGAGCTTCCTGAAGCTCCCTGATGCAGGTACATTCCAAGTGAAGTCAACAGGAAGAGGTAAAATCTTTACTGCATAACTCTGAGCATCGCTGTGGGTCTACCTCTTCACCTCCCATTCTCAGGGCAGAGGAAAGGTTCTTGCTCTGTCAGGCGTTAACCAGTATGTGGTGAGATGTGCCTCTTGACTCCAGGGCTCCTAGACTGCAGTCCAGCTACCTTGCTCTCTGGGCCACAGGTAGTCCTGAAGCATGTACCATGTAACAGAAAGCCAAGTTTCTAGAATTAAAAATGGAGCTAGCCACAATCCTGAGTGCTATGAGGAAGGCAACAGGGTATTCAAACAAAAGATTAATAAAAACAATTGTCTACATAGTTACTGGCAGGGCTTGAAGATGACATTAAAATTCAAGCATGAAAGGGGTTCACCAGCTCCCAGGAACTGGGCTGTCTGCTTGGAGTAGGGGCTGACATAGAATCCAATGTACTGAGGTAACTGGCAACAAACATGATACAACAAAATGGCTCTTAAGGGAGAGCTTGAGGTTGGAGTCCTTTTTCTAGGGTCGTGCCTATTCAGCCATCCAGAGCTTGAAGGTCCTGTCATATGAGCAAGTGGCGATAAGCTGCCCATCAGAAGAAATGTCTAGGCCCATCACTTTGCCTTCGTGGCCAGCCAAAGTCTTCAGTGGGGACCAGCCTGGATGGGTCCAGATCTTGGCTGTGTTATCATAGGCACCAGTGAGCAAGAAATTCCCATGGATAGCTGCAAGAGAAAAGTGGAGTTGCTTAAGGAATTTAAGTATTCAAAAGAGCTTAACAAAAGCACAAAATTCTTCCAGGACATACTATTTCAAAAAAGAAGGTATTTCTACATTCAGAAAAACCCAACACTGATCTATATTCCTAACAGGTCTCCAGGAAAAAGGGACAACTGCAGGGAAAATTAGGGAAACAATATTATTAAGGTTTTTTTTTGCTTTTTCAACAACCAATTCAGAATAATATTAAGGATTTGTTGAGTATGATTTCCATGGAGAAAAAGATGCAGTAAAGCACTCACGAAGTCTTTTTTACTTCCTAGCAACAAGCACGCTGTGCCACAGTTCTGTCTGAAGGTAGGGCAGAGGGAAGGAAATGATAATCTGCTTCTCTGACAGAGTCCAAATTCTCTCCTGTTCCCCCTCCAAGTTAAGCTACAGCCTGGCCTGCATTCCATGAAAGTGCAATCTGTCTTTCTCATTATTCTAAAACAGGAGGAAAGCTTACGCTCAAATTTGACACCAGTCACTAAGTTCTGATGGGCGGGGATGGTATAGATGCAGCGCCGCTGTCGAAGGTCCCATACTTTGCAGGTGTTGTCACCACTGCCGGTTGCAATGTGGTAGCTGTGGATCAGATGGTAGTATCCAAGTTAGAAACAAAGAGTACTTCCTGACCAAGAACCCTCTCCACCCCATCATTCAATGAGCTTATTTTACCCATTGGGGGAGAAATTTATTCCATAGATTTCCTTCAGGTGCCCTTCCAGGAACATGATACAACGTCCTGTACGCAGGTCCCAAACTCGACCAAATGCATCCAGTCCCCTGATAAAATAATTTACAAATGAACATTTTTAATCCAGTTCTCTGTGGAAGCAGCTATACATAAGAGGTGAGACTACTGAGCTGCCCCTGGCTATGTGGAAAAAGCCTTACCCAGTGCCAGCCAAAGAGCCATCTTGATGGAAGGCAATGTCATACACACCCATGCTGTGGCCTTCCTGATGCAGGATCTCCTCTTGAGCTTCCAAATCCCATAAGCGCCATGAGCGGTCATAGCTAAGAAACACACAAATATTCAGCCAGCATATATGTATTCAGTTTCTGTAATGTGCAAGGTATTATTATTAGTTATAGCTTCAGTTATGCTTCTGCAACTACTTAGAAAACAAGTTATTTTCTGGCATAAGCAATCTATAATAATAAAAGCCTAATATGCTATTTAGACCAGACATCCTTCCGGACGTCCTTCCAGACAAAGCCATGGGGGGCAGGGTCTGAGGCAGAGGTGGTGGAGATCCCTGGCCATGGCAGCGGGTGGGGACCAAAGCAGAGGCGGCCGGTGCGACAGCGGGGCCAAGGCCCTTGCACGAATTTCACGCATTGGGCCTCTAGTGTCTCAATAACTAAGCATATCTGTCTTGGGTGCTAACTGGAAAAACCATGACTTCTGATTAACCTATTTTAAGAACAGAATCCCCTAAGAATGGCCCAGCAAAGACTCTGTTGCCTTCTTTCTTCCCCAATTCCACTTTTATGTTCTTTCATTCATCCAGCGTTGATATATTTACTGGGCCCTAAATTCATGTTGGGGATACAAAAATCAATCATAGACAAATCAATGGAGTAGAAAAGAAAGAGAAGAAATAGACCTACTCATATATGGTCAAATGATTTTCAATGAGGGTGTCAAGCAATTTCAACAGGGAAAGGAAAGTGGTAGAACTGTCTGTACGTGGAAATAAAGATAGGAAAAAGTTCATTTTAAAAAAGAAATAAAGCATCTGAAAACTACACAAAAGAGAATATACAAATGGTAGTAAGCATATAACAAAGTACTCAACACTAATAGTCATTGAAGTAACAAAAATGAAAACCATGAGGTTTCACCACACATTTGCTAGATTGGGCAGAATGACAGGACTGACAAAACCAACTGTTGGCAAGGAGGTGAAGCAATCAGAATTCTGGGAATGTAAAATGGTGCAACCATTTTAGAAAACCCCTTGGAAGTTTTTCAAAAGTTAAATACACATGTACCCTATGACCTACCATTTGCGTTTGTAGGTATTTATTTAAGAGAAAGGAAAGAAAAGCATGTCTACAAAGAGTCTTGTCCAAGGATATTTATGGCGATTTTGTTCTGATGAGCCAAAACCTGGAAACAGCCCAACTGTCCATCAGTAGGAAAATGGATAAACTGTCGCTCAGTAATATAACTGATTACTCCTCAGCAAGAAAAAGGAACTACTCATACATACAAACAACGTGAACGAGTCTTTCATTAAACTTATAGAACCAGAAAGGGAGACCAATTTGAAGCAGAGATTATAATGTAAAAAACCCCACAACGCCCCCCCCCCCAAAAACAACACCCCAAAACAGCAAACACAGAAAACAAAACACACACACCTCTAGTGTTGGTCAAGAAAGAGTGAAAATTTTAGTTTTCTGGACAACTAGTGACTTTAAAATTTACTTCCTAGCAACAAGAAGCTTGCTGCAATTTAAGAGCAAATACACTTACCTCTAACTACATAATATACTCTATTCTGATTCACTGACAATAAAATCCTTGAAGATCTCTGATCTAAAAATTTACTTGGCAGTTAACCATAAAGGGTTAATAAGATGTCATAAGCCCATCTAAATATATAAAAGCCTAAGTGACCGTCTGGTATCTATGATGCACACTGACCATGAGGGGGCAGATGCTCAACGCAGGAGCAGAAACCACAGGCATGGAAACATGGAACAGACTGATGAATCTCAGAGGGAAGGGGGGAGGGAGGGAAGAGATTAACCATAGATCTTATATGCATACTAGAGGCCCAGTGCATGGATTCGTGCACCGGTGGGGTCCCTCGGTCTGGCCTGTGGGGATTGGGCCAAAACCAGCTCTCTGATATCCCCCAAGGGGTCCCGGATTGCGAGAGGGCGCAGGCTAGGCTTTTAGTACAGACAGAACAATAGGAAGGCTTACCAGGTGGTACCCAGGAAACGTCCTGATGGATGCCACATTACACGGGCCACCCGTACTGTATGGCCTTCAATATCTGCCACTGGTTCATCACTGAAAAGGAATCAAATACACGTGAGTAAACTGTTCTATATGCATGTAAATAAATACTCATTGAATTTATTAACTGTTGCATACAGATGCACCAATTTTGTATTATTTGAGAAGCCAAATTATAAACACACTTGTAATTTGTTAAAACTTTAGGTCTAAAAAGAATTTGTCACTTCCCAAGGTTTTAAAAGATTTGGGACTTCATGTGCTCATAGGGCAAAACTGCCTATAGCACTCCTTCTACCTGAATTCACTATGTTGTTAAACTCTGAAGGCTATACCACTTTGGGTGACCCTTAAATTTTATTACCCAGTAACTACAGAAGGAAGATCTGAAACACCAGTGAAAGAAAATAAACAAGAACCCTAAAGAGGGCAATGAAAAAGAGAACTTTATCAATGTGCATACATAGAAGTTATCAAAGTCCTAGGGCCGTGGTCGGCAAACTGCGGCTCGCAAGGCACATGCAGCTCTTTGGCCCCTTGAGTGTGGCTCTTCCTAAGCCTTAGGAGTACCCTAATTACGTTAATAACAATATACCTACCTATATAGTTTAAGTTTAAAAAATTTGGCTCTCAAAAGAAATTTCAATCATCATACTGTTGATATTTGGCTCTGTTGACTAATGAGTTTGCCAACCACTGGTCTAGGTAAAGGATGATGCTATTGGAAGGAAGACATCCCTTCTTTAGCAATACTGCCAGACAGAATCTCACTTTCCCCTCCCCTGTGGCTGTTTGCTAAGAACCAACATGCTGTCAGAATGTTATCTTTAGTCAATCTACCAAACACTGCATTTCTTCAACGTCAATATATTGCACAGGAAGTAAAATGGATCTTTCCAGAGTAATGGAGCCAGGAAAAAGTGGCCACTATGTTAGAGGCAAAAAATCAAGTTCTAAAGTTGACAAGAAAAAGCCTGACACAACTCTGATGAGAAAAGGTGTAAAAAAAAAAAAAAAAAAACCTCTATTTTTTTTAAAAAAATATGTATTTTTTATTTCAGAGAGGAAGGGAGAGGAAAAGATAGAAACATCAATGATGAGAGAGAATCATTGATAAGCTGTCTCCTGCACGCCCCACACTGGGGACTGAGCATGCAACTGGGGCATGTGCCCTGACTGGGAACTGAACCGTGACCTCCTGGTTCATAGGTCGATGCTCAACCACTGCTCAGCACCAGCTGGGCTCTATTCTATTTTCTTTTTAAAAAAAATATATTTTATTGATTTTTCACAGAGAGGAAGGGAGAGAGATAGAGAGTTAGAAACATTGATGAGAGAGAAACATCGATCAGCTGCCTCCTAAACATCTCCCACTGGGGATGTGCCCACAACCCAGGTACATGCCCTTGACCGGAATCGAACCTGGGACCCTTCAGTCCGCAGGCCGACGCTCTATCCACTGAGCCAAACCGGTTTTGGCTCTATTCTATTTTCATAACAAGTTTCCTTGACTCCTAGAGTACTCTGGGGTTAAACATCAGATTTTCGGGTTCTAAGAGCCAACCAATCAACTATTTATTTCAGTGATTTGAGTACAGAAAGAACAGTAATATTCACCTGTCAAGGCTCCAAAGTTTCACAGAACCATCAGCAGCACAAGAGGCCAAATTGACATCTTTTTGGTCCAAGGAAACAGTGGATTTCGGATGGAATACAATTGCTCCTACATTTGTGTTATGGCCTGAAGGAGGGTAAGAGATGAAAGTTAAAGGGTTCCTACCCTCTTATAACTTACGTGCAAATACAGACTATGATGAACAACAGAGGTTATATATCAGGGAAATAAAGACCTATAGAGTATTAAAATAACAATTGAAATATTTTAAAAATAAACAATTTAAACTAATATTTAAAGCACATTAATAAAAGCAAAACACAAAAAAGACTTAAGAATGTGAAAAGCACACAGATTTAAATAACATTCTAACTCACCTCGAAGAGTGTGAAGGAGGTTGCAATCAGGAACAGACCAGAGCTTGCAAAGCCCACTCCTATCAAATACAAAGGAAAGCATCTCAGCCAGGGTTGGTCTGGGAAGGAAAAGGTACCTTGGTAACATTACAATCTCTTTTCACCCCCATTAAACTTTACAGTGGCAGACAGAAAGAGAATAAAAGGCTTATTATTTGAAGTTTTATAGAAGAAAGCTAGATTTAGTTGTCATGCAACTAGAAGCCTCTACTGGGCTATAATTAATACATACAAGTTGCTATTCTCCTTAACTTTTGGGTCAATTTGTGAGGGAAAGTAGGACAAATTAAATTATCTGATAATAATAGCATTAATAAAGATACTATCTCCTTAAATATGAATGGCATTTTGCTGCTTACAAAATATGTAACTTTCTTTAGACTTCTTTTTAAAAAATTTTTTGAAAAGACTTTTTTCAGGAAATTTCCCACCAATTTCTCAAATGATCCTTATTAACAGACCTGTGAGGTACGTAAAATAGGAATGATAACTTCTGCTTTATAATGAAGGTAACTGAGGCTTGGAGAGGTGGAGGTATCTGTGTAGGTCCTCGGCTTTCTCCTGAACCACGGTCTCAACTGCTGCCTAGTCAAGTAGTTCCTGTGCATACAATGTAAGGAAGTTTCCCCTCTTATATCTAGTGGGCCATGTCCCACAAAAATAACTAAATAGAACAAAATAAGTTATCACATCCTAAGAGTTTTATGCAAACATGGTGGTAAGTAGAAAATAAAATAAAGATAGCTCATTCTGTGACACGCTCCAAAATACTAGTGTCAAGAACATACTGCTACATGTCATGATCTCTGGGGTCCCTTGTGAACACTAAGGACTGTTCACAAAGACTTTACTGTATAACACATTGGTAGAGCAGTAGCATCTCTAGTCTGGTGTGATCAAGAGAAGCAGAGCAAGAGGGTAACATAGAAATAGACATCTAAGACATGCTAACTTTTTTCCTGAACCTATTCCTTATTTAGGAAAAAAAAAAAAAAAAGTCACTGTAAAACGTAACTTACCAACAAGCTGTAGCCAGCATTTTGGAATTGGGACTAAAGTGACAGTAGGAGATAGGCCGATCATCCCCAATTTGACTGCAGAAATTATTCAAAGACTTAAAAAAACACACAACATACAACAATCATTAATAGGCTAACCCAGGAGTTGGCTTTTCCACTATAACAAAGCAACTTCACAGTTTTAATACAACCCAAGATTCTTTTATACTTTTTTTTTTGGCTAGGAGATACTTATACGGATGAATGAATGGGTCAAGGCATATCTGAAACTGCAGCACACGGTCTTCTACAGTCTTAGTATCACTAGCCCTATTGTCAGCTAAATATAAAGAAGAAAACCACGGAGAGATCTACAGTACAGCTGTGACATCCTAAAGGGAAGAATTCAAGAGCAGAACCACAGGCCTCTGCTGAGCACAAAGTACAGTAGGTTCCTGCCATCTAAACAGACGGCAACAGTGTAAGCAGGGAGGAATAAATCTAGCTGCCTTACCCTCCTAGAGGTGGCCAAAAGGGAAAATCTAATAAACATATAAGAACCTGTAGGATATTGAACAACTGCCAACAGCATCTTACCCGGAGAGATTTGTGCAGCTCTTGCATCTGGGAAGTCCTAGTTGTTTCAGGAATCTCTTTGTGGAGACGGGCCTCTTCCAAGCGTTTCATTGCCCTATGATATGCAAACGTTACCATCATGAGAGTAAATGGGTTTTAGATGGGGGGTTTACACAGTATCTGACACTCAATTTCATTTAACAACCAGTCATTATAAAGCAGGTCCTCCGTCCCTGAGAGGAAACAAGAATATGCCTCTTTCTCCTAGAGGCTCTCCTCACCTGGGCAGCGAATAATTAGCAATCCATAGTCTAGCAACCTTCAGGGTGTTTGGTCCTTCATGGTACCAGGTTTGCTGATACTGAAAGTTAAATTAAGAAAAGAAATATTAAGCCTGAGCATTCCTGCCCCCATTCGTAGCTGTCAATTCCCTATTTTAACTGCCCAGAATAAAGGTGAATTAGTTCAGTAACAGGATGAAATCAGGCATGTGCTTCTACTGTTTCTTTCTGTGAGGTCTTGTTAGATGGCTTCTGGTTCCGTTAAGTTACATGAGGAATGCTATAGTTCTTTCCTGAATGGGAAACTCACCAATCTCCACTTACATCTACACAGAAACCATATACTATTGCCAACAACGATTCCTGAATGGTACAGTCTTCAACCCTCCTACCTCCAATCCTAGCAAAGCAAACCACTGAAAACATAAAATGAGAAAACTATCCCATCTCTTTCATATTTACATTGCGAAGGTAAAGACGTATTTTACCTCTTCTTTGGACTTCTTAGATTTCTCATCATCTTTTTTAGTTTTTTTTAAGGCATCGGTACCGACCACTGAGAGGATATTTCTTAACCTGTAACCAGAAAGAATGAAATTTAAACAGAACTGAGGTAAAAATTTAAAATGTACATCTAAGAAGGGAGCGAGCTCCCCTATTCTCTCACCATTCAAACTCCAAGCAACCTGCTTTGAGATCCAAGAGGTCATGCCTAAACTTCCAGTATGATCTCCTTCACTCAATCTTCAAAATACTCTGATGAGCCATAAGTAATTACCCTAATCAATTCAGAGTTAACTAGCTCCAGCACAGCTACCAACTGGTCTGTGCAAACAGCCAACCCTCACTCAATGTCACATGTGCCAGATACTGACTGAAGTGCTAAGTATACATCAAAGACTAAGAAAAGTTTTTTATTTCAAGTAGCACAGTCTTGGAGGTGAAGTGGGAAGGGGAACAAAGTAACAGGAACTATAGAACATTGTATTACTTATTACTTTTTTAATGATCTCTTTCTTTTTAACTTGACTGCTGAGCTTTCATATTTTAGCCTAATAATATTTTTTAAAAATATATTTTATTGATTTTTTACATAGAGGAAGGGAGAGGGACAGAGAGTTAGAAACATCGATGAGAAAGAAACATCGAACAGCTGCCTCCTGCACACTCCCCACAGGGGATGTGCCTGCAACCAAGGTACATGCCCTTGACTGGAATTGAACCTGGGACCCTTGAGTCCGCAGGCTGACGCTCTATCCACTGAGCCAAACTGGTCAGGGCTGTATTAGTTATTAATACAGTGGTAATTACAGGATGCTAAGGGGGAACATAAAAGGAGTGCTGCCCTAGTTGGTTTGGCTCGATGGATAGGGTGTTGGCCTGCAGACTGGAGGGTCCAGGGTTCAATTCCGGTCGGGGGTACATGCCTGGGTTGTGGGCTCGATCCCCAGTGGGGGACGTGCAGGAGGCAGCTGATCAAGGATTCTCTCTCATCATTGATGTTTCTCTCTCTCTCCTTCTCTGAAACCAATAAAAATATGTGTGTGTGTGTGTTTTTTAAGAAGGAGTACCTAACCTAGGCTTGGAGGAAGGATCAGGGAAGGCTTAATAGAGGAGGTGTTTGCCTAACTTGAGTCTTCATTTAGTCAGGTCAATGGGTCAAGAATGCAAGAGGATTGCTGAGGCAGAGGGTTCAACAAGTGTAAAGGTCTGGAGGTAAGGAAAGCATGCTGAGCTTGGAATCACAAACAGTTCAGTACGGCTAGAAGAAACTGGTTTTCTTCCCTTGTAGTTCAAACAGGCCCAGCATTGTTATATTTAATGAATCCGAGATAAAGTTAAAGGTTTTAAAATGATTAAAAACACGAACTACGCAAACCAAGAAAAAAATGATGATAGGGAGAGACAGGACAGTGAACAGAAAGACAAAAAGAGGACCTCATAACCACACAGCTGCCTGTCACTAAGAGACTTTGCAACTTGAAAATCATAAGAGATTATCTAAGGACAGTGCTCCTTTTCAATAATATCCAAAACCCACTTATTATGTTTTATATCAGCGGTTTTCAACCAGTGTGCCACAAGAATTTTTAACCCTTTGCGCTCCAATTTTATTTTTGGAATTCAAACAGTCTGGTCCGAATTGGAAGTCCTTCCTCTCTTGGTTGCAGTAGTTCCCTGGCGGAAATTGCCAATTAGCTCAATCACCAACTCAGCTCCATGTTGGACCTGCTACTAGCGCCTGGTCTGTCAAGTCAGCCTCGACGTTGGAGCGCAAAAGGTTAAAACATGCAATACCTGACTATTTAGTCAGGGCACTGACCTCTTTTCCCTTAGATTGTCAAATAAAAAAATGACAATAGCCAACACAACAATAGCCATCTGATATGAATGAATCAAAATTATACCTATTTTTCCTTTGCCAGATTGGTAAAAAATACATTTTTTGGTGTGCCACAAAATTTTAGTAATTAGTTTATGTGCGCTGTGAGATGAATTGAAAATTGCTGTTTTATGTCACTGACAAGGAATGCATTTGTTGTCTAAATTTTCAAAGTTTTACTGCAAATGGTTATCCAACTCAAAATTCCACATTGGGGAGGGGAGAGGAGAGGAAAAGGGAGTATGCTAACACCCTCTTCACAGTTTATAAAGAAAAATTAGTAGTGGAGTAAAAATTGGCCTTAGACTGAGGTTATGAGTTAAACTATCTAAACACAACTTAAGATACTAACAATATCTGAGACATTCTATTAAAGTTTTTGCTATAAATAACAACTGAAATTTGGAACTAGAACCCTGTGATTAAAAGAGAAAAGAGTATTTAGAAAGGGCACCTTTCTCTTCTTTCAGCAGGACCCTCTCCAAAAAGTGTGATAGGCTCCCCCAAGGCTCGAAGGCAAGCCTTGACCTCTGAGTCGTCTGTGGAAACATTGATTTGCCGGGCTCGCTTCCTTCTCTCAAACTCGGCTAACACTTCGGCCTGTCGCTCACTTATGTGCTCTTCAATTTCAAACACTTCCCCTGTAAAAAGAACAGGCAACATCAGCATAACCATCAGATTTTCTTCAAATAGGGAAAATGAAAACATTTCTTACATTTGGATTTTGTGTATGCCCTTAGTTCAAGTTAAGGGCATCTATTACACACTTTAGTTTACTGTTTCTCAGTTTATTAACTTATGCCAAACAGAAAACTAAATGACACAGCTTTAAAAGGCAGCAAAATGGTTCAAGCCATCTTGTTACATTTGGCAACCTTATCCTATATAAGAAAAGGCTAATATGCAAATCGACTGAACGACCAGTCGCTATGATGTGCACTTATCACCAGGGGGCAGATGCTCAATGCAAGAGCTATCCCCAGTGATCAGTGCGCTCCCATAGGGATAGCGCCGCTCAGCCGGAAGCTGGGCTCATGGCTGGTGAGTGCAGTGGCGGTGGCGGGAACCTCTCCCGCCTCTGTGGCAGCACTAAGGATATCCAACTGCAGGCTTAGGCAGGGAGTGGGCCTAAGCTGTCAGTCGGACATCCCCCAAGGGCTCCTGGACTGTGAAAGGGCACAGGCCAGGCTGAGGGATGCCCCCCGCACCCCCGCCAAGTGCAAGAATTTCGTGCACTGGGCCTCTAGCACCTATATAAACACATAGCTTAGATTAGATAAAAAAGTAGAGTATGGAGCATCTTTAGCAAATGAGTTAACTAGGACTCCTATCCAAAAGACATAATAAAAACATTATATTAACACTTGTCAAAGCTACTCTCTAAAACAGTCTCAGTACAGAGACACTTACAAATGAAAGTAGTAAATTGGAAATAATTCCCATGAAAATGCTATTCCTTGACTGCAAGGCTTTCTGAATAAACTAGCAGCTAGTTTAAAAACTCACACCAAATACAAGTTCATTTGGATAAAAAATGGTAAGCATAGTGGTGAAGCAGTTATGTTTAAATCAGCATAAAAGGCTAAAGAAGTCACTAAAGTACATGTGTATAGAAAAAAAACACGTGGGAGGATCAATGAGAAACTTGACAGAAGTTCTTTCTGCAGAGAAGTCTTCATTTTATACTGTTTGAATATATTACAAACACTGCAAGTTAATTTTTAAAATATAATGGGCCACTAGTTACTGACATAGAAAGGTATCCTCAAGAGTGAGAAGTACAGATTATAAAACAATCTGTATATCATGGCTTCATTTATGGAAAAGAAATTCTATATTTTTATAGGTTTGAATTCTTGGAAAGATATAGACCCAATTAATAAGGATTAAAGGTTGTTCTACTTCACACATTTCCACATTTTTTTTCAAAATGATATATATGTGTGTGTGTGTGTGTGTGTGTGTCCATACACACACTTGTTTTCATCCTCACCCGAGGATATTTTTTTTTATTGATTTGATGTGAGGAAGAAACATCCCATATTTGTCCAACCATGAAACGAAGTCACAACCTTCTGGTGTATGGGATGGGACGTTCCAACCAACTGAGCAATTATTTTTGCTCAGTTTGCCAGAGCATTATTTTTATAATTTACAAAATATTTTGCCCGGGCTGGTGTGGCTCAGTTGGTTGAGCATCATCCTGTGCACCAGAAGGTCCCCAGTTCGATTCCTAGTCAGGGTGCATGCAGGAATCAGCCGATCAATGTTTCTCTCCCCACCTCTCCCTTCGTCTCTCTAAAATCAATAAAAACATATTTTAAAATTTCATTTTGGGAGAAAAAATAAATGGAAAACTATTAACAGGAGATTCCTGTGAACCACAGTAATTCCAAACCAATGCCAGAACTGTGCTTGAGCTCCAGAATAGCTTCCCCCAAAACTTAACTACTAATAGCCTACTGACTGAAAGCCTTACCCACAACATAAACAGTCAATTAGCGCATTCTTTGTGTTATATGCATTATATACTGTATTTTTACAATAAAGGTTAGAGAAGGCAATATTAAGAAAACCATAAGAAAAATACATTAGTCTTTATTTAAAAATCTACATAGAAGTGGACCCACACAGTTAAAAATATGTTGTTTATGGGTCAGCTGTACACACTGAATAACTCCTGGTAAAATTCCTAACAATTCATGAGAGAAAAACTGTTCAACAGGTTTTAAGCAAGAGTCTCTCTGGATGATGCTAAGCAGAGTAGGCAAAGTATGACCATTTACAGATATCAGTTTAAAAACAGAAAAATGTTGACACTAAAAAACTAGTGATAATCTAAGTTTAGGAAGGCATTCATCGCAGAAAATTTGAGCACCACAGACAAAGAGGGACTCACAATTTGCATCTTACCAGAGGTTATGTTAATATTTCCTGCTTCAATTCCTGCTTTAAGTCCTTCTTTTCCCAAAATCCCAGATTCTCCTTTGGCCAGACGCTCCCTCTCCTTCTCTTCCAAACTTCCGTAGTAGATGTGTGGTTTCTTCACAACAGGCGCGACTAAGTCATCAGGTGCCTTGGTTTTGGTTGCCTGCTAAATCAAAGACCTGGATTAATTTACGGCTTAATCTCAGCCATTTATTATGCTTCCCTAAAGAACAAAGCTCATCTTGAGCTTCAGCTGCATTCCCTCCCTAAAGGAAAGAACACGGAGGGCACTTCCGTAGACGTTCGCCTGCCAAAGGGTCTGGGGTTCGATCCCCGGTCCAGGGCCGTTCCTGGGTTGCAGGTTAGATTCTGGCCCTAGTCAGGCGCGTGAGGGAGGCAACCAGTAGATGTGTCTCTCTCACATCGATGGCTCTCTCTCTCTCCCTCCCTCCCTCCCGTACACTCTTTCTAAAAATGAATAGGAAAAAATGGTCCTGTGTGAGTTAAAAAAAAAAAAAAGGTGTCTTCACGGATGGGGCGGGAGGAGTGGCTGTCCAGTATCTCAGGCAGGAAGAGGCTGATAAAACTACTTAATTTCTGTTGGCGCTTTTCCTATCAAAGGTTTGCTTTGGAGCATGTTTAATTCATCTGGCTGGAGTGCAATCCCTTCTCGGGTTTTATGGAGCTTCCAGGGTTCTTGCTCATCACAGGGGAAGTAGAAGGGGTGACTGAAATAACCACCCCGATGCGAAGGGGGAATGTTCCTATGACGTTAGGAGGCCTCATTACAATGAACAAGTCTGACAATGACGTCAGCCTTGGCCAGGGCGCTGCTCCCCTCAGAGCTCCGTTTCTGGACCCGTCGGAAGACGCACTGACCGTTCGCGGCTGCACAAGGGGTGCACATGGGCTCCAGCACATGAAAGCGCTTAGGCGTCAGGAAAACGGAGCCCGCTGAGCCCAGACGCAGGCTCGCAGCCTTCCTCCTCGGCCCTCCACGGACTGAGCCCGACCCCTCGAGGCCCCGTCCCGCAGGGACCCCCAAGCCCGCGGTGCCCCCTGCCAGGGTGAGCGGAGATCTGTACCGTGGAGGAAGCTCGTGTGGAAGCCATGCCGGGCTATGGAGCCGCGAAACCCCAGCCACAGCCGGGCTCTGCTTCCCAGACAATCCACCGCGCGCCCAGCCGAGCGGAACTGCGTCACCGACCGGAAGTGGGTCAAGAGCGACGCAGCGTCCGGGGCGGCGTGGAGCACGCTGGGAATCGTAGTGGGAAGGAAGGAAGGCTTGTGGGCGCGTTGCGAGGGGTGACCCGTGGAGCCTCCGAGAAACGTGCGCGGAGGCCGAGGTTCTGCGAGGAGAGGCTCTGGCTGAGGGCGGGCTGGGGCGTGGAGCGCAGTCGGCTGAGCGGAAGCCTTGGTGGGCGCCGAGGCTCCGGGAGGGGGCAGAGCAGGCTCGAGAGGAGGTAGGGGCGTCGAGGCGCACGGCTTCGGGCTGGACTCCGGAGCGGAACGAGGGCTTCCGGGGGCCGTTCCTCTCGGCTCTGCCAGCGGCTTTCCGTTGTCCTGGATCCGGGGACCCGGTTGCCATGGAAACCCTTGCGCCGGACCGGTGAGTGTTGCCCTGGACCTGCCGCCGGCGAGCCTTTCTTGGTGTCTGGAAGTTCTCTCCCCGGGGCTCCCCTTGAGCTGGTGAATTCGGGCAGCGGCGAGAGATTAAGCTCCGGAGCCCTCTAGCGCCAAAGTAGCATACAGACCCGGCCGAGGAGCCGCGGCCTGCTTTCGTTGTCTTCAGCCCGGTCTTTGTCCTCAGGCTCAGGGTGAGATGATGGGTGGGAGGCGTCAGGCACGTGCAAACCACTCCGCATGGCCCTGTGTCCGGCTGGGTGCTGGGGCATCAGAGTTGAAAAAGTCAAGCCTCTTGTCGAGGGTGCAGATGCTCAAAATGTTAGGTGTTTCCCGCCCCGCTCCACAAGGACAGTTACTGTAATAATGGCTGTAAACTGTAAAACACTCGTTTTAAAAAAATATATTTGTATTGATTTCAGAGAGGAAGGGAGAGGGAGAGATAGATACATCAATGATGAGAGAGACTCATTGATTGGCTGCCGCCTGCATGCCCCCAACTGGGGATCGAGCCCGCAACCCGGGCATGAGCCCCCGACCCGAATCGAACCCGGGACCCTCCAGTCCACAGTCTGACGCTCTATCCACCGAGCCAAACCAGCCAGGGCTGTAAAACACTCTTATTGAGAGTTTACTGAATGACAAGTTATATTCCAGGAACGTAGTCTGCATTCCATCACTCAGTCCGTACAATAACAGAGTGCTGATGTGGAAATTAAGATCTAGTGAAAGATGAAGCTAATTGTTCAAGATAAGCAGTGGATGGTATTAGAACACCCTGCCCTTTTCTCTTACTTTTATCCATTGCTCTATACTGCTCCCTAGTGGCAAGCTTTTCAATTTGCAGAAGAGTGCAAAGACATGTTTTTCTTTATTTTTTTTAAAAAACATATTTTTATTGATTTCAGGGAGGAAGGGAGAAGGAGAGAGAGAGAGAGATAGGAACATCAATGATGAGAGGGAATCATTGATCAGCTGCCTCCTGCACGCCCCACACTGGGGATTGAGCCAGCAACCCTGGCATGTGCCCTGACTGGGAATCAAACTGAGACCTCAACCACTGAGCCACACTGGTGGGGCCAATGTTTTCCTTTTAAGCATTTCTCCCCAGAGCTTTGGCTCCCTCTATCATTTATCTACATTGGAATCAAGATAATATCAGACTTAGTACAAAGCAATTTGAAATGCGACATGCTCGTATTTTATGTTGATACTACCGATGCACGAAATTCGTGCAAGGGTAGGCCTTCCTTCCCTCCGCTGCTGGCACTGGCTTCCCTGCAGCTCCTGGCAGCCAGGGCCCTGCCCCCCTGCCTGCACCTGCCTTGGCATGGCGCAGTCTGCATCCGCTGTCACCCTCTGCGGGGCCATCATGGGGCGATGGCGGGCCTCCGACCAGTCGCATCGCACGCGCCTTGACTGGCCTGGCACCAGTGTGTGTCATAGCTTGATCGTCGGGACAGTCATTCTGCTGTTCGGTCGTTTGGTCGATTTGCACATTATGCTTTTATTATTATAGATTATCATCTGTACCCCAGTTTTCATGAGGGAGAAGGAAACATTTTTTTCTTTGTATACTTCACAGCCATTAGCTACATCCTAGATACATGCAATAACAATTTATAAATAAAGGAGCTTTCATGTTCTCATTCTCATTTAATCCCCACCAGGTATCTCTCTGTAATTTTTATGGGAGGCTTACCAAACTTAACAGCATTGACTTCATCTGTAAAATTTTGCCAGCATCACAGGGATTTTGTGTTAAATTATAAGGAATGAGAATGGAAAAGCATAGTACAGTGCTCAAGGAAAAATCATTTCACTTTATTTGGATCTCTGGTTTATTCAACTAAACATTACTGCCTGATTATTATAGATACACCCTATTGGATGCTGTGGAAAATATAAAGGTTATGCCATCAATAGATTTTAAACTCAGTGGGGAGTTTTATTTTTTTCTCCAAAAAATGTTTTTAGTTAGCATAAGCACTACCTTGGGTTTTCAGACTGGAGTGTTCTCTTGAGCCCCTTTGGGTCCTTGTTTTCTCTGCCTAGAGTGCCCTTAATCCTCGTTCTTTGCCTGCCCTTCACTAGTTAACTAAGACATCATCTCCTCCAAAAAGTCCTCCATGTCACTGTCAACCCTACACTTAACCCAGAGTGGATTGGGCCTATGTGATGCCATTGCATTATCCTCGTCAACATTCTTAGTACACTATGCAGTTTTCTGTTTATGTGTTTGTTTTCTCCACAGACTGTGACTGTGCCTTTTAACTGCAGCTGGAAGTGTTTGTTTAATGAATGACCTATCTATTTAGGCCCTGAGGATAACCCTGTGAATTGGTGAGTTAGAGGGAGATTTAGTAAACTGATTTTAGTATTCAGGAGTGATCACAGACCTCTCACAATTCTCATGTAGAGTTGATCAAATTTAATGACTTGTGTATTTTCCCACTAACACTGCTGAATTAAGATGTGATATTTGAATGTTATTCTGTTAGCTAGAAAATGCTTTGAATGTAACTGGAGCATGAGATTAAAATGACTGTTGCCTAGAATTCTTATATAGGCAGCTTGCTATTTTAAGTTCCTGAAGAGTGTTTTGGAGTTAGAGTTGTGGATCTCCATCTTATAATAAAAACGTGTGTTGAGACAGCATGGAGGGACCTGGAGAGTATTATACTAAGTGAAATAAGCCAGTCAGAGAAAGACAAGTATCACTGATCTCACTCCTATGTGGAATCTAATGAACAAAATAAACTGATGAATAAAATAGATCCAGAGACATAAAAGCATAGAACAGACTGTCGAATCTCAGAAGGCTGGGGTGGGTAGAAAGAGATCAACCAAAGAACTTCTATGCAAATATGCATAACCCATGGACACAGCCAATAGGGTGATGAAGGCCTGGGCTGGGAGGTGGGGGTGGGCTAGAAGGAATCAATGCGGGGAGAAAGGAAATGTGATACTTTCAACAATAAAGATTTTAAAAAATAAACAGAAAAACGTATGTTCAGACACCTAGAGACTTAGACGTGTATGTGTGAGTCCAAATGAGTCTTTTGCATTGCCATTCAGTTTAGTGTGCATGCTTACAAATTGATCTTACATTCGCAGCTGAGATTTATCCCCTCCAGTTTTTCCTCCTTTCTGCCATTTTTAACAGCTGATAGTTAAGTGGGTCTGGCCCTTAGTATTAACTTCAGTATGTTGCGACGAAAACCAACTCGCCTAGAGCTGAAGCTTGATGACATTGAAGAGTTTGAAAGCATTCGGAAGGACTTGGAGGTAAGAGTACAACTTTCAAACCCTTAGGACTATTTGAAACAATAACTCTAACTCCAGACTCTCCTATCAACAGCTTATTTGTATGCTTTTTCAGGCACCTCCAATTCCATGTAATAGTTTCCTGTGGCCGCTGAAACAAATGACCACAAACTTGGTTTAAGACAACAGAAATTTACTTGGTCACAGTTCTATAGGCCAGAAATCTGAAATCCGTCTCCACCAAAATCAGTGTTTCAGCAGGACCGTGCTCCCTCCAGAGGCTCTAGGGGAGAATCTGTTCCTGACTCTTCCAGCTTCTGGTGTCACTGGCATTGCTTGACTTGTGGCTGCATCATTCAAATCGCTGATTCTGAGATCACACTGCCTTCTCCTCTTCTGTCTGTGAAATCTTCCTTTGCCCTCTTGTAAGGATACTTGTGATAGCATTTAGGGCCTACTCAGATAATCCAGGATAATGCCCTCATCTCAGGATCCTTAATTTAATTATACCGACAGAGATCCTTTTTCCATGTAAGACAACATTTATAGATTCCTCGGGGTAGGACCTGATAGCTTTAGGGATCATTAGCCCATCTTACTTAACATGTTAAAACAAACAAAAAAACCTCTTGATGTCTTTCTCAGGCTAGTTTCACTTCAGTGTTCCGCATCTCAGTACCTATGCATTTGCTCAAGCCAGAGCCCTAGGAGTCACTCTGGAGTTCTTCCTTTTCCCCATCCTTTATATACAATTTGTCTGTGAACCCTTTGATTCTACCTCCAGAATATTTCTAGAACCTACCTATACCTTTTTATCTCCACTGTTACAACCCTGCTCCAAGTAACCATCTCTCTGTACAGTTTCAGTAGCATCCTAAGTGGTTTTTCTACTTCTATTTTTTGTTTCTTTAATCCATTCTCCATCAGGTAGCTAGAATGATTTTTAAAAATGGTAAGATCATGTCATTCCCCTGCTTAAAACTCTTCAATAGTTGCTGCACTGAAAATAAAATCTCAATTCTTTATGGCCTATAAGATTTTACATGTTCTAGCCTCTCTCAGGTTTCACTTCCTGCCACTTGTTCCTTTGCCCTCTGTACCCCAGTCACACTGGCTTTCTTACATTTCCTTGAACATGCAAAGCTATTTATCAGTGTGGCCTTTGCACATGTTATTTCCCTCTGCCCCAGTGCATCCCTTCTTCATGTCTCTGTAAATGTCACTTCCTCAGCCTGTGAGGCCTCTTCTGACCTTGTCCAACTTAGGTGTGTCCTTCCTAGCCCTGCTGGCTCCATCTCATTAGGGTCTCTCAAAGCACTTTATTCTTTGATTTTGTAGCATTTATTATAATTCACAATGATTTGTTTTTTGTAAAACCATTTACATTAGGAACCGTGATTGTAGAAATCATGTCTATCTTTCACTATTGAGTTCCCAGGATCTAGTACATAGTTGGAACTCAGTATGTATTTTTAAAAAATGTTTTTATTTTTTAGAGAGGGAAGAAGGGAGTGGGATAGAGAGAGAGAAATATCGATGAGAGAGAAACATCAATGAGAGAGAAACTCATTGTATATAGCCTGTCTCCTGCATGTCCACTACTGGGGATCAAGCCGGCAACCTTGGGCATGTGCCCTGACTGGGAATTGAACCCATGCCAGCTGGGCTCAGTATGTATTTTTTTTAAAAAAAAATATATTTTATTGAGTTTTTACAGAGAGGAAGGGAGAGATATAGAGAGGCAGAAACATCAATGGGAGAGAAACATCGACCAGCTGCCTCCTGAAAATCCCCCACCGGGGATGTGCCCACAACCCAGGTACATGCCCTTGACCGGAATCAAACCCTGGACCCCTCAGTCTGCAGGCCGACGCTCTATCCACTGAGCCAAACCGGTTTCGGCTCAGTATGTATTTTTAAATGTAGCCTTACCCCACAGTATTAGATGTGCATTAATAAGACTTAAATTTTTCAGTGTCCTTCAGAATAAAGTCCAGACTCCTTAGGATGGCATACAATGCCCTTGCTCATCTCTCCACTTTATCTTTCAGTGCTGAGTTATCTTTAACTTTACTCTTAGTGCCTATGCACACTCTGAAGTGCCCTTTGCCTTTCTTTGCAGAGCTAACTCTATTTATTTCAGAGAGGAAGAGAGAGGGAGAGAGATAGAAACTTCAATGATGAGAGAGAATCATCAATCGGCTGCCTCCTGGGCGCCCCCTACTGGGGATCGAGCCTGCAACCCAAGCATGTGTCCTGACCAGGAATTGAACAGTAACCTCCTGGTTCATAAGTCAACATGCAACCACTGAGCCATGCTGGCTGGGCTTTTACTCATCCTTTGACTCAGCTCCTTCCAGAAGTCTTTCTTGACTACCTACCCCAGCAGGGTTAGGTTCAACCTCTTCCTCCTGTGCTGACCTCTCTCTTAGGTACTATCACTGTCATAATTATCTGTTTTTCTGTTTCCCTCCACTAGGCCGTATGCTCCTTGAAGGCAGGAATGAGTATATTCTTCTTTGCATCTGTCCCCTGCAATACCAAGCCCAAAGAGGTGGTCAATATAAGTGTATTTTCATTTGTTATTCTAGTAGATATTTTGTACTATATGGCAGAGGACATATTTTATACATGTCCATGAACATGGTGGCTTTACTACCTATTGTATATGCTTCTTTTTTTTAACATGTAAAATTTTATTTCCAGGTATTAGATTACATTAAGGAATTATTGGTAATGGTGTTAGGGGAGATGATCCTATATGATAAAAGGCTAATATGCAAATCAACCGAACAGCTGAACGACCAGTTGCTATGATGTGCACTGACCACCAGGGGGCAGACGCTCAACACAGGAGCTGCCCCCGGTGGTCAGTGTGCTCCCACAGAGGAAGCGCTGCTCAGCCAGAATCTGGGCTCATCCAGCGCAGCGGCAGTGGCAGGAGCCTCTCACGCTTCCACGGCAGCGCTAAGAATGTCCAACTGCCAGCTTAGGCCCACTCCTCACAGGGAGCGAGCCTAAGCCATCAGTTGGACATCCCCCGAGGGATCCTGGACTGCAAGAGGGCACAGGCCAGGCTGAGGAACACTCCCTCCCCCCCCCCCCCAGTGCACGAATTTTGTGCACTGGACCTCTAGTGGTATGATAGTTATGCTGATCGTTGGCCTGTTCTCAGATACGTCCTCTGACTTTGCCCTTTTTTGATCTGTATCACAGGGGACTCAGCTCCTAGCCTGTAACTTGGATTTCTTTTCCCTCTTCCTCATCCCAGAGACTTTAGTTTTTCTAAGCCATAAAGTGCTAGCATACTGAACTTTGACTCTGCAAAGTCAGCTCACTATTGAGTTAGTCTTTTTATAAAGGCAGTATCCAGAGGGTTTTACCTGTTCTAGAGCAACTTAGGTGTGAAGGATAGTTTTGCCCTTAACTGAAATGAAGGCAGAAGGAAATTGGTATTTCATTTCTTGTTGAAATCAGTTTGATTACATTTGATGACTCTGGATTCGAAACAGTCAGCAGTTGTTCACAGTGGAAAGCCCTTTAAATTATTTCATTCCATTTGGATAGTCTCAGAGTTTCTCATGGCTTATAAAATGATAACATTCTTTGCATTTTAGAACTGTGGTCAAAAAGTTATTTGGGGAGAACTTTCTAACGTTTCTTATTGGTAGGGCAGACTAGAGAGTAACTCAGAGAAATCATATTTATCCAAATATACAGGGTGGGGCAAAAGTAGGTTTACAGTTGTTCATACGGAAAATAAAACAATAATAATATAAGAATAAACTGTATTACATACAACTGTAAACCTACTTTTGCCCCACCTGTGTGTGTGTGTGTGTGTGTGTGTGTGTGTGTGTGTGTGTGTGTATACATATATATAGTACCTTATTTGATTATTTAAATGTTCATCAGTAAGTGGTGAGGTATGGAAGTAATTCCAGTGATTAGAGTAGTCGGGCAATTCTAGTAAGGAAGCCTAGATAAAACATGTTCATTCTCTCAAAGAAAGTCATCATCATCTGTTATCTTTAATTACATAGTGGTAGTAATGGGATCTCTTTTAAAATGGTCAAACTGAGACATAGATTTTGTGAATTCTGCAGTCACTTATGACTTAAGAGCTAAACCTTTTCTCTGAAAACAAAATGAAACCCCAAGCCTTTTGATAAGACAGCACAAAACCTATTCCTGTGTTACATTTAATCTCATGATGTCAGTCAAGCTCTTAATTTCTGGTGATTATTGTTTTACCAGTCACTTTATTTTTCTGTCTATTATCTATCTGTCTACCTACCTACCTACCTACCTACCTACCTACCTATTTATCTATCTGTCTATCTAATCTAGCCTAATATGCAAAGTGTCCCCTTGGGAGTTCAACCAACCAAGAGTTCCACTGACTGGGAGTTTGATTGCTTGCTATGATGTGCGCTGACCACCAGGGGGCGGCGTGGAACGAATGAAGGACCCGCCTGGTAGCTAGGGAAGGGAGGCCCCAACTGGCAGTCGGCAGCCGCTAGGGATCCTAACCATGCACAAATTTTGTGCACTGGGCCTCTAGTCTTTTTTCTTTTTTTATTTTCTTTTCTTTTTTTGGGGGGGGGGGCTCTAGTCTTGAATAATACACTCACTGAAACATCTCTCTCTCCCCCTTTTCTGTCAACTCTTGCTCATCTTTCTAATTGCAGCTTCCTGCTCTGAGCCTTCACTCCTCACACCTCACCTCTTCTTTGTGTCTTTGGCAGTGTGGCTTTCCTCTGTGATAGCTTAGCTCACCCTATGTTGTAATTGTCTACCTGTTTCCTTAGAGTGTGGCCTCCCGGGTATGGGTTATATCTTTTATCATCATGTGGTAGTCCTCACTTATTTTCAGGGGAATATGTTCCAAGACTTCCCCCTCCCTGCTCCCCGATGCCTGAAACGGGTTAGTACTGAACCCTCTGTGTACTATGTTTTTTCCAATACATACATACTAATGATAAAGTTTAATTTATAAATTAGGCACATTTAGAGATTAACAACATACTATAGTAAAAATTATGTGAATGTAGTCTCTCTCAAAATAGCTTATTGTTCTTAACAATGATAATGTGAGATGATACAATGACTATGTGATGAAATGAAGTGAGGTGAATGACAGGCAATGTGACATAGCATTAGACCACTATAATGGTGACTTGAACACATGCACAGAGATGCTGTAACAGTCATTCTGATAATTGAGGCTGCTTCTAAGTGACTAAGAGGTGGGTAGCGTATATAGGCTGGGAATGCTGGACAAAGGGAGAATTCATGTTCCAGATTAGCATGCAGTTTAAAACTTAAGAGTTCCTAATTTCTGGAATTTCCCATTTAATATTTTTGGACCTTGGTCGATAATGGATAACTGAAACCTTTGAAAGCAAAACCACAGGTAAGGGGGGACTGCTATACGCCTTATATTCCTAACCATCCAAACCCAGGATTTCAGTTTATTGTTCTATAGACCCTAATTCTCTCCTTTACCCTATGCGAAGTACATGGTGGGTGCTAAATAAGTATTTGCTAATGGAAAGAATGTTGCCTTAATCCTAAAACTTTTATACTTTCAGACCCGCAAGAAACAAAAGGAAGATGTGGATGTTGTAGGAGGCAGTGATGGAGAAGGTGCCATAGGGCTCAGCAGTGACCCCAAGAACCGGGAACAGATGATTAATGATCGAATTGGTTATAAACCCCAAGCCAAGCCCAACAATCGCTCATCTCAATTTGGAAATTTTGAATTTTAGAGGTGGATTTTCTTGCTTGCCAGAGCCCTGGAATGGTGTAAAATGATGGCAGAAGTAACAAACGCAGTTCAGGGAACTGAGTGCTTGTAGTCAAGCAGAATATTTTACCTCCTGCAGAGGGAAATACTTCTGCATGAGATTACTGAAATCCAAACTCTGGTTTGTCCCTGGAGAATTTGACTCTATAAAACTTGTCTGATTTTCAATTTTAAAAATAAATATATTTTTGGAAAAGTATGAGACATCCTTAATGAAGTATAATAGTACTATTAACACCCAGACTTTAAAAGGTAATTGCTACAGAGGTGACGTCATTCTTCCCATCTTTATGAAAAGACCCTGCGCACAAAACACTTCCATTTCATCCTTATAACTGACTTTCATTTAACTCATTTATTCAGCTAGTATTTATTGAGTGCCCACTATGTGCCAGGTACCATTCTAGGCACTTAGTAACATCAGTGAACAAAATCAACAAAGATCCCTACCCTTGTGGAGATTAGATTTTAGTGATTATGTGTAAATTTGATCTTCCATTCTGAACTTGTTCCTCTGGACCCCCCAAACTCCTTGGAGGCTTAGTGGAAACTTTTCCTTTTCTGTAATTAAAGCACATACACTTAGTAAATTGATTCTTCTCATGCAGTTTTCCTTTGAATCAGGCCTCACACTTCTGAGCATAGTAACAGAACAGGCATTGAGTATTCCATCCCCTGGGGTTTCACATGAAGCCTGGGTGGTCAGCTGGTGGGGAGGAGGGAAAGGAGAGTTTAACCAAAGCAGATCTCATGAGGGCTTTCCAAGCTACTCTTGTGTGTAGAGTTCTGCTTTTCTGCTCATAAGGAATAAATTTTCTATTCCACTTATTTGATCATATAGCAAGGGACTCTGGGAACCAAGTTGGCCGTGGATTTATCAGTTATTAAAGCTGAATGGTGGGTGCAGAGGGATCCATACATGATTTTTTTCTATTTTTGTATATGTTTGGGAAAATTCTCTAAAAGATTAAAAATCATGGATTGTGGAGTGAAAAGCGTCTTGAGCTGAAATTCTAGCACAGTCACTTTCTTGCTGTATTATCTGGTGCCAATGATTTAAATTCTGTGAGCCTTTGTCTTATCAATATGATGGAGAAAATATATATCTAAAAGGACTACTGTGGAAATGGAATGAAACAGTGAAATGAGCTTAGCTCCATGACTGGTCCATAACAAGTGCTGGATAAATAACAACTATCATTGTTGCTATTGTTACTCTTTTATCTTTTTAGTTTTGTGAGTTCCTTACAGAAGATACTGTAAATTATTGAGCAGTGTATTCATTCTATCTAGTTCAATTCCAAGCTCATAGGACAAAAATATTGGCTGTGCTCCTCCAAGGTGCCAGGCATTTTCTAGAAATTAGTGATCGAGCAGTGAATAAAGTAGACAAAAAAGAAAATCCCTGCTCTTATGGAGATTATATTTGGATGGGAGTTGACAGGAAATAAATAGTAATTATATATATACTTACTATGGCTTGGATGCCTATAAGGGGCTTTATACATATCGTTCCTAATTCAAACAAATACTATTACTGCCTTTTTATAACAGAAAACTAAGGCTTAGGGATTATTAAAATAACTTGCCGAAGGTCACATTTCTAGAAAGTGGTGGAACCAGGACCCAAACCCAGGTACACTTGACTCCACAAAGTCCATGCTCATCATATTGTACTATGGAAAAGACTGGAAGTGGTGCTGAATGGCAAAGTGGCCATCTGGGGTCCAGTAGGAAGGGCAAATAACACCAGGATTCTCGCATTACCAAAGGGTTAGGCACGGCCAATGCTCACCTCAAGGCTCAGCAGTGAAGTTCCTAGAGTCCCAATTCAGAGCCTCTTGCCTGACACCATAAATATAGGGAGGAGATTTCTGATAGGACAAGTTAGTTTTTAAATTTGGGAATTCTTGGTATACTGAGATATTTGCAGCTTCAGGAAGCTCATGTGTACAAAAGTTCATGTAGCTGCATCATGGACTAGCTTGTCATTTTGAGTAGAGTAGGAGGAGAATGATATGAAAACAGGGACCGTGCCACCTAAAACTGACATCTTAAAAACTGATGGTAATGGCTAAGACACTGTGCACAATAAGAGACCACGTATTCTGATACCACTTTAGGTAAAAGAACATGCATAGGATCACAAAATCAAAATATTTATTTTCTTCTTTTGTACACGACACTGTTAAAACATTCCTACTGTAGCAATACTGCTCTCCAGGAGCTTACAATCTAAAACAGTCAACATTAACTGTGGACCCAGTAATTAAGGCATTACATCAAATGCAGACTTTGTATCTTTAGATATATCTTCTGAAAGAAGCAGCTGGGAAGGGCAGGATCAAAATTAAATGACATGAAAGTGTACCTCCTGCTCCCTCCCCTTCCAGCTCCTAACCCTTTATGGCTAGAACTCAAGACCAGTGCCCCACAGCCTGAACGGGAATTCCAGACTATCCTACCATAGAAGTAGTGAGGAAACCTTAATCTCTACTTCCCTGATGGACACAGAGGAAGTTTGTGGGCATTGAGGAGCTGAGTGTTCCTCCAGCATAGACCGGAGAGTGCAACTAAAATTCTATAATTGCAGATGGCACCAGATAGCCCTTTACCCAACTTTATAGAAATCCCAGTGGACAACTGCTCCTCAAAACGTGCTGAAGGTCTCTACCAAGTTTTACAACTCCTGGTTGGTATCTCTGTCTATTGCATAGGCAATGTTCTACATCAGGAAGGCAAGGGAGATTTGATAAATTAGATATATGGGATAAAAGATGTTATCTTCTAGTTATGAAAGACAGAAAAAGGAAATGAAGAGCAAAATGGGTGCCAAAGAAATAGGGATACAGGCTTCTAAAATATTTGAACAGGGTAGGAGGAAAAGAGTAATTTGGATCCAAAAGGAACAAAGAAGTCAGGCACTAAAATTTCAAATGAACAGGGATATAGAAATGAAAGTCAACAAGATTATTATCACAAGAGCTCAAGAAAGAATGAATTTAAACTTTATTATTATTATTTTTCTCCTTCATTAGCTTCTTGCTTTGGCAACCTAGTCTAAGAATTGCTGGAATTCAGGTTTTTCAGGAGACTCTATCTTGACTATCTGAAGACCTAGCCCAGTTTCAAATTCATAGCACTTTGTCTTAACTGGCCTTGATTTTTTTTTTTTTTTTACCTTAATTATAAGGTCCTGTTCCTAAAAGGTTATTTTATAGCAGCTCGTGCCAAGATTTCTAGAGAGCACCAGGGTCACTACGAAATATTATTTTATTTTTCAAAGTTTTGTTATTCCTTGGCTTCTGAGACAATAACAGGCTACATATACCTTAATGTTGGACTCTGTCAGTACCAGTCATTCACTCTGCTCATGCTAAGTATCAGTACTACAAGGGGTTGGAATGAGAGAAAAGCACAAAGCGTTGGTTCTTAGGTTTTAATCTCGATCCAGTAGGCTCATAACCCTCTCTTGGTTCAAACCCATGGAACTACACATTCCTCACTCCACTATTTAGCTGTACCCACAGAGAAAGTACAAACTTTACAACCACAACAAAGGCCAACTGGATAGCTGTGTCCTCTCTTCTGCCCTGAGGCACAAGTGGAGTCTAGCACCAAGGAGGGCAGGATTTAACAGACCAGCATTGAAGAGTCACTTTATAGAGGTAGTTTGGACTAGGAACAAAGCTGCAGCATGGACTAACAACTAAAAAGCCAATGTGATTCTTGATGAGAAGAGATTTTGGCCTCCTGTAATCTAAGCCCCTACAAGTAACAGAGATGGTCATGTAGAGGATGAGGCTCTGCCTGGTGTGGCATGGATGTTGGGGGCTAAGGAATATCTGGCCATCAGCAGATCACACCCTAAGCCTTTCCAAAGACTAGATTTTTGGGCTAGACTTTTGTCCTTCTGGCCTATGACTGGCTAATTTGCATTGCAGATCAAAGGGCTTTCTCAACCTTCAAGCTATTTCCAAGATCTTTACAAATAAGGACTAGTGATTTCATAATGCTGATAAAGTTACTCTGGCTACAGCCCTTCCTGCATGTGTGCTTGGGCACACACACACACAGAACTGAATAAATGTTTGTGGAATGATTAAGTATCGACCAGCAGCATTTAGTACAGGAGTGAAGCCCAGACATACCACCTGCCAATCAGTAATTCAAATAACCATGCTCACCCCACCAGGTTTAAAGCAGAGATTCTCAAAGTATGGTCCCCTGACCATCCGCAGGAGCATCACCTGGGAACTTGTTAGAAATGCCAAGTTTTGGCTCTAGGTCAGTGATGGCGAACCTTTTGAGCTCGGCGTGTCAGCATTTTGAAAAACCCTAACTTGACTCTGGTGCTGTGTCACATATAGAAATTTTTTGGTATTTGCAACCATAGTAAAACAAAGATTTATATTTTTGATATTTTATATATTTAAGTGCCATTTAACAAAGAAAAATCAACCAAAAAAATGAGTTTGCGCCGAAACCGGTTTGGCTCAGTGGATAGAGCGTCGGCCTGCGGACTGAAAGGTCCCAGGTTCGATTCCGGTCAAGGGCATGTACCTTGGTTGCGGGCACATCCCCAGTGGGGAGTGTGCAGGAGGCAGCTGGTCGATGTTTCTCTCTCATCGATGTTTCTAACTCTCTATCTCTCTCCTTTCCTCTCTGTAAAAACTCAATAAAATATATTTAAAAAAAAAAAAAATGAGTTTGCTTGTCACCTCAGACACGCGTGTCATAGGTTCGCCATCACTGCTCTAGGTTGAGGCCCAGCAACTAGTGTTTTTAGCAAGCCCTTGAGGTGATTCTAATGCCTGCTAAAGTTTGAAAACCACTGGTTTAGAGGCAGACATAAAAAACAATGGTAGATAATGATTCAAACTTTTTTGCTTCATTCAGTTGTGACAAACCAAGGCACCAAGTTAAAGTAAAATGTCAATGGTTTTATTTTAAAATACTTATGTCTATTTTCTCAACTTGATTGTCCTATCTTTTTTTTTTTTTATTGGCAAGTTCATTCTAATCAAAATGCTAAGTGGGAACACCATGGATGAGTCAGCCACCCCAAAATGCACACTTCTGTAAGCTCTAGACTTGTAGTCTCAAACCACCCTCTGTGCACTACTAAGGTTTTGGTGCAACACATCACACCTAGGGAAAGGCACAACGTATTTCCCACTCATTGAATCCAAAGACTAGAACTTACTTTTTAGTGTTAAGTTTGGATTTTGGGTTTTGTTGGGCAAGAATTTCCCTCAGCTGCCATGAATCCTAGCTGAAGTCAATCCTTTTCCACCACTGACCTAGGAAAACCCCACCAAATTCAGATTGTCTGTTAAAAATAAAAACAAAAAACTAAAAAAGAAAGGAGGGGATCAAGTCACTGAAGAGATAGCTACCTGGATTAGACAAGAACATATATCTTGGATCTAAGATGATGGTGGAGGAGAAGACACCTCAAGAGAAATGGGAATCTCAGCGCAGGAAGAACAGTCAGGGGTTACTACTTTAGCTCAGAGACTGTAAGCTAAACCTCTATTGAGAAGGTGTGTGTAAGGAGTTAAGGAGCAAGAAGGGAAGATTCGAGCAGGAATAATGTCTTCCAGTCTTGAACTGCTTCCCACTGCAATCGATAAGGCTGCACCATGGAGTTGGACGTTAATGGCAATGCTCTGTGATGTCCACTACCACTGCCTTCTTCCAGCTGAAGAGAAAGTATCCTGTGCCGGCCCCTGCTGCTACAGCAATGCAGAGGTACCCATTGTAGGTCATGAAGATGAGCATGAGGAAGTAGCTGATGACCACCTGGATGATATGCAGCACTGTCTGCAGGAGGTGAGGAAAGCTCAGCATCTGCTGCCTGGAGAGTAAAAAGGGAAACATCAATCAGAGACCCCTGGGAGTGTTGAGGCAGCTCTGCACATCAGGAGAAGAGGGGAGCATTTGTCATGAAAGCTTGAACTGGACTCCCTCAGATCCACCCTGGCGGCTCATGGATACTTTTGTGTATGTATGTTGTTTATTAATCCCCGGAAATGAAACATAATAGGGTGGTCAGGTTTATAAGCAATAGCTAGTTATGGTGATATGTCAGTAGGAGGAACTCTGTGAAAGTTGAGGAGGAAGGAGGCCTAATACCCCTGTCTTACCTCCACCTTGGATCCTAAAAGAGAAGCCTAAAGCCTCCCATGCTTATTTGCCTGAATATTTTCAGGCCTTCCACCTTTGCAAAGTTCACATCCTAAAAAAGTGGAAATGGAATTGAGGTGTGGGAGGTACAGTAGAAAGTATTAATTAGGGATCAAGAGACCTGTCTATTTATCCCCTCTGTCATTTACTAGTTCTGTCACCTTATGTAAGTCACAACCTGTTCGGTCTCAATATCCACCAGTACAGTGGATATTAATAATACTGTGTTTACTTGAGAGCAGGATATTGGTCTGAGGGACTGCTTGAACTCCAATTGAGTTTTCAGACCTACATTTCTATTAAGACTGAATCTCAAAAATCATTTGTCAATCTGTGAGGAAACCAACAGTCATCACAAATACTTTCTTAGATGGAATGCAGACATTTGTATAGTCATATTATAAACAAACTGAGACTAAAGCTGGGTAGGTACAATTTTTTAGAGAAAGGAATCAGTTAGATTCTGCCATTCTTCTATACCCTGACCTGAATTTCTTGTTTATTATTATTTACACAAATATTTTACAATATGGATTCCTTACCTTTTTTCAAAGTGACCAATACTTAAAATTTAGAACAAATGTTCATGTTTGCAGAAGGGTTCCTATTATTCCTCCTTTGGCCTGTTCATGACCCTCAGCCACAAGCCTCCAAAGACAGTTTTGATCAAGGTCGTACAGAATCACTAACTCAAGAGGTGGCTGTTGTAAATAAAATAGTTGCTTTGCTACTTAGCTAACTCAGCTCTCCAGAACTTCTATCTGGATCTGTTTAGTCTTCTTACCCAACAGTTTTATGTGTCTCCATAAGAATGGTCCCATTTGGTCCTGGAACAGGCATGGAATTGTAGCGGATGCTGACTTGTGACTTGCGTAGCAGGCTCTCTCGGGCTATCTTGAGTCCTTCATAGAACATTGCTAGTAAAAACACTCCCACAAAAGCTCCAGCCATTTCTAGGCAGGGAAAGAAAAGATGGTGGTACTGTCAAACATTGCAAAATCACTAGCTGGCATGCCATCCAAGCTAGAAAGACAACATAGAAAAGATGGTACTCTTAATTCTGAATACATTACGCAAAAGGGGAATATAATAACTTATTTGTAAGTGCTGACTCCATTTCTTGATTAGGCATTTCAATTCTAAATCTTTCACACTGGGAAGCATTGGTAATGTATTCAAACTTCTGATTTTACACACTACCTGAATTAAATAAACCCCTTCTTCCCAGGATAAATTGATTTTGTGGTCCCAAAGATATAACTGCACCTAATGCAGTTCAACTAACTATTCAGCTTGTGCAATTTGAACTTAAGGCACACCAACTCAACATTATAGACACAAAGAAGGTGGTGATTAGTTATCCCAAATCCAAGACTGACACTAAAATGGGCCATGCCAAGAATCAGAAATGATGTAGAGCACAGTTTGGTACACTAGAAAGAACACAGGACTAGGCAGGGCTAGAAGGTCTGGGTCCCTGTTCTAGTTCTGACATACTACTTCTGTGATTTAGGGCTAAGCATTTCACTATCTGAAGCTTGACTTATCTGTAAAATAGCAGCAATGTAGTAGGTCAATAGCTTTTAACCTAGAGTTATTTTATATATATCTATATATATCTATATATATAGATATATATAATGCTTCTTACATCATTTTAACTTGACTATAGTCTTATGACCATGACCAATAACTTATCAAACAGGAAACACTGGAAAAGGATGAAAGGGAATGGAGTGCAAAAGACGCCTATCTGGTATCTAAATTATATTTTCAGAAACTCTAAAATAAGGAGTGTGTATCCTTATCTAGGAAGCAAGACGGTTAAGGATCATAACTGTTAATGATTCAGCAATACAACAGAAAGAGATGCTGGGTTTCCAGATTCCTTATCACTGTTTCTCAAGCGCCTGTCTCCTTCAAACACCACCTGATGGCTTACTCACCTCCAGCTGTATTGATCACCAGGCCAGAAAACAATAGTTCCACATTCTTAAAGCCAAAGTAGAAGGTCATGGGCTGTCAGAAAACCAAAACAAGTCAAATTAGAGATGATTGGAGATTCTAAATGAGAATTTCAAGTAAAGAACCTTAGAATACTTAAAAGCTGCAGATCTGGAGAATATTCACCGCAGTGGGAAGTTCTCCCCCTCATTTTAGCGTTACTACACAAGCCCGCTCCACAAGTGCTCCTTTGTCCCCATCACTGACTTTTGTCTTTTTCTCTTTTCTACACTAAACATAAAGACCAGAACTCAATTTAGAAAAGAGTTAATTTTGAAAGAAGGAGGAATATAGAAGAAAGGACCCTGGAAATACTTTGTCTGGTGTGGCTCTGTGATTAACCTGCCACATGATCTTGGGCAAATCACCTGCCTCATCTGGATCAGCCTTAGTTTTTTCTGACTGGTAAACTGGCCTTTAAATAACAATCTTCCAGTCCTAAAATTAAACTATTTCTTCTACCCAAGTGTGTGGGAAAGGGCCCAGGCTGCCTCCCCCATGGCACTCACCATCATCATCATCATGTTGCCGTCTCCCCCTCCGTGGAGGTGGGAGGCTGAAGTGGCTGGGTGATGGTGAGAAGGTGGCATGGTACTGGTGTGGTCCACAGAGTTCGTCACCATATGGTGGGAATGGCTCATTTTTCCAGGAAAAGTTGAGAATCAGCCGAAGATTCTAAGAAAATGGATAATATATAATACGTTAAGGATATAAAAATCTTGATTCTTGATAAATACATGGCATTTCATCCATTGAATTAATGCTCTTCTAGCGTCTTTACTCAGAATTATTTTTTTACATTCTAGAGATGGAGAGAAGTAACTGTGCTCATAAAGATCATCTTTGGAAATTGCAACACCTTGAGATTCAGAAACCTAACCCTTATTTTGCAGAATCATTCCTTGAATAGATATGTTCAATGTGTGTTCAAATTTAAATATGAGATAAGAAGAAATGTAGTCTCTTTGGGTTGCAGAAAACAGACAATGTTTGTAATAATGGACAAATTGATGCCATTAATGAAATTACACTGCTCTTGGGCTTTCTAATCATGTTGTAGATAAAAAGCAAGCACTTCAGATAATTCACTTAACTGGATGGCCTGTGTTCAGTCAGGATATTAAGAACACATTTTCACATGTAGGACAACCAGCCTTCAGCTAATTTAAATTTGAAGAAAAGGTCTACTGCTGCCCCAGGCAAGCAGTGTGCTCAGAATTTAGATACAACTGCAATCCCAGCCAGGCATTAGAATTAAGAACACTGAAAACAAGATATAACTTGGCTTTCTATATTAAATTAAGTCTAGACGAAGGCATATTCAGCCTGGTATCTTACTATCACATCACTGCTTTACTGCAAAAGTCCATCTGGGACAAAAACCAAGAAGCAAAAACTTCCGCAACCGAAGTGGGGGTGGGGAGTGGGAAGCTGGAACTTGAAGAGGGTATTGATGGCTTCTCTTTTTGTGTTCGCAACTCCAGCTGGTGGAGGAAAGAGTGAGTGCATTAGAAATTCCAAATAGGCAGTCAGGCTCATGAGCCTGAATATGCCTCTCATTATTTATTCAATCAATCAATATTTATAAAACTCCTACTATGTGCCAAATTTTGAGCTAAGTGCTAGTAATTTATCAGTGAATAAGACAGACAAGGTACCTGATAAACAAGTAAACAGAACAATTTCACGGTATGATTAATGCTATGAAGGAAACAAACAGGATACTATGACAGCATTACTAAGAGGTAGAGAAAAGGGATACTTTAAAAAAAATCTCTGACGTTTTTATTGGCCTCCTGCCCTCCAAGGGGTGCCCCACTTCTGCCTTAACACCTCAGGACTTTGGTGTTGTTGACCTCAGAGACCACTTTGCCATGCACAATCGTGGGGATGTTGGTCTTTTGGACGGATTGCATGGAATTCCTGTTACTCAGGGCATCACCAAGATCAAAGTCCTCCCCTTCTTCCAGCAGGCAGTGGTAGCAATCTCAGCCTCCAGCTGGACCTTGATGTTCAGCAGGATCTCAGACTCCTGGGCCTGGTGCTGCTCTCTGCCAGGGTGGGGGACAGCTCTGATCCCAGCTGCAGCAGAATCCCATTGAGCTGTTCTGTCTGCATGGCATGGCAGGTCTCCACCTCCCTCAGCCCACAGATTCCTCATGGAGTCCAGGGTATTTGGAAAACTCATCTCCTAAAGCAATCAAACATACCTAACCCATTCTCTTTAGAAGAAAAATTCTACTTATAGGAGGTAAATTGGCAGTTGGTTAGTGTTAGTTGTTTTCCTTCCATAGCTCTAATCTAAGAAGATCCAAGCTCAGCTTTTTTTCAGAATAAGAATGGGTACTAAAGAATAAATCAAAGAACAGCAATACTGCAATACCATTCGTTGTCTCAATTTGTAACCTGAAAAAAATTTAATCTGAAGAAAATGGTTTAATCATGAGCTGTGCTGCTTTGTCTAGTTTCTCTAAACTCCACAGCCATCTTTAACTATTTGTTTCTCAAGAACTGTATATTCTCTAATTTAGCTCCACCCCACTGTTTCTAAGAACTGGGCTCAAGGTCCACAAAGTAGCTCTACTGTGCTGTCATGCAATCAAATGTTTTGATTTGAAAAGCAATTACAATGAATGGAACTTGTGGAAGAGTAATGATGAGTGGAACCTTAGCAAAGTTTATTTACTGATTCACTGGATTTCTGGTTTTAGGTCAATCTATGTGCATATCTTAATTCCTGGCTTACACTTTTGTTCTTTTTGTTTGTTTAATCTTCATTTGAGGATATGTTTTATTGATTTTAGAGAGAGAGAGGAAGGGGGGAGAGAAAGAGGAAGGGGGGGAGAGAGAGGAAGGGGAGGGAGAGAGAGGAAGGGGGAGAAAGAGAGAGAGAAACATTGATTGGTTGCCTCTCTGCCTCTCTTACATACCCTGACCAGGGATCAAACCTGCAACCTAGGAATGTGCCCTGACTAGGAATCAAGCTGGAACCTGTTGGTGTGCAGGACAACACTACAACCAACTGAGCCACCTGGCTAGGGCAACACTCCTGTTCTTATTTAAAACCTCTACCATTCATTTTTCTTCTTATCCTTACTCTACTACTTCATCAAATTAAAAAAATAATAATTTTATAAAATACTAACAAAAAAATCCTGAATATATAACTCAAGGATAGAACTGAAAAACAAAAACAAAATCTTAGGATTCCTTACTTTCAATCCATGATAAAATCCACCTACAATATTTTATTTACCAAGTTTTTATAACTAGGTGGAAAGATTAGGAATACTGCATTTCTCTTTCCATTTTTGCTCATTCAGGCAACCTAGTTTTCTCTAACGGAATCCAAGGGGGACATTTATTTTATTTTCAGTTGGGTACTTGAAGTTGGCTACATGCCAGCTTGTTTCTATGGCCCTTAATACTATTGGATATGGGAAATGGAATGGCACATTTGACCCTGAATATCACACAGCTTTGCATTTCTTTCTGCTTTCCCCTTTCCCCCATTTAATAAGTATGGTAGTATTTATATAAATAGTTTTCAAAACTTCCTTGTATTCAAGGGTCTAATTCTTTCTCAGTCTACTTCTGAGGATCATCAAAAAAGAAGTTTCCTTTATTCCTGCCTACTCCTCCCCCAACACAGACAGGTTGTAAAGCTTAACTAGAGGGCTAGATTCTTTGTAAAACCTAGCTACTCTAGCAAAATAAACATGAATTTATGGACAGAAGTTAGGAAATGAGCCAGAAGGCTAAATTCTAATGCTTATTCTGAATCTTATCACTGACCTTACTTCTTATAGGTTTAGTTTAAACTTCAAATTCTCTTTTATTTTCCTGTTATTTTACAATGATGGATAAGAAACAATAATCCATAGGGACTATGGAGATTAGACTGCACAGAAAGATTACACAGATGTGGTCATACATCTGCCACATGGTCCCTCTTCTCCAGCTCAGACAGATGTAATCTGGAGCTTCAGACAGTTCCTTTGGAGACTGCCTACAGTCTTTCCTGATGTCCACGATAAGGACGATAAAGAAGAAAGTTTTTATTCTTAAAACGATTAGGGTCATATTCCTTTTTAGATTTGTAGAAACATTATACAAAGAAATCTACCTAGCTGGGCTTCTGCTTTGCGCAGTCATTATTTATGATTGGTGACATAAACTTTTGGCTCAGGTATGGGAAATTCAAGGTCAAAGATAGTTAACTACCATAAACAAGGATTCATGCTTATGGACTATGTTCACATGATCAAGCAACCACTTTAAATGGACTAATCCTGCCTTTTGATGACCTGTGTGGGACCAGTAGATTTCTGAGAAATGGCTCTGGCTTTGTTTTAAGTGCCCCTATCGGTGTACTTTACAATTCTCTTGATAGCTTTCTTCATTCCACACTTATGTTGTCCTTTTGGGGAGGGAGGAGGTAAAGGAAGTGTAGGAATAAAGGGAAAAACTTTATATAATCTTATATAATAACTAGAGGCCCGGTGCACAAAAATTTGTGCACTCGGGGGGGAGGGGGGTCCCTCAGCCCGGCCTGTGCCCTCTCGCAGTCTGGGACCCCTCAGGAGATAACGACTTGCTGGCTTAGGCCTGCTCCCGGATGGCAGAGGGCAGGCCTAATCCCTAGGTGCAGCCCCTGGTCGGGCTCAGAGCAGGGCCGATTGGGGAGTTGGGGCGCCGTCCCGTCATGCACAGAGCAGGGCAGATTGGGAGGTTGTGATGCCACCCTCAGTCACGCTCAGGGTAGGGCCAATTGGGGGGTTGGGGCACCGTCCCCTGTCACACTCAAGGCAGGGTCGATGGGGAGGTTGCGGCGCCACCCCCTGTCATGCACAGAGCAGGGCCAATCAGGGGGTTGGGGCGCTGCCCCCGTCACACACAGAGCAGGGCCCATCAGGGGGTTGGGGCACCGCCCTCTATTACCCACAGAGCAGGGCCGATCAGGGGGTTAGGGCGCCGCCACTCTCACACTCAGGGCAGGGCCAATGGGGAGGTTATGGCTCTACCCCGTCACACACAGAGCAGGGCCCATGGGGGGGGGGGGGTGGGTTGGGGAGCTCCCCTCTATCAGGCACAGAGCAGGGCTGCTCAGGGGGTTGGGGCCCTGCCCCCTGTCACACACAGAGCCGCAGGGCGATCAGGGGGTTTGGGCGCTGCCCCCTGTCACGCTGATCCCGGTGCCGGGAGGCATATTACCCTTTTACTATATAGGGTAGAGGCCCGGAGCATGGGTGGGGGCCGGCTGGTTTGCCCTGAAGGGTGTCATGGATCAGGGTGGGGGTCCCTACTGGGGTGCCTGGCCAGTTTGGGTGAAGGGCTGAGGGCTGTTTTCAGGCTGGGAGTGATTGAAGTTCCCAACCACTCCTTTTTTTCTTTTTTCTTTTTTTATTCTGGGCCAGCTTTACCTTGAGGCTTGGCTCCAGCTCTTAGGCCTCCATGGCTGAAAGTAGGTTTCTGGCCTTTGCTTACAATGTTGCGAATCTGCTGGCTGAAGTCCGGAGGTATTTGTTACAATGTTTCTTAAACTGCCCGCTCAGAGGCCTGCAGCCGCAGGTGGGGAACGTTGGTTTCCTCCAACGATCCTCCGTCACTGAGGCAAGCAAGCCTCATGTTAGTTTCAAGCTGCCTGGCTGCCGGCCACCATCTTGGCTGACAGTTAATTTGCATATCTCGCTGATTAGCCAATGAAAAGGGTAGCGGTCGTACGCCAATTACCATGTTTCTCTTTTATTAGTGTAGATATGATAATATGCAAATCGACCAAATGGCAGAACGACCGGTTGCTATGATGTGCACTAACCACCAGGGGGCAGATGCTCAACGCAGGAGCTGCCCCCTGGTGGTCAGTGAGCTCCCACAGGGGGAGCACTGCTCAGTCACAAGCTGGGCTGATGGCTGGCAAGTGCAGCAGCGGTGGCATGAGCCTCTCCTGCCTCCTCTGCAGCCCTAAGGATGTCTGACTGCATCAGTCAGACATTCCCCGAGGGCTCCCGGACTGCTAAAGGGCCCAGGCAGGGCTGAGGGGATCCCACTCGCCACCACCACCTAGTGCATGAATGTTGTGCACTGGGCCTCTAGTACAATAAAAAGGGCTTAGGTATCTCTCCATAACTTGGCATTGTAGGCTAATATACTGGAGTTGTTGAGAAAAAAACATAGTAGCTCCCAGTAAATGGGAGCAGGAAACACAATTTGATGAATTGTATCCCTTAGGCCCTGGTCTCACATTTCTATTCCAAATTGACTGGTAGAAATGTGACTGGTAGAAATTCTATGGATATAGTATTATGTAACCCTTTGGCTATTTTAGCTGCCTTTCCTTGGCCTGTGTCCTTCTTGAGGTGCAGTGATCATAAGGATACTAATTTTACCAATTCCATTCATAAAGGGTATTAGTAATCAAAGATTACATAGGCTCTCTGCCAGAATGGCAAAAACTTAGGATTCCAAAAGTTCTACCATATCAATGGGCTAAAACAGTAAGTAAGATGATGCAGTGGAAGTACAGAGAAAATAGGTCAGGTCAATAAGAAAAAAGGAAAAAAAAAGACCTTAAAATTGTATACACACACACACATACACACACACACTTCCTCCCAGATTAAGTCTGGCATGGCAGGAATGGAAGGTTTTAGGGCACTTGCTACAACTCTAGGTTTATAAAGACAGTCAGAACTCAGGAAAATAACTGCAAAAAACCCAAAAGCTTACATTTTATCCTTTTAAAAATTCTTCAGTAAACAAAGGCTGTTTTCCCTTCGAACTTTTTGCCTTTGTTGATAATAAAAATAACTCCAAGGGATCATCTACAATAAATTCTCACTGCAATTCTTCATGGCAATGGTTAGGCTAAGATAAGAAATACATTGATAGAACTGGTAAGGAATTAATTTAGTGATTATTTGCAGATTTCAATATTTTTTCTTTCTTCACCGTAACCAGAATGAGCTCTACTACTTCAGGTCATCTGCACAGGATTCCCTAAAAGCACTTTTCATGGATGAACCCAAACTATGTACAGCCTGCTTTCTCAGCAGAATGTAAGTGGATGAATTACTCATTCATCAGACTAATGGGCTGTATCAAAAGTAACCAAGTACCAGAGACATAAAGGGAGAAACTACTTCAAACAATTTGCACTTAAAATTTAGAGAACCTTCATTTATGAGTGGCCAGTGATCTAGGCAAACAAGAAATACTGCATGGACTGACACGTTCTTAGAAGAATAAAAGCAGCTATGAATTAGTGGGAGTGGCTCTTTCACTCAGAAATTCTTGGTTAAGAATATCTTCTTTAGGATGATACTCAGGACCTGCCCTGAAAATATTATTCTAACTATCTATGGAAGATAGAAAGCAAACCTGTGATTTAATTCTAATCAACACTGTGTTTCCAGATACTGGTTCAGGGTCGCTCCCTTCTATCAATTTCATCTCTACACATCTCCACTCTATCCTCCATCTTAAGCTGCTCAGGCTGAGCAAAGATTATGAGAAACCTGTTGGGGCAAGACAGATCCTGGAGGAACTGGGCTATCATTTTCAAGGGGAAACATGCTAAAGACACACTTAAGTTTTCAAATGTGCATTGTCCAATTTCTAGATCACTTATGCCTCCTGGCAAACATGAATGGACCATACTATTACCATACAAGCAACAAAACATAAAGGACAGAGAACTAGTTTAACTGTGAAAGAGATGCAGGTGATAAATGCCACAATGTTGGTCACTTCTCCTAATCCCAAGTAAATTAGAAGATTCACCCAGCTTGCCTTTGGTTTTCACCATCAGCAGCTCTATTACAAACATGGATTTGCCTAACAGTACCCTGTCCTGTTCATCCTATATGATACATCAATAACAAATTAATCGACTGAAAGCATGGCTCTACTTATCTGCTCAAACAAGTCCACTACCTACTAACCTTCCCACTGTCTTTTAACCTCTGTTCTGAGAGCACAAATCTCTCAAAGAAAGGCCCCAACCTACCTGTCTGCCTACATGTACTTTGTATTCTAGCCAAATAAGTCCAATTGCCAACGTTTCTACTGTTCCTAGGACATATTTCACACTTCTCTGTCTGGTATCTTTGCTCACATTGTTTCCTCATTCTGGAATGCCCATCCTTACAATCTCAACCTCTAATACAATAAACTCTCCTCATCTTCCAAGGTCTAGTTCTAAGACCTCTGAATATTCGTATTGCCTTTTGCCTTTCCTAATAACTCCATCTGGGACCAGCCTCACAACATACCCTGAAATGTCTTTATGACCTTTTCAATCTGTGCCTATTTCTGTCATCATGCTGATACAACAGTATTGAGAAAAAGCTGGAAAAACAGTTGAATGGAGGTATTTCTCCAAAATGCCTTCTCAATGTCATCAACTACAGACAGTTAATGAGCTCCTCTTGGATACTTCTTGGGTCCTTCTTGACCCAGCTAAGGAGAGAAAGTCTGGCTTCAACAATTAGGCGCGAAAGAGATGGATGAGCCATTTCTTCATCTACATGCAGGCCACTTGAAATGGAAACCTGAGTGCCCTGTCTCTTATTTGTGGGACATAGAAATCTCACTAAGAATCAGAAGGACCTTAGAAGTCATTGCATGGAGTTCCTCAGTAATATACAAATTCTATAATAACTGTTCAAACACCCCTAGGGGTTTGTCAGGCTAGTGTGTTGCTCCCTTCCAAAAATATAAGGAAACAAACATTCTCTTTCCAGCCAAGCCAACTACAGGAATCTGAATCTTGCTATTTGATGGTGATGATGTTGACAATAGAACCAGTATTCCAAGCTATTCTAGTATTTGTACTCCAGATACCATTTGCATGTATTTCTCAAGCTGTAATTTTCATTTTAGGCTATACTCCCAGAAACTAATTTGTCTGCAAAGAGAAACCTAACCACCTTCACATCTAACTTCTGATACTGATACACTATCTGGCATTTATGTTTCTATCCATTACAGACTTACTTTTCCAACTTTATCTCAATCTAATTCTCCTCACATTCAAATATTTCACTGAAACAGATCTTACCCAATAAACTTAGTACTTTGACACTTGTATACTTCTTTGGCTTGTGTCATTCCTGTAATTCCTCCCCTCTCCTCCCACACCACTTTGTGTATATGTGTAAATCCTGTTATTACTTAACATGGATCATGCACTTAAAAAGTGTCAGAATAAGATAAACTTAAAACATGGCCCTTGCTCTTTTGAGTTTACAGTCTGGCTCATTCCTTAAGGCTTGGTTAAAATGCTACCTTTTCCATGAGTTTTCCTTGAATTCTTAAAAATAAATATATGTATTTCAGAGAGAAAGGGAGAGGGAGAGATAGAAACATCAATGATTAGAGAAAATCATTGATCGGCTGCTTCCTGCATACCCCCAATTGGGGATCGAGCCTGAAACCTGGGCATGTGCCCTGACCAGTAATCAAACCATGACCTCTTCATTCATAGATGGACCCTCAGCCACTGAGCCACACCAGCCGGGCCTTGAATTCTTGACAGAAGAAATTTCTCTCTTCTGAATTTCTGTGGCAATCTTCTCTTATGGAAATTTTGAGTTAGTTCTTAAAATACAAGATAAAGCATTATATATATATAAAGTTCCTGGAGGGTAAGTAACTAATTTCTACTTCCTTACTACATCTGGAAGAACACTCAACAAATATTCATTCATTCAAAAAAGTATTTAATTCCTATAAAATCCACCAAGGTTTCAATATCTACTTAAAAGGAGCCAGGTGCAAAAAGGCAAGATTATTGCCTTTATGGAGCTTAATCTAGAGGAGGAAACTCTCATTAAATATGTAGAGAAGTAAATATGTGTAGGTATATATACACTGTAATTAAATTGTGGTAAGTGATATGAAGTAAACACAGTACAGTGGTAAAGAATAACAGTAAAACAACTAATTTGTATGGAGTGAGGCAGGTAAAGGGAGAAAGAGAGAAGCCCTAATGAGGTAACATTTAAACAGAACGATAAATTATTGGAGTTGCGTAGAAGGGCAGGGAGCAGCATCCTCAGGCAAGAAAAGAATCAAGGGCATGTACCATCAGTATGAACAGAACACATTCAGAGGAAGAGAGGCCAATGAGGTTGAAGAGAGAGGCAGAACAGGTATCAATTAAGAAGGCTTCAAAGATCATCTTCAGGAAACTAAATTTTATTCCAAGGGCAACTAGAAGCTATTTACGGGTAATAAGCAGGGAAGTGATACGATTAGCTTATATTTTAACAGAGTACTTTGGCTGCTGTGTAGCATAACTGGCTTTATCTGTTTGTCCCTAATAATATTTCCTGCTCAAGTTTTTCTGTGAGGCATTTACAGAAGGGGAGGGAGGGGGGAGACTTACAGAACCATGGGCTATAATACTTTAATTTGCCAGAATCCAGAAAGGCATCTGTTAAAACTTAGAAGGATTAGATTAGGAGAGCTTTCTAACTTCTGGGTTATAAAATGGTTTGAAGGGCAAAACTGAGGGATATTCTACAAGAATTATCCAATACTATAAGGGCTTCTAAAGTTATGCCACACTTTGTAGGTGAGAGTTAAGCTTACAGAATACTGTTAAGAGCAAGAGTATGGAGTCAGATGGTATTAAGTCCTGGCTCTGCTAATTTCTAGCTGAGTGTCCTAGTGACATTTCCTATAAAGACCCATGGAACTTTAGATTGGCAGTACTATGTACAGAGGCTATTAAAGGGGCTGTGCCCAGATTTCAAAAGCACTTGGATAAATGACTCAAATTTGGTAGTTGCTCAATAAATAAAAAAGTATGATGAAAGTAAACTAAGCTCCTTGCAGAACATGGACAGCATATTAACATGGACAGAACATGGACAGTATATTATTGGAATATACAATCTGTACTATACAGGGAAACCTTCAATAGTGATAAAAACAAACCCTACTTTTCATTCATACCTCTCCATATATTAGCACCAGAATTTATGTGACTCTTTTTTTAATGCCCTGTTTTAGAGACAGTGGAGAACACTAAACTGAATCCAAAATCTGGATTCTGGTCTATCCTACTCCATAATTTTGTATTCTTTTGGGTATAACAGCTATGTCAGGGTTTCTCAATTCTGGCATTATTGACATTTGGGGCTGAATAATTCTTTGTTGCATTGTAGGATGTCTAACAGTATCCCTGGCTATTACTCACTAAATGCCAGTAGCACCGCATTAGTTGTAACCACAAAATGTCTGTAGACATTGCCAAAAGTCACCCCACCTCACTGAGAACCACTTTTGATCTCCGAGTTTCATCTGAAACACAGGGAAACATGAAGATAATATCTGTCTTCCTTCATGGCTGTTATATTATTCAAATAATATAATGAATGGGAAGAAATACTGAGAGAGAAAAAAAGACCATATGATATATGTAAAAGCATTACTAATACTCTGTGAGTAATTATTATTATTTTCTATGAGTACTCAATAATGAGACTGAAGAAAAATACATCTTGTTTACAGAATGCATTTTAAGGTTTAAGGCTACGTGCAGTCTAATATACCTTTTAGGTAGATATTCAATAGATATTGTTGGTTGAGTGATTCTAAGTCTGGGTCCAGTAGTAACTTCATTTACTTTTGTGGCATGTTCTCATGTTTTGCTGCTGAGCTACAACAATGTAGTATGTTTCCACACCTGCCTTTACTTGACAGACAGGCCTGGATTAAACAAGAATGACTGTTCATTTCACAGATGGAAAAACTGAGGTACAGAAGGTTAATTGACTAGCTAAAATCATGCAGCAGTTAGTCTAGCGGCACTGTGCAATCAGAATCCAGATTCTAACCTCAAGTCCAATGCTCCATTGCTGTATCATGGTACTTTCATCCAAACATCTTGCATTCCTGTCTCTTAATACAAAGATAGCTATTTTGCTTTCTGGGGCAACAACAACAACGAAACTGAGATAAGGGAACAGAGTTGTAGTTTTGAGAGAAGCTTAGAAAGAAATATACTAAACCTATTTCTATTGGGAAGCACAAGTGGATATTCCCTACATTTGGGTTAAATCAATGTCAAGTTTTCCAAGCACCCTGTCAAGTCTACCAGGTATGAAATCCTTGCCATTAAGTTGTCCAGGAAGAGCTAACTCTAGTTGTTACTTACCTCCAGAGTAGTTGTGTCTTGCAACTTAACTATGTTAAGGCATACAATTTGTGCTAAAACTGTTCCCTGCAGTATTCTTGGCTGCTCCCCCTCAATGTGGGAGCTAGAGTGGCAGGCCACCTTTCAGCATTTTATTAAAATTCACAAAAGCTTCAACTGCCATTTCGCTATATATTTCCAGTTGTCAGAAACAGAACTTTAAAGAATAACTCATAAAAATGTAACCATTTATTTTACTCCTTTAAACTGCCAGACCACCTCTGATTATTATGCCTTCACATGAACTTTCAAATGCTGAATGTTGTCACAAAGAGTCATCACGCCCAACCATTGATTCCAGTCTTCCAGTAGTTCTCAGGAAACATGAGTTGGAGCCCACCTTTACCTTTATTATTACTATAGTTTCAAAGAACATAAGACTAGAAATTAGGAAATTTTGATGCTAGCCTGTTTTTCCCCAAACATTAGGTAACTTCATCTTTATGGTCACAGTTTCCTCAGAAAGAGGAATAATTTCCTCAGAGAGATGGAGTAATTCATCTTTAGGACCAATTTCAATTAGAAAAGTTGGGGTGTATATAATATTTCAATGAGAAGCAAATGCATACTTATCTTTTCTAAATGCATCTGAATATTACTGATATGCTTTAGACATTCTAACATTTCTTCTTTTTTTTTTTTTTTTTTATAAATTTTATTGATTTTTTTACAGAGAGGAAGGGAGAGGGATAGAGAGTTAGGAACATCGATGAGAGAGAAACATCGATCAGCTGCCTCCTGCACACTCCCACAGGGGATGTGTCCGCAACCCAGGTACATGCCCTTGACCGGAATCGAACCTGGGACCTTCCAGTCCGCAGGCCGACGCTCTATCCACTGAGCCAAACCGGTTTCAGCCATTTCTTCTTTTTTAAAAAATATTTTTTATTGACTTTGTGAAGAATTGAATGTCAGTAAAAAATTTTTAACAAGGATGGGGTCAAGGATAGGTAACCAGGCATAACTCCAAGTTTCCCACTCCCAGACATCTGCGCGTCAAGGTCCTGATTAGACCCTTGTAACTGTAAATCAATGACGTTTGTGGTTTCTGTGAATAAAAGCTCGCCGAGCACAAAGCTCGGGGCTGTTACAGGAGGGGCCTGTGGCAGATGCTGGCCAGCTCAATAAATCCTCGCTTGCTGTTTAAGACCTAATTGGAGTTGGTGGTCTTATTCTCGTGAATGTTGGTCCACAACAACTTCGGAGCGGGAGAGTGAGAGGGAGAGAGAGATAGAAACATCAATGATGAGAGAGAATCACACAGGGGATCAAGCCCGCAACCCGGGTATGTGCCCTTGGCCGGGATCGAACCTGGGACCCTTCAGTCCACAGGCCAACGCTCTATCCACTGAGTCAAACTGGCTAGGGCTAGGCAACTCTTAAAATGTGAGAACCCCAGTTCTGAATTATAGAGATGTACAACATAGATATATAGTATAAGGAATTTAAGAATTGAATGTTTAATAAGTGAGAGCTTTAAAAAAAAAAAGGAAAGTAAAAAGTCAAGATTCCACCAGTATCTAAAATAAAACATTTATTTTGATATTCCGAAAGGACACAGAGCTAGCATAGTCTCACTTGAAAGTTTACACACACTGCCACCTAATAACCAAAGAACCTTCTGGAGTAACACTGAATTGCCAATGGCTCATCTTTGGGATTTGAGAGAAGTTTTTACACCCACTGTGTGAATAAAATCTCTTGAGTTTCAGATGAAGGGGAAATTATATATATTTTCTGCAATTTTATTTTTCTAGATTAGTTGTAAAATACAGGAGCTGAACTACCAGAAAGATAAACCTCAAATAGGAAATGCAGTGCTTTATATGAAGAAACTGTTGGATATTAGTTCTTAACATGATTAATAAAATTAAGATTTATTCCCAGTTTAGCACAGTGGGGTCTGTCCTAACAACTCCTGTCTTTCTGAGATTGGGAGTTCACTTTGAGATCCTGAATAGGTCACCAAAAACAAACAAAGAAAAACATGAGAAGGAAGCTGTGGGCAGAAAAGGTATTTACCATTTCTTTTTTATGGCAACTCTCCCAGTACACAGGGAGCTACACTCATTCTCTAACTGGTAAAACTGTACCTACTGGTTGTGGGCCCTTGGGCAAATTATTTAATATCTTTGTGCCTTAGTTATAAAATCAGGATAATAAAAGGATTGTTTTAAGGATTATTACCAGGAGTTCACTTAGGTGATAGCATAGTGGTTAAGTTAGCTTCCTTTAAAGTAGGGATGAGAATAGCACCTACCTCATGACGATGTGCATCTAAACACGTAGCACAGGGCCTAGGCACAGTAAGCCCTCGATAACATTCATTATTGTTACTTTTAATCTACTGCTCTTTCTACTAGAAAACTTGGCATAGCTATAGTTCCCCAAGTTCTTTGATTTGTCCTTCAGCCATTACTCCATAGCTAACCTTTCTTTCTAACCTCTGTTTTTCTCAATTTGGGAGTCTTAAGAGTGTGCCAGTGAATCCTATCCACTTAACTTCACAGGCAGAACACCCTTCACCTACGTAGTATCAGGTGGTCAGCAATTTGCTTCCAATCTGCATCTATTTTCTTTTTTTTTATTTATATTTTATTGATTTTTTACAGAGAGGAAGGGAGAGAGATAGAGAGTTAGAAATATCGATGAGAGAGAAACATTGATCAGCTGCCTCCTGCACATCTCCCACTGGGGATGTGCCCGCAACCCAGGTACATGCCCTTGACCGGAATCGAACCGGGGACCTTTCAGTCCGCAGGCCGACGCTCTATCCACTGAGCCAAACCGGCTTCGGCCTATTTTCTTTTTTTTAATATATTTCTTTTATTTTTATTTATTTCAGAGAGGAAGGGAGAGGGAGAGAGAGATAGGAACACCAATGATGAGAAAGAATCATTGATTGGCTGCCTCTTGCATGCCCCCTACTGGGGATCAAGCCTGCAACCCAAGCATGTGTCCTTGACCAGAATCGAACCCGGGACCCTTCAGTCCGCAGGCCGATGCTCTATCAACTGAGCCAAACGGGCTAGGGTGATCTGCATCTATTTTCTTTGCAGTGTCTCAAAGTTTCAGGCTTCTCTCTCCCTCTTTTCTAACGATAAAAGATGCTTTTTATGGGGGTGGGGTGTTTTCCCACCATGAAGCAATTCTCCAACACCAACTGAGTGTCTACAATTCAATACAATTCTGACATTATCCACCCAGAGATAGAATCAGATTCTAGAGCAGGGGTGGGCAAACTTTTTGACTCGAGGGCCACAATGGGTTCTTAAACTGGACCGGAGGGCTGTAACAAAAGCATGGATGGAGTGTTTGTGTGAACTAATATAAATTCAAAGCAAACATCATTACATAAAAGGGTACGGTCTTTTTTTTTTTAGTTTTATTCATTTCAAACAGGCCGGATCTGGCCCGCGGGCCGTAGTTGCCCACGGCTGTTCTAGAGGTTGAGGGCTCAGACCTACAAGATTGCCTGCCCTCCACTTCAGATGCCAATCATGACCCCAGGTTGTTACCCTTGCTTCTGGCCAATTGACTATAAATCAGGGGTTCCCATACCCCCTCTCCTTGGGTTATATTAATTTGCTAGAGTGGCTCACAGAACTTAGAAAACCCATTTACTCACTAGATTACCAATTTATTAAAATGGATATTAAAGTATACAAATCAACAGCCAAATGAAAGAAGAGATACATAGGGTAAGGCCCCCCAAAAAAGACTATCAAAAGATACCTTTATTGCTCTCTTCACTTAGGAAATATCAAGGGTTTTTGGAGCCCTGTGCCAGAAAAGGGATAAACTCTATATATAACACACTGCTCTTTATTTTTATATTTCTGTAGTCATTTCATTAGGATTTGGGAAAGGAAAAGAGATGTGTTCAAAATGCCATCATGAAATGGAAATATGATACATTATATTGTTTTTGCCCATCTTGTATTGTCTATATTTTAGCTTCTTAAGAGTAGGTAAGAGGTGGAATTAGAATGTTATGGCTTAGAATTCTACCCCGTAATTCTAAGCCATAACATGGCATCATGTACCTGGTGGTATTTCTGAATCATAATAAAGGTAATTCTTTTCATGGTTAGTTTCTAGAAAGTTTATGGGCCTTTTATAAGGTGCCCGAATAACAGGTAGAAAAAAGCCTAGTGAAGCATCTAGCTTAAGCTACTCAGCAGTAATTTTCCCTGGGAATCTTGCATGTAAGTAAGCTTATATTTGGAAAGGTGGGACTTGCCTGGCTGAGCTGCATGTTAATCAAGTCCTATAATCCTAACATCTGTAACTATAGGAGTTATAGTCCACCAATGGGCCTGGTTGTCTCATATACCACAGTTTATCAGAGCTATCCCACAGAGAGTCTACGAGTACTTAAAGCATGGCCCAAAGACAAGTTTCTTTATTCTAAAATAAAAAAGTCAACACTAATTAAATTTTCTCTTCTAAATGTATAGCTTCATTAATTTATAACCTGAAGTTCGTATTAATCTAACATACATTGTGATCTTTATGACTTCATACACATAAAATGAGATTTGGGGGAGGAGGGAAGATATATGTTTATTTTTAGTTGCATATTCCCAGGTCATTCCTACCAAGTATGTCTAGCTCTATAGCTACCACTAGTGTGTAGCTAAATAAATAAGGTTCCAAATTTTTAACTGCAGCACAAAGAATGGCAATGGAAGCCAGCAAGTTACGTGTTAACCATTACTTAAACATACAGACACACATTCCTCTTCTAGATAATTTACTTAGCCTTTTGCCCCTTCCTAAATCAAATTAGGTGTGCATAGGGGTAGGTTGCAAGATGTGCCATGCATGCTGGCAGGGAAAAGAGTATGTCACCTGAGAGTAGCAAAGTAGAGGCTGGATTACTCTGACATCAACCCAAACTCAATTCAGCAAGTATTTATTAAGTACCCTGTATCCCAAGGTGGGGGATTTGTAATTGAAGAGGATGGAAGTTCTGGCTGAAACCTGCTATTTGTAAAGCAAATTTCACAAATGGCATCAAGCACATAGACAGAAAATGATGGCGGTGAGAAAGGGAAGGAAGGAAGGTTAGCAGGTATGCTCAAAAGGGTATAGAGGATAATATTAATTCTGATCTGCTTATGGTCCCTAGCTCCTCAAAAAGATAAGTGATTGATATGACCCTTTTCAAACATCTACCCTCCCCCCCCCCCCCCCCACACACACAAAAATCCCCACCAAAAAAACTAGGAAAGTCAGTAAGAAACTCATGTAAACAGATAGATATTACTTAGCTCTCTGGTTTACTTATCTATTTTCAGTCCCTACATGGACTCTTAACAACCAGCTAATCTTCTGAATCCTCTATTGGTAAGTACTAGTAAAAGTAGTTGGGAGATAGTCCTTTTTTATTTTTATTTTTTAAAATACATTTTTATTGATTTCAGAGAGGAAGGGAGAGAGATAGAAACATCACTAATGAGAGGGAATCATCGGTTGGCTGCTTCCTGCATGCCCGCAACCCGGCCATGTGCCCTGACAGAAATTCGAACCGTGATCTCCTGGTTTATAGGTAGATGCTCAACCACTGAGCAACACTAGCCAGACGAGACAGTTCTTTTTTTGTCCTGAGTTAGAAACTTAGCTCCTGAGTAATATCACACTGAACAGCACTAGAAAAATCTATATAGGATCATGATGGAGATGATTTTTGTCAAGTTTGCAATTCAATTATCATTTTGGTGAGGTTGCCTATACTTGGCCTTTATTTAAGATGTAGTCTCTGAAAACAAGAAATAAAAATTAAGATGTTTTCAAGAAAATTTTACCTTCTCAACTCTTTCACTATTCATTTACAATTAAAATTTCATAGAACATAAGAACTAGAAGTCATTAATTACCAGTCTGATGCACATACCCTTTGAACCAGCAATTCCACTTCTAAATATCTATTGACCCATGTGAAATCTTATGTGAACAAAATTATTTGTTGCAGGACTGTCTGTAAAAGCAAACTAATGAAAATGTAACTTAAATGTTCATTGATAAGGCACAGTGATCATCTATAATAATAAAAGTGTAATATGCTAATTAGACTAGACGACCTTCTGGACAAAGCCAGAGCTTCGAGGGAAGCCCGAGTCCCGGGTGCCTGCCATCGGCTGGAGGGAAGCCTGGGTCCCAGGTGCTAGAGGGAAGCCGGTGCCAGCAGCCAGAGGAAGGCAGGCCTACTCTTGTACGAATTTCGTGCATCGGGCCACTAGTATGTCTATAAAATGGGACACCTTGCTGTCATAAACAAGAATGAGGAAGCTCTTTATATACTGATATAGAATGATCTCTAAGGTATATTATGAGATCAATACAGCAGGTACACTGTATGGTATCGTTTGTAAAAAAAAAAGAAAAAAGTAAAGGAAAAAAATTATATGCATGTTATTTGTAAACACCTACACAACCTCTGGGCGTAGGGGCACAAGAAAGTGGCCACAGCTCAGTCAGTGTGGCTCAGTGGTTGAAAGTTGACTCATGAACATGGAAATCACGGTTTGATTCCCGGTCTGGGCACACGCCAGGGTTGCAGGCTCAATCCCCAGTAGGGGGCGTGCAGGAGGCAGCCGATCAATGATTCTCTCTCATCGTTGATGCTTCTACCTCTTTCTCCCTCTCCTTTCCTCTTCTGAAATCAATAAAAACATCGTAATAAAAAAATAAATAAAAAAGAAAGTGGCAACATTGTGATCCCTAGGAGGGAAACTGGTCAGATGTGGGTTATTTCACTAAACATCCTTGTGTACTTTTTGAATTCTGAGGACATAATGTAATTCCTATTTTTAAAAATTACATTTTAAGTCTAACTCCTTTATTTCACAGATGGGGAAACTGAGGTGCATGTTACTGAATAATTATGCCATTATATTCTTTAGTCAACTGAACTGTAACAGTTGCTTCTCACATAAGGCTTCTGTAACACTCCAGTGGTCGGCAAACTGCGGTTCGCGAGCCACATGCGGCTCTTTGGCCCCTTGAGTGTGGCTCTTCCACAAAATACTGACTTCTGAGCATGGGCCACAAAGTTTCAATTGCACTGTACGTGCACACCCGCACATGGTATTTTGTGGAAGAGCCACACTCAAGGGGCCAAAGAGCCGCAGTTTGCCGACCACTGCACTAGGCTAACCACTTTCCCCAGACCTCCCATTTCTCCAGAGGTTTTGCCAGGAAGCAGCTAAGCAGGAGGGATTTCTGAGCTTTACATATCCTGTTTTAGCAGCAAATAACATAGGAGCTCCTGTTTCTCTTGCCTACTCTCACCTTTCTGTACAAAGAAGATCAAATGTACAACTACATTTTCACAAAAGCTTTTATTTGCCTTGTCCGAATAGGACAACTCAAATTTGATATGTCAAACAAACAAACTGAAAAGGTCTTTTAGTTATGCAATGATAGAAGGGCCTAAGTCCAATGGGGAGTATATCTTCCCGCTACTATACTCCATTTCTCTGATATCTTTTGTTGTTGACTAAGCCACATACTGGAACAAAGCAATCACAAGATGTACCCCTTTACACTCCTCTTACTGGATCCTTTTGTAATCTTGACACATTTCCAATGTGTTAACCCCGAGTGCTTTAGTATGATTTAAGTAAAGTTTTCAGAGTTTTATAGTGTGATAAGTGGAGAAAACACTGGATTAGGTATCAGAGGCACTGAGCTATAGACACAAGTTTACCGTTATTAGCCATGTGACATTAAACCAATTACCTAAACCCAACAAGTACTCGTTCCTTTATTGCAAAATGGATATAAAAATACCTACCCTGCCAACCTCGCAGGTTTGCAAGGATCAAATAAAATGTCAAAATATGTCCTAATCTTGAAGTATAATAAGCATGAAATATTATAAATACTAGCTTATTTACTCAGTAGATGAGAAAATTAATTTCTGAAAGATGCTCAAGTCATAAGGAGGGATCACTTTCACGTCACTTAAAGTATACAGCCTCTTATAGTTTGATTTAAAAAGTACCAGCTGTCAGATACATATATACAGCTTGACTCTTGAACACGGGGGTTAGGAGCACCAATGCCTGTGCAGTCAAAATCCGCGTATAACTTTTGATTCCCCCCAAATTTTAGTTGTTCCTCAGTATCTGCAAGGGATTGATTTCAAGAACACCTGGGGATACCAAAATCCATGGACGTTCAAGTCCCTTATATAAAATAGAGGCCTGATTCACGCAATTTGTGCAAGGGTAGGCCTTCGCAGCCGTGGCGGCTGCCTCAATCCTTCCCTCGCAGCCGCGGCAGCTGCCTTGATCCTAAGGCTGCAGCCCCAGCTTTGTCTGGAAGGCTGTCCACATGGCTGTTCAGTCGATTTGCATATTATGCTTTTATTATTATAGATGATGTAAAACAACACAGAGTCAGCCCTCATCTGGGAAAATACTGTTTTTGACCAGTTGGTTGAATCCAGGGATGCTAAGCCTGAGGATACAGAGGGCTGACCATATATTTGATGAAAAAAAAAAATCCACATGTAAGGGGACCCATGCAATTCAAAGCCATGTTGTTCAAGGGGCAACCATATTGGCAAAGCACTGCTTTAACTGCCGTCTTGTTATAATCAAAGGCAGGCAAAGGTACCCCTTAAACTTTTCTTTTTAAGATTTTGAAACTGATTTCGAGAGAGAGAGGAAGGAAGAGGAAGAAACATTGATGTGAGAGAGATGTCAACTGGCTGCCTCTTGCATGCCCTGATTGAGCCCACAACCTGGGTATGTGCCATGACTGGGAATCAAATTGGCAACCCTTCCGTGCACGGGATGATGCCCAACCCACTGAACCACACAGCCAGGGCAAACTTTTCTTTAGTTATATAGGATTTCAACTATTTAGATCACAGTGTTGTTGGTTTGCCTATGAAGAATACTGGAATTAACTTTGTGTGAGGCAGAAACTAGAAACTATTTGTTTCTTTTTTACTTCTCTCTTCCTTTAATTAATAAAGGATGATTTCATGAAAATGCATAGAGAATGTAAATGAGAATGAGAAAAGTTGTTCAATACCTCAGATAGAAGCTGCATTGTGTGGTGGAAAAGTACTGGGCTAGGAATCAGAAGACCTGGGTTCTAGATCTGGTTCTCGGGGCTTATTATTTGCGCGACCCCAATGAACTGAGTCTCTTGATTCATTCATATTTATTGTGTACCTACTGAATAAAAGTATTATGATTAACCCCAATCCTTAGTAAACTCTGTCTTGCCTGGCTGGCATGACTCAGTAGTTGAGCGCTGACCTATGAACCAGTAGATCACAGTTCGATTCCTGGTCAGGGAATATGCCTGGGTTGCGAATTTGATCCCCAGTGTGGGGCATGCAGGAGGCAGCCGATTGGTGATTCTCTCTCATCACTGATGTTTCTATCTCTCTCTCCCTCTCCCTTCCTCTCTGAAATCAATAAAAAGTATATTAAAAAAAAGAAAAAAAGAAACTCAGTCTGGTGGAGGAGAGATACATACAAATAAAAGACAATATAAGATTACTAAGGTACAGATTCTGCACAGGATTGCATGGGAGCTGTAAAAAGCCATCAGGAAAGGGAAGAGAAAGGAATGGGGGCCTGAAGGTACACAGTTAGACTTTCATTTCATAAATTGAACCACTATGTTCTAGGTGAAGAATTCCATTACTTATTTAGGGAAAGACTCAACCTGGCTAAAAAAAGCTCCTCTAATATTTCACTGGCTACTAGAGTTTTGCTCTCTTTATGAGTTCCCTTCAAATCATCCCTTGTATTTCCTTTTGCAATGCATGCTTCCATCGCATTATGTTGTATTGCATAATGTCCTCAGCCTACAAAAGCAGGTTGTATACAAAAGCCTAAGGCCTTTGTGTAAAGGAAAAGAGGTAGGGTGGACCCTTCTCAACCTTTTCCTTCTCTGCAGGGCTTTGCATTCCTGAGGATGGGCCCCTCCTCTGCTTGGGGATGTTACCTAAATTATAAACTGTTACTCAAAGCAGTGGAACTTCAAAAGCATTTCCTTCCCAGTCTCTTCTATAAGATTTCTTTTGGCATAAACTGCTAATTTTAATGTATTAAGTATCAGACTCTTGATGAGTTCTCACACTTAGTCACAAAGTACAGAAAACTTTTGATTTTTAAAATGGGTTTATTATGCTAAAAGCTGCATGTGGGGTGGAGGCATCAGCAACCTGCCCTCTTTCCGCCATTCCATTTCCCCAATTATGCCTGGCTTGCCAACTTTAATGGCAGTTATCTTGGTGCCACCTGGTCACTGACTTATTTGAAATCTTCCACTACATGAAGTCATCTTGTCACTGTAAACACTTGCTTTTCCAGTGATAATCATATCATCCTTTTCTTTTTTGTAGCAGTTCTGGTGAGGAAGGTACAAAGAGGAATCAACAGCAGAACCAAGTTGGAACAAAGAGAGGAACACACTTAAGGATTAGAGACTCTTAAGAGTATGGTATAAATTGTTACCTTTAGGGCAGTCATTGAATTTTATTCACATTCAGTCTAGAACCTTTATTTTTTCTCAATTAAAAATTGATATTATGATCTAACCCCCCCCCCCCAACCTGGATTGAGGTTTTTAACAGATCATACCAGTGTCCCAAATAGTGTTTACCATGTCTTATCTCATTCAATTCCACATTCTAAGGATTATTAGAAAAATGAAGTAGTTACTCACATGGAGTGGGGAAACTTTTATTTTTTACTTCATATACTCCTAAACCATTTGAATTCTTTTTACATCACTATGTCATTAGAATAAAAAAAATTCCATTTCCTACTGAGCTAAGTACAAACTTGTCATCTTGGCCTTCAAGGTATTGGCAAATATGGCCCTGGTCTCCTTTTCAATTTTAATCCCCTATTTCCCTAAGTGTACTGCTGTCTTACACTCTTAGCAAACTATCCCACACAACTCTTTTAACCACTTAACTGACAACACACTAGCAAAGTTATTCTCCAATATCATCGGAGTAGCACTTCAGTTCTCCCTCTCAATGAAGTTGTGTACTAATAAAGGGTATCTGTGTTTGTTCAAAAACAACTTATGCCAGTCTGCTAATTATTATAAATATATAATTTAATGAAGTATTGTGTAAAGCAATGAAGTATAGATGAGAAGAGAAAAACAACAGCAGCAGCTAAAATTAATTGAGTAGTTACTACCTGCCAGGTACTGTTCTAAGTGCTTTACATGAATTAACTCATAATCTTCACAGGAACCCTAAGAACTAGATACTATTATTGCCCCTGTTTTAAAAGGAGGAAACTGAGCAACTTGCCTAAGGCCTACACAACTAATACATGGCAAAATAATTTGGCTCCAGAGCTTAAGAATCTAGGAGTAGTTGTTTCTATGAAAACCAAGTTGAAAGCTTTGGAAAGACTAGATGAAGATGATACACACAACCACGCAACTCTACCTTGTATGTGAAAGCAGCCATAGATAATATGTAAAGAAACGAGCCTGGCTGTGTTCTAATAAAACTTTATTTACATAAACAGGCAGCACGCTAGGGAAAGATTTGGCCCTCACACTGGAATTTGCAGATCCCTGAACCTACACTCCAAGAAAAGGCTTATGTTAAAAGAATGGCAAAAAAATGTATATTTTAAGTTAAGTAAAATGTTTAAGGTCTGTGTGTAACTAATATCTGTATGATTCCGTGTTTTAACTTACTTTTTCAGTTAACTAACTACCGACCCTAATTGCATCAGATAACAGGGCAATTCTTATAAGAAATTTTTGCCTACTTTCCTGCCTTTTTGCTTTTGCCAAAGCCACCCCTTCAATCTTGGAAGTATCATTTCCTCGCTTCCACTTGGAATCCCACTCATCTTCAAGTCCATTATCTAACCCCACACCCTCCTCCAAACTAGATATGATCATTTCTTCCTTTGAAATTCTTCAATAATTAATTTCTACCTATGGGACTTAAAGTAAGTCCCATACTTCCATTATCCCCACTACTCAACTATTAGTGACTAACTCATTTTCCTTTCTTAGGCAATATGCAGCACATAGCAGGTTTTCAGATAATATTTCCTGAATTATGTTCTACCATTCTTCTGTTTTTAGTGTCTGGACAGAAAGAACATGCACAATACCAAACCCCCAAACCTATATTCAACTCATATACCACACCTATGATTTAACTTTGCTATAACTTTAATCTATTAATTTTAAAATGCATTCACCAGTACAGATTAGTATGGTTGTAGCTAAAATTGTCATCTCTGTAGCAAAATTTCTGATTTTGAAAGTAATTGTTAAAACTGCTGCTTCCTGGCTAGTCTTTAATGTGTTGATACATTTTACAAATACATCTACAAGCTGTATGCAAACAAAATTCTTAATTCAAACTTGAGATCAAGAGTGTGCCATAACTTACCTCTGCACCCGCAGCAGTACTTAACAGACGTCTGGATCTAAACCACTCCTTCCACAAAGTGCTTAGGGAGCCTGGCCCAAGCTCAGAGTGAGTTAGAAAGGCTTGGGATAGGAATGCAAGTTTCCTGATTCCTAGTTCAATATTCTAATTCAGGAAGAAAGTGGCTTTTTAGGTGGCACCCAATCCTGCAGTTCAAAAACTAAGGAATAAGGAAGCCTCACCACTATCTTCCATTTCCTTATACTGCCAATCAGAACCAGCTGTTGTTTTCCCACAACAGTGATCTGGACAGGCATATTTGTGGCATTCCAATCACCAAAAGGGCTGATCCAGATTTTAGGATTCCTACCTATATAAAAAGATTACTTAAATACCCTAGATAAAACACCCCATTCAGAATGCACCATAAACAGTCAAACGATCCTTTAGTGCAGCGGTTCTCAACCCGTGGGTCGCGACCCCTTTGGGGGTCGAACGACCCTTTCACAGGGGTCGCCTAAGACCATCCTGCATATCAGATATTTACATTACGATGCATAACAGTAGCAACATTACAGTTATGAAGTAGCAACGAAAATAACTTTATGGTTGGGGGTCACCACATGAGGAACAGTATTTAAAGGGCCAGAAGGTTGAGAACCACTGCTTTAGTGTTTTTTAAAAGCACTTCTCAGATGTTTTAGTGCTAAAACGACAATGACCAGTACTGAGGAGAGGGGTTAAAAAGAGCTATGTTATTTATGCAGTTCATTCTCTTCTTTCCCGAGAAGTAACCAACTTCACATTCTAAACAGAGCTACTCTGAAGGGCTCCTGTTCTAGTGCTTAGATACCAGTTGCATCACTGCTTTAACCATCTTAATCTGTAAAGTAAACACAGGAAGTAGACAACAGCCCTATCCCCAGCTCAACAGAGTAATACTTTACCAACAAAAATTAGAGTTACATGCAACATTTCTAGCTGCCGTATTCCTCTCCCCCCAGCTTTAAACCATAGTCAAATCATCTTTAATTAACAAAAGACTAAGCAACCCCGACAGTTCACAGATAGGACAGCATTTTTATTTTTCTGGAAGCTACCTATGAAAGGCAAGAGCCATTGCTGGGCTCTCTGGGTCACATGGGGGAAAGAGACCCTAAGAGAGTAAATTAAGGAAGAAGGGAACAAGGATGAATTCCATTACTTCAACCTAACGAAGCATTAATAAGAATTCATTACGGGCAAGAAAGCATAGTGCTCTGGGGCACAAGGAGACATCAAGACGAATAAAACGATCCCTGTCCTTGGGAAGCTTACAATTGAGAAGTACACAGATTATAACAAAAAGCATAGCAAGGGAAGTGCCAAGAGGTTCGAGGTTCTCAGGGAGGGAGACACCAATCACGTCACTTCAATTTCATGCTAACAAATTAAAACATTCGGGTAGGGGACACCTGTTGTACTAATCCGATGGAGAGAAGCTGGAGTGCAATTCCAGCGAGATCTGTGGAAATGGACGCTTCGGTGGGACATGAACTTGCTTGATCCACACCTTGGCTAAGGCAGGCCAAGAACTACGCCAGATTAACCAAAGAAATACAAGAAACAGAGAGGCTGGGAACGGGAGGCAGAGAAGTCGGCCAGAACTGATGCTGACTTAAGTCTGCGGCAGGAGGACTGAGCAAAACCCAGGCGGTTGGGGCTGGAGATTTTCAGCTGCTCACGCTGCCTCCTTTGCGGAAGGTCCCAGCTCCCCTGCGCCTCACCTGCATCCGCGGGCTCCGGGGGGGGGGGGGGGGGGGGGGGGGCCTTTCTCAAGAGGCAGCCACAGTCCAGCCATCAGCGCTCCGGGAGGGCGCACGGTGCTGACGGGCCGGTAAGGGACTTGCAGCAGCTCCCAGCTCCTGAATCCAGAGGCCAGGGATCCAGCCCCAGCCTGCCCTTTACTCTGCGTGACCTCAGACTACTCGTTCAAGTACTTCGTTCCTTCTTCTCCTACCTGTGAACCCTGGGATTATGGGGAGAATGGGACTGAATTCGATGACCTCTGGGGTCTAAAAGCTTCTCGCCAGCCGACACACAGAAGCGCTGCACAATGGCCCGTCGGATAAATAGCGAGGTCGGCCACAGGGTACAAAAGGTAGGGGCGCCAGGCCCGTTTTACAGGAGGGGAAACTGAGGCACCGAACATCTTGCCTCAAGGTCACTCCAGCGAAGTCACTGCTGGGGCCCGGCCGAAAGCGGAGACCTCCAGAATGCCCATCCCGGGCCCTTTTTCTTTCGCCGAGCGGGGTAAACTGGCGCGGAGAGTCCTGGTGCCGGAGGGGAAGGGGCTGTGCTCGTGCCAAGGTAGAGAGAGGGGCGAAGGAGGCCTTACCTTCCCAGATCGAGTCCCGCCACCGGCGTCTCCTTTTCAGAACCGTATCCAGTCGCCCCCTCACGACTCTACATTAACACCCTCCACTAGTGACCGGCTCGACGTGTCCACGATTGCCACAGAGGCCGCCCATTCCCGCCCCTGCCCCGCCCCCTGCCTCATTGGCCAATCCCTGCGCAGGACGTCGGAGCTCCCGCGGATTTCACCGCCTCTGAGGGCTGGAGAAGCCTGACGTCACGCCGCGCGCGTGCCTCCCAGGTCTTTGCCCCACCTCCTGTCCCGTGGACGAGCTTGCAAGAGTTCGTCCTGCCGTAAAGCAGCACGCCTCCGCGGCATTTCACGACGTCGGCGGCTAAAGGCCCAGGAAACGCTCCGACTTCCTCCCGGCTGCCGGGCGAAAGCCAGCGCGATGTTCGGTGCGGGCGACGAAGACGACACCGACTTCCTCTCGCCTAGCGGCGGGTGAGTGTGAGTGACTGTGAAGTGTGGGACAGAAGGCGTGGCTGAGGAAGTCGGGCAGATGGTTGGAGGGGTCGCTCTCTTTTCAGACGTCTCCCCAACTTCCGGGTCCAGACCCTTGCCACACTTGTGCGCTCTGCAGACAGGTCTTGGAATCCTGGCAGAGCTCGAAACTGCTGAGTCTGCCCACCTGCCTTCTGGGCCTGGCATCTCCCCTGACACGCATATCACTCTGAGGTTCGCCTTTAGCTTTCTGGGTCACAGTTTCTCCTGTGCAATGCGGGTGATGGCTGATGAGGATACCTGCCTCAAGAGTTTTTATAGGAGTCACTTGGGGCCAATAGAAGACTTTCTCTTGGGGGGCTGGGGGGACAAAGTGGTGATACTTAAGAATTGGCCTTGGTGAGTCAGCTTGAGCATCCTTCAAGGATGTCACCTTTTGGGTACTTTCTCTTCTCCCACCACCCCAGGCAGAAAAAAATTGCTTTCTCTTCCTTATTCCCACAGCTAGGCGTGATTACCTCTGTTCTGGCACACCGAGCCGACTGGATTATGAGCCCTGACAGGACAGAGACCTCTTATGTTTGTTCATCTCTGCCTAGTGCTCAGTACAGTACATAGTGAGTGCTCAGGAAGTGCCTGTTGAATGAATGATAGTCATGAAATTGCACTCGAAACGTTAAAACCAATCTAAGAGACTGCGGTCGCTATTCCCTGCCTCCAGTCATTGTGCATACTGGTCTGGGGGACAGTTTTTCAAGCGGCAGCTCTTTGTCTCCTCCAGTAATCAGTGTAGCCATTTCCCTTGTGTTGTGTCAGTAGACAGCTTGACTCCCTTTAACCTTGTGAGCTAACAAGTTCTGATACTTGCAGAACTTTTGTTTGAACATTTGTTTAACAAATTTAAGAATGTATTGAAGAATGATGAATACACCAACATATACCCCTTATTCTACTGAATGCTAAAAGGATGCAAAGATGACCAAGCCTGTCCTCAAGTTGCTTCCAGTCTTGGTAGAGATTCAGTACATAAAATGACACTGCCTTTCTTTTGACTTACACGGTGACTAGCTGTACTACCTGTTTTAACTACCCCCACTTTAGATGGCCTTTGTCCACTTAGTTCCACTTTGGGTTCTTTCAGTTCTCGGCTATTTTAGAATTAAGCTGTGCTCTGATTCATTTTTTCCCCTCTTCCACCCGGAGCATTCATGAAAATGTCCACACAATGCAGCCAGCTGCTGTTGACTATGCAGTAAGCCTTTTGAATTAATGTTTTTTCATACAAACCTGTTTTGTACATGGCTGTGCCATGTGAAAGTTTACAAGATATACTTAAAATTTACATTCTTCGCTAGGTGAAAGTATTTGGGGATATCTGTAAATGAGTGTTAGAGCTTGTGGTTTTCATGCAACAAGCAGTCCACTGCTGACTGAAAATTACAGAGTGAAAAATGACAGTCATGTGCTCTTTTCCAAATTCCTGCTTTGAGATCAGTTCTTGGTGGCTCCACTAGGCTACTTTCCTGAGCAGGCTCATAGGACCCGAAGCGCTTTAGTTCTAGGCATGTGACTGTGCTCTTAAACATAGACAACAGCTAATTGAATGGTAAAAGGCTTAGTAAACAAAGTTATACAGATAACGTTATTTTCGTTCCCAGTAATAACCAGGAAAACCAAATCAGATTTAAGATTGAGGATATAGGAAGTTTCACCAGTATTCTCTGATTCAGCTAGTCTGTCTTTGGTTTCTCTAAGGAAGTAGAACATATGACCGCAGCACTTCCTGTTTTATAACTGTAATTTACTGTAAATATACTTGTTTATTAATTTTTCAAGTATCTTGACTTAAGTATATGACTTACTTGATTCCGTTTATAATACACAAGCCTGATAGAAAAGGGAGTATTCGTGTCTAGGATGGCTATCTAGATGATTGATAATGTGCTCCAAGTTTCCAGGCTTCTTAAAGTCCATGGTTAACTTAGAAGTAGTAATGAGGAAGTTTGCTTTTTTGGAGGGCTTAGCTCTTTCCCCACCATTGTGACTTTGAAATGAAGAAATATATCAGTGCCTGCTAATTATATGGTACTTGGCTTCCGCTAAAGCAGATAGGAATAAGGCAAAGTTCTTGCCCCTTAAGAAACTTCTAGTTTAGTAGTTGGGTAAAACCCATCCAGTAATAGTAATCACAAAGCATTCTAAGGGGCTACTTATGTATATACTTATGTTTTAGGTTATATAAAAGACTAGTGGCCCAGTGCATGAAATTCATGCATGGGTGGTGTCCCTCAGCCCGCCTGCACCCTCTACAATCTGGGACCCCTCGGGGGATGTCCGACTGCCGATTTAGGGGTCGGGCCTAAACTGGCAGTCAGACATCCCTCACAATCCGGGACCGCTGGCTCCTAACTGCTCACCTGCCTGATTGCCCCTAACCACTCTGCCTGCTGGCCTGATCAACCCCAACTGCCCCCCCTTCCGGCCTGATCACCCCTAATTGCCTGCCCCTGCCAGACTGATTGCCCCCAACTGCTCCCCCCCGCCAGCCTGATCACTCCCAACTGCCCCCCCCGCTGGCCTGCTCCCCGCCAATTGCCTCCCCTGCCAGCCTGCTCTCCCCCAACTGCCCTTTCCTGCCGGCCTGATTGCCCCTAACGGCCTCTGCCTCGGCCCTGCCACCATGGCTTTGTCCAGAAGGTTGTCTGGAAGGTCTCCCAGAAGGTCTAAGAAGCATATTACCCTTTTATTAGTATAGATATGTGAAGGCAAATCTGATTAGCACTAGAGGCCCGATGCACAAAGATTCTTAAAAGAATAGGCCTTCCTTCCCTTGCCTGCCGGCACCACCTTCGCTCCGGCTGGAGCTGCTTTTCCGCCTTCACTCCAGTCTGGAGCCGCCTTCTGCCTTCGTGTGCTCCTGGCCCGGCCGCTGCCATCTTTGTTGTGTCAATTTGCATATTCCCTCCTTATTGACTGTGGGAGTCACCATCTTGGTTGTGAAGTGACGGTCAATTTGCATATTCTGTCTTTATTAGATAGGATAGTAATGCTATCACCAGTATAAAGGTAGAAAAAGATAAGTCTGGAACTGATCCTCAAGAAGTATTTTTAAGTTACTTAAAAGACACAGAAAAGCCTAGATCAGTGATGGGGAACCTATGACACGTGTGTCAGAGGTGACACACGAACTCATTTTTTTGTTGTTGATTTTTCTTTGTTAAATGGCATTTAAATATATAAAATAAATATCAAAAATATAAGTCTTTGTTTTACTATGGTTGCAAATATAAAAAAATTTCTATATGTGACACAGCACCAGAGTTAAGTTAGGGTTTTTCAAAATGCTGACACACCGAGCTCAAAAGGTTCGCCATCGCTGGCCTAGATTCTAATGCTGATTCTGCCCTAGTTAGGAGTGTGATGTTAAACAAGTCACTTCTCATCCTTGGCTCTCCATACCCTAACCTGTTAAATTATGGTGTTTTCCCCAGATGATTTTTGAGACCTTTCTCAATTCTAAAGTTTTGTATTCTTGTTAATATCAGTTTATAGTTGGAGGCCAGTTTATGCATAGATTGAGCATGGTTTCTTCTCTACAGAAGTATCTGAGTTGAATCAACATTTTAAGGTAATAGGATGTGTGCACATTTATATAAAATAATATATGGTGTACTTAATGCCAGGCGCTGTACGTCCTTCTAAGTAATACATTTACATTATCATATTTGCTTCTCTCTACTACTCTATGAGGTCATTTTTACTATTATGCCCATTTTACAAATGGGCATATAAGGATCAGAGCAGTAAGTTGCCCAAGGCCATGCAGCTAAAAAGTAAAAGAGCAAAGAAGTACTTTGACAACAAAAAGAACCCTATTTATTAAAATATATTGATGTGCATGCATGTGTTACTTATTTTGATGAGAAAAGAAAAGGAATATAAAGCTAAGGTTAGATAAAGACTTTGGCAGCTAAGTGCATTGGCTAACATTTATTTATTTATTTAGATTCTTTTTTTAATTATTAATAAATCTTTATTGTTCAGATTATTACAGTTGTTCCTCTTTTTCCCCCCCATAGCTCCCTTCTACCCAGTTCCCACCTCACCCCATGCCCTTACCCCCGCCACTGTCCTCGTCCATAGGTGTATGATTTTTGTCCAGTCTCTTCCCTCACCCCCCACATCCCCTTCCCCCTGAGAATTGTTAGTCCACTCCCTTTCTATGCTCCTGATTCTATTATATTCACCAGTTTATTCTCACCCCCATAATTTGGATGTAGGTACGCTTGAAGTTGTCCCAGAGGCTCCTTACACTATCTTCATATTTTTGGTTTCTTTTTTCTTTTCCGGTTGGGTGTGTTTTGCTTCTTCGTATTTCAAATCTTTGACTTGATTCTTGGGGTCCTCTAGTCTGCTGTTGGATCTCTGTATATTATTCTTTATTTCAGTAAGTGTATGCTTAATTTCTAATTGGTCCTTTTTCATATACTTGAGGGTCTCACTAAATTTCTCGGAGGTTTCTAGAAGATTCTTGAGTAACCTTATAACTGTGGTTTTGAACTCTATATCCAGTAGTTTGCTTTCCTTCATTTTTTTCATTTGTGACATGTTTCTTTGTCTCTGCATTTTGGCTGCTTCCCTGTGTTGATAGAGTGGCTTTGTGTGCTAGGTGTCCTATAGGGCCCAGGGGCTCAGCCTCCCTAATTACCTGAGGTGGAGACTCTTGGTGCACCCCTTTGTGGGCTGTGTGCACAGTCTTGTTTTAGTTAAGTCACTTATGAATGTGAAGAGTTGTACTCTGGTATGGTCTCACTCTGACCACTGGGTACACTGGCTCTTGAATCTCCAAAGAGGTGCAAAGTCAGCCACTGCCTGAGTCCACCCAGCAGGAGCTACAGAAAAATCTGCGGATTCCTCCTCTTTGTTTGGGGTTTGGAAGTGCTCAGATGAGGCCCAGCTATGAAGCAATGCAGGCTATGTGTAGCCCTTCTTTTGGAAGCTTTAGCGCTCTTTGACCAAGCTGCAGTTTGTTAGGTTTTAGATTGCAAAAGAACAGGCCATTCGTATGCGAAAGCTTCTGTTCACAGCTTGGGTGGGGTTGTAAATTGGGTGGGGCAGGGTCTCAGGGGATCATCAGGGCAGAGCAAACCGCAATGGCTGCCAATCTGCTCTGTCTTGGAAAGGTCCTGGGTCTCTGTGTCCCCGCAGCCCTGTGCAGGAACAATAATTGCTGCAAGCACCTCTGAGAGAACGCCGCCCTCGCATTCCGTCCCGATGCCAGACAGTCCAGTTTCTCCCCGTATGAGTCTGGGTCCCCAGAGTCTCACCCGGAACTAGAGTTCAGAGCAATTGGGAGCTTGTATCTCCCTCCGATTGAAAAAGGCAGCAGTGTACCCAGTTGCCAGCCCGTTTCCACGCACCTCCACACTTCCGCACCTCTGCAACTCCTACCAGTTTCAATGCGCTTTTCTCTTTCCTTCTAGTTGTGAAATTTCCACTCAGCCAGCCTTCCCGTGGTTCTGGATGATATCCGTTTTGTCTTTTAGAGTTAGTTTTGATGTGGTTGTGTGAGGCAGCAAGTACAAGTGTGTACCTGTGACACCATCTTGGTTCCTGCCCCTAACATTTATTTTTAAAATGTAATTAATACTGTAATGACTTTTCCCATGAATTGTAAACAAAGAGACTCAAGTCCAAAGTTAGCAAATCCCCTACTTGGGACTGAGCCCGAAACCCGGGCATGTGCCCTGACTGGGAATCAAATCCCTACCTCCTGGTTCATGGGTTGACACTCAGTCACTGAGCCATACTGGCCAGGGCTCCATTGAATTTTTTAGAGAGAGTGAGAGGGAGGGAGAGAGAGATAAACATTGATGTAAGAGAGACACATAGACTGGTTGCCTCCCACGTACACCCGGGCTGTGGCCAGGGGTTGAACTTGCAACCAAGGTACATGCCCTTGACCAGGAATCGAACCTGCAACCCTTCTGTCCAGGGGCCAATGCTCTAACCCCTGAGCAGAACTGTCCAGGGCAGCAAGTCCATTCTTGCTAACATAGTTAGATATGTACATGTGAGAACACTGTAGAAGTAGAAAAATGTAATGATTTATAAGACACTTATGTATTGTTTATTTTAAAATATTAATAGAAAATAGAATTAATCTGGGAGGTAATTGGGTTGACTGGCTCTAGGATTGATTTTGCAATCATTAATTAGCTGGCCTTTAGAACCTCTGTGGAAATATTGTTTGCCTCTGACTGTTGTTTTTCCCTTGACAAAAACATTCCTGCAAAATGAAAATAGCAAATCCAATACACATAGTTTACTGAAGCTAACCAGGGCATTCTTTTCTTATCAACTACCTGTGTATAAGCTATTATATCTTAAGTAGGATCTAAACTTCGTAAATTGTTCACTATGTTAAAGGCATTGCCCAACTCTTTCAGAATCTTATTCTTTTAGGGAATTTGCCCAGATTGCCCTGGCTAAAAGGAGAAATCTTGGTCTCTCCTAAATTTTATTAGCATTTGTTGATGTCTTATTTAGGCTAGTACTTCTCTCCACACTTACAATCACATTTAAACCTCTCAGTCCTTTTAAGTAAGCGTTGTTGGCCCCATTTATAGAAAACTGAAAGGAAGCTAATAGTGCACTACCTTGAGAAGACAAGGTAATAGTTTCAAATCATATTACATTTATTTTGCGAATTGCTGGTATATGTTATACATTAAAATTCTTGGGAAGTTTTAATATTTACTTCACCTAAACTAAGGATGCTTTTGGAGGAAAGGAGCTCAGAGCTAGACTAGACTTTGAGTTCATTTATTGAGCCTATTACATACCAGACCCTAGACAAAATATACAGTCAAGTAATGATTAAAATAAATAATCAGTTACCCTGTTATATGATAAATGATTGAATAACTTTTATTAATCTCTGTGAAGTATAACTCCATACAACAGCTACCTGTTATATATCTTACTAGAGGCCCGATGCACGAAATTCGTGCAAGAGTAGGCCTTCTTTCCCCCAGCTGCTGGCACCGGCTTCCCTCTGGCACCCGGGACCTGGGCTTCCCTCGCAGCCCTGGCTTCGTCTGGAAGGTCATCTGGTCTAATTAGCATTTTACGCTTTTATTATTATAGATAGTTTGCAATCATATATTATGTAATTCCCCTGTATAAACTCCCTGTATAAGAGTGTATAAGCTCCTTGAAAATAGAACCCAGTTTTTTTCACCAGGGTATACTCAGCACTCAGCACAGTGTCTGGCACAGATTTCTTGAATGAATTCTATAGGAGCTCCTAGAAAGATCACCTAGCCTAGACTTTGAGATTAGGGCAGCTTCCAGGGGGAAAGGAGCAACAGGAAGAATGTTTCAGGCAGCAGGAACAGCATGTCCAAAGGCTGGACATTAGAAAGGTCTTGCCTTACTTAAGAAACTAAAAGTTCCTCGGTGTGGCTGTAGCACACAGTTGGATTGGAGAAATGGCCACATAGGAAGCTGGGGGGATAAGGAAACCTTGTAAAGTTGCCTGTGGAGTTTGGATTTTTTGTATTATTGAGGTATCCTTAAGGGTTTTAAGGAGGAAAGAGACTTAGTCAAATTTGTTTATTTGAAAGCTTACTGTGGGTGCACTGGGGAGAATGGATAAGAAGCAGGCAGGCTCAAGGCTGGGAGATGAATCAGAAAGTTGTTGTAATAATCCTAGCTGGGTAGATGTGATGGTAACCTGAAATAGGGAAGTGGCAGTGAGGATGGGTAGAAGTGACTGGGTTCAAGAAATGTTTAACAAGTAAAATTAAATGGACTCTGGAATTGGTTATGAACACCAGGGGGAAAAGAGTCAAGGATGATCCCCAGATTTCAGTTTGGTTGTGGGCGTTTGCAGAAAGAAATAGTAAGTAAAGGCGCCCTTTTCTAGAAACTGATGAAGGAAGGTCGCAGGTAAGCTCTTCTGTCCCATGTGGACTCCACTCTCCAAAACTCTGCCCGCACTCTAAGTAGGTACTGCCCAGTGTCTGGCAGGAAGGAAGAGCTGCTTTTCACTTCTTTCACCTTGCTGGGTTAGATGTTTGGTGACAGTGAATTTTTCCCAGCCAGACAAAATAGTAGACCTGAAATTGTTATCCTTAGAAAGTCCTGCTTACAAGGTTGGCACTTGGCTGACATCTAGGAACTTTATTGGTAAACAGTTCCCCACCCTGGTTTAAAGCTTCCCATAAATGATAAGCATGGCTCACTTGTCTGAACTGTTTGTACCAGCAATATGATTCATGAACCTTGTCTTCCTTCTGGGATTCTAGAATTTTGGCACATGCTAGAGGGTTTCCGTTTATCAATCCCTAGAGACTCAAAGCCTGGGGAATTAAGTCTCTAAGTTTCCTGGTAGACCACACTTCACACATATTGTTACAATTCATTGCTGGAGTAAATAAACGTATCCTGTGTTACTCCACTGGGAGAGGACTCTTGGAAGCTTGCTCCTGGTGTCCTCTGAACTTTGCCCCAGTGCTCTTTTTCCCTTTGCTGATGTTGCTTTGTATCCTTTTGATGTAAAAGATCTTTGCCATGAGTACAACTGTATGCTGAGTCTAGAACCTGGTGGTGGTCTTGGGGACCCTGACACAAATGTCATTGACCAAGAGAGGAAGCACAAAAGTGAAAACAGGATTTGCTAGGGCAGTGCGGATTGGAAGATAAGAGTTCTGGTTTGGACATGTTATGTTGCATTTGTGTTGCCTGTGGGATACTGTGTCGTCTGATACTCAGCAGCAAATTTTGGGCTGAGGATATAGATTTGAGCATCATCAGCATTTGGATAGCACTTGATACCAAGGTAAATAAACTAGATTGTCAAGGGGGAGAGAGTATAAAATCTTGGGGCATGGACATTTAAAGGTTGAGCAGAGGAGGAAGAGACCAAGAAGTTAGGTGAGGATCCAGAGAGAGGGGAAGGCGAGAAAGGGATCCTTTAGTTTTATTGAGGTCTTATTTGGGCTAGTCCCTCTTCCCAACCCACAGGTTTCCCCACAGAAGTGAAGGGAAGATTTTGTTTGAAGAACATAATAGTTGACAGTGTAAAAAGGCAACATGAAGGCCAAATTAGACAAAGACTGGTAAATTATGTTTAGTAATAAAGATGTTGGTGACCTTAGCAAGAGTGGTTTTAGTGGAATGGTTAGGGCAGAAGACTAGATTGCAAGCAATGATGGAAGAATGGTTCTGCCTGTTAGATAAAATGGTAGACGGGACCATGTTTGATGGAGTAACTTTGTAGTACAGTTCAATTTACTTTATTTCCATTTATTTTAAAACTAGTAAAAAGTAAGAAACTATGACTCGCTAAAGGCAAGAATTACAGTTGGAAGAGACCATAGAGAGCATCTAGATCAGGGGTGGGCAAACTTTTTGACTCTAGGGCCACAATGGGTTCTTAAACTGGACCGGAGGGCCGGAACAAAAGCATGGATGGAGTGTTTGTGTGAACTAATATAAATTCAAAGTAAACATCATTACATAAAAGGGTACGGTCTTTTTTTTTTTTTTTAGTTTTATTCATTTCAAATGGGCCGGATCCGGCCCGCGGGCCGTAGTTTGCCCACGGCTGATCTAGATCAACCACCTCAATTTACAGATGCAGAAACTGAGGTCCAGAAAGAAGAAATGCCTTGACGGGTAGGGTCAGCCAATGCTGTTCAGATTAGAAATACAATCTTGATTTCAGAGACTTTTTACTTCTACTTCCAGTATTGAATGATGGAATATACAGTCAAAGGAGGTATTTACTCAAGGTTGAAGGTGAGCAGCATTTATAATGATGCCAGGTTTGAGATATGTCAGATGAAATGTCATTTTCATTTTCTACAGTGCCAGATTGGCCTCTCTTTTTGGACGGGATCAGGCGGCTGCTGACCATGGAAATGAATTCTTCCAGTACACAGCCCCAAAGCAGCCTAAGAAAGGCCAGGGAGCAGCAGCAACAGGTAAGTTAAGAGGTTAGGACTGGCCCCTATCACATTAGTTGAAAGTATAAACAGCCTTCCCCAAAGTGATATGCCAGATTATTCATCCGTGGTCAGTCTGGCCAACCTCACTACCAGTGGTGCATGCCTTTCTAAGCTCTGAGATATGCATTCTGGCAGGTAGATAATGTGCCCTTTGTTTGAAACTGACAAAGGAAGGTCACAGGTAAGCTCTTCTGCTCCGTGTGGACACCACTCCCTGAAACTCTGTCCACACTCCAGGTAGGTATTGTCCAGTGTTTTGGCGAGAAGAAAGAGCAGCTTTTCACTTCTTTTCCCTTGCTGGGTTAGATGTATGGTGACAGTGAATTTTCCCCAACTAGACAGTGATGCTTAGTGCTAAATCCTCTGTACCTTTGATCATGATGGACACGAAAGAAAATTGAGTGCCATTTGTTGAATGAAAGGAGAGAAGGGTGACTAGTATTTCTAAAATGCCTGTTATGTGTGTGGTCTCAGGTGATTTACGTAGATTTTTTTTATTTTAATCCTCACTCGAGGATATGTTTTTATTGATTTCAGAGAGAGGGGAAGGGAGAGAGAGAGAAACATCGACTGCTTTCCATACGCACCCCAACTGGGCAGTTAACCTGCAACCTGGGTATGTTCCCTGACCCGGAATCGAACCCGTGACCTTTCAGTGTATGAGCCACTCCAGCCAGGGTAGATTTTCTGATTTAGTTCTCACAATTCTGTGAAATAGGTGAGGCTACCACCATTTTAGATTCTCAGAGAGGCGTAGGGACTTGGTCACAGTTACACAGCAGTAAGTGACAGTTAAAATTTGAACCCTGATCTGATTTCATTCCAAAGGTTTTCTCCCTCCTACACTCTGCTGTCTTTGTGTAAGAATCTGAAGAGGAATGAGGGACTGATAGGAACAGCCCTGAGCTACCAGCACTGGGTTGGAGAGAGATATTAAATTAAATATTTGTTACATGAAGATGAAAGTATTGCATGCCTTTTAATGCTAGGCACAATGCTGGCACTGAGAATGTTAGGACGTTTAGAACTGAATAGTTGCAGTGGTTACCATGTGGCCCCAAAGGTCTAAGATATTTACTGTTTGTCCCTTTACAGAAAATGCTTGCTGACCTGTGCTCTAAATCTTACCTGTCACTTTTGGCAGCTGTGCTGTGGCTTTCTGGTCCTGTTCTCTAAGCCCTAACCTGGCCAGATTTCTAGTAGGCCGTGCCTTTACATTTCATCGCTGTGTGCTTCTGACTCAATTTAAAGTGGTCGAGTTAATGGATGTAGATAAAAAGAAATGACCTAAGGCCCCACCCAGTGAAGTAACTTGATTTTTAGAAATCAGGCAACAACTATAAGCTAATTATACTTTCAAAGAAGAATTATAGAGGCATTTGAACTTAAACATTACTTATACAATCTTATGTAGGCATTTACAAATAAAAAGCAAAGTAGCAATATAGGGGACCCTTCCGTTCAAGGGATATTTATATGTAAGAAGTCTTTGTGGGGAAGATGGCTGAAGCATAGCTCTTGAATCTCTTCAGATTTCAATATAAAAACAGAGCAACTAGATATAAGTATAAATCTATGGATAATTACAACAAAACCAATTGAAGTGGTATCCTCATGAACCCCCAAATATAAGCAGGTATGGACAAACCACTGACAGCCACGAGGCTTGCATGGTATCAACATTTGCATGGGAGCAAATAGGGACGCAGTGGGAGAATATCTGAGTCTGAGAATGGGAGAACCCCAAAATAGCCAGTAGGTGTTCATGGAAAATATGGTAGGCCAAGCTGAAATTGAAAAGTGTTTTACCCACTCTACTTGTGGCTAAGTACAAAGGGTTGATGATTGGGACTATAAGAATGGGAGCACTCTTGCTCCTATGAACTTGTGAAACTCACCCACTGACCTTCCAGGATAGGTCCCCACACTGAGAAGAACCTGATGGGAGTGGAATTCAAATTGAGGAGGATAGAGATATTAGAGTGAAGGAGAGAAGATTCAGGTAAGAGTAAAGATAGAAGTAGAATAATAAAGTCGGGAAGAAGCCACCCTATTTTTTAACTTTATACAAAAAGAACAGAAGAGGGAGCTCTACTCCTAAGAGTTCAGAAAAGCAAATTTCACATAAAAATGAGCAATAGAAAAGTCTCAGAGTCAAACTCCATACAAAGTTATTATAAGAACAAAGAGAGCAAGGAACAGAATAATATCCCTACAGACAGTGAGAGATCTCTTCTGTGAGAATGTTTCTCCCTGAACAGATTAAAATTGCAACCACTTATTAACATTTACGACATAAGACATGAGATGAGAACATAAATGCGAATTAACAGATTATGCCTTAAGAGAAATAGAAGGTTAACAGGAGGAAATTGTTTAAGTAAAAAAATTGAGATTTCAAAAGAAAGTGACAAATATTAAAGATAGCAAAGATCCAACAAATTGGGGGTGGGGAGAGAGAAACAAGAAAACTTTGTTCAAAAAAAAAGAGAGAGAGAGAGAGAGAGACTTGAAACTACATACTATTTAAAAAAAAAAAGTCCTCGTGAGTTAGGAATTCAAGAGTCTGTGCAATGCTGATTTCAGAGAGGGAAACATGCAAAGCCAGTGAGAAGATCATATGATTCTGAGTATCTGACTCATCCCTCCAGCAATTCACAAACAACCTTCCATTTCCAGGACATGAGATAGGGAAATAAGAGTGTACTGGGACAAGTTACACCATCCTGAAGGACGAGGCTAGGTTGACCTCAGGGAGACAGTAATTTTTCTCAGTGTTTCAGACTAGTCGTCATAACCTAACTCTGGCCTTAGTTACTTTTTTCCTGCCATACACTGCTTATCAGGAGAAAAGTTATGGCATTACATATAGCTGGAAAGTGCTGATTGAATTAAAAACTAGGTGTTGGATTTTGCTAAATAATAATGAAAATATGAACACCAGACTAGGAAAATAACCAACCAGCATAAATAGACAATTCATCAAAACAAAACAAAGCAAATGGTCAGTATATATCTATAGAAAATGTTAAATTTTGGCCTCCCTGTAATCAATAAATGCAAATGAAAACAACAATGAGAAAGCATTTCCCTTTCCTTACTGCCTCCCTCTCATTGGTAAAGATTTTAAAAGATAATTTCTTCTTATTGGCAGGCCGCAAAGCTGGTGAACTCAAACTGCTAGTGGGAGTGTAAACTGGTATGGCATTTCTCAAAGGCATTTGGGCAGGTTATAACAAAATCTTAAAATTGTTTACACTCTTTCACTCCACATTTTCATTTTTATAAATTTCTTCTAAGAAAGTAATTAGAGGTACATGCAAAAATGTGCATTTTAAGGATGTTCACCATAGCATCCTATCCTATCTAATAATAGACAAACATGGTAATTGACCGTACCCTCACTATGCCTCCCATTGGCTAATCAGTGCGATATGCAAATTAGCCACCAACAAAGATGGCAGCTAATTTGCATACTGCAGGCAGGGTGGGACAGCGCCATCCCGCCTGCCCCGCCGCCATCTGGGCCTGCTATTTGCGACCCAGGGCGGTGGGGCAGGACAGTGCCATCCCGCCTGCCCTGCCGTAATCCGGGCCTGCTATCTGCGACCTGGAGTGGCGGGCGTCCATGTGTGACCTGACCCGGGGCGGCCGGGCGGTGCAGCAGTGATCGGCCAGACTGCCCTGCTTCCATCCGGGCATCCCATGAGTGACCCAACCCTGGGGAGGCCAGGCGGGGCAGCAGCGATCTGCTGGCCCGCCCGGGCGTCCCGTGTGCGACCCACCAGGCCGGGACAGCCCCCCAACCCCCAGATCGGCCTTGCCGTATACGCGACCAGGGGCGGTGGGGCAGGCACTGAGGGATCGGGCCTGCCATCTGCCACCCGGGGAGCAGGCCTAAGCCAGCAGATGGTTATCTCCCGAGGGGTCCCAGACTGTGAAAGGGCACAAGTTGGGCTGACGGACACCCCTCCCATCTCCCCTCCCCTGCCAGTGCACAAATTTTTGTGCACCGGGCCTCTAGTCTAATAATAGACAAACATGGTAATTGACTGTACCTTCGCTATGCCTCCCATTGGCTAATCAGTGCAATATGCAAATTAACCTCCAACAAATATGGCGGCTAATTTGCATGCCATAGGCAGGGTGGGCCAGTGCGAGCCGCCATCTGGGCCTCTGTGTGCCACCTAAGCCCCTCCCCCAGCCAGGACCCCCACGTGCGTCCCTGGGCGGCAGGGCTTGGCGGTGCAATTGGCCTGAGGAAGCCCTCTTCTTGCACCCCAACCCCCTGATCAGCCCTGCCCTGTGTGCGACCGGGGCGGTGACCCAACCCCAGATCGGCCCTGCCCTGTGCGCAACCCAGGGAGGAGGGGCAGGCACCTAGGGATCGGGCCTGCCATCTGCCACCCAGGGAGCGGGCCTAAGCCAGCAGGTGGTTATCTCCCGAGCGGTCCCAGACTGAGAGGGCACAAGTACGGCTGAGGGACACGCCCCCCTCCCGCCAGTGCACAAATTTTTGTGCACCGGGCCCCTAGTTATTTATAATAGAGAAAAATTGGAGGCAGCCCAAAGAAATATCAAACAATAGGAAGTTGGATACATTTTGAAAGAGTATTTTATGCAGCCACTAAAAAACATTTTTAGGACTATTTTGTCTTTGTTTTGGACACAGTTTTGAAGAATAAAAGGAAATGTTTACATTAAGTGAGAAAAGGAGGTTGTCAAATGATACCATTAATTTTGTTTGGAAAAGGTAAATCTGCCGAGTTTGTGTGTGTATAAAAAGGGCTAGGAATAAATACATCAAATTATTAACGTTTATTTTTGGGTGGTGAGATTACAGGTTCGTTTTTCTTTTTCTTTGTGTACTTCCATATTTACTAAGTTTTCTGCAGTATACGTGTACTCTACAGACAGAAAAATTGTGTCAATATGAAATTAAAAAACAAAATTTAACTGTAAATTTAAAAGATCTTACTGGCTTTATTCAGCAGTTCCTGAATCATGCAACATCCAATCAAGCAGATTGAAGAGAGCTCCAAGGAGCTATATAAAATGAGAGAATTTTATAAGCAGAAAAGAACGGGAACACAGAAGTTATATTAGGCAAAACGCAGATTGGATGTCTTGAGATTACTTTCCTTTGGGGGATGACAGTGGGTCTATCAGGCAGATTACCTAACTAGTGCTGATCAGGCAATTCCTGATTGACTGGTTGAAGCTTCCATTTCTGGGACAGCCAAAACTGTAATTAAGTCTCAGTTTGTTGACATGGAGCTTAGCGTAAGTGACTTTATTTTGGACCCGTTGTCTTGTTTTTATCAATACAAAATAAAAATAATTCAAGCAAAGATACTTTTGAAAATAAGTCCTTGGTTGTTACGTCCATTCTATTGTTCTCACTACTTTTCCATCAGCACATTCATGTTGTGAGTGTAAATATGTGATTTACTCTAAATATACTGTTTTAAAACACTAGAGTTACTGTCTGTCACTGTGAAAGGTAAGTACTGGCTGTAATCTGAGTATCATAAATTTTCTACTTCTAAACTAAGGGAAGGGAAATAACTTTATTTTTATTTGTTATAGCTCTCAAAATATTGGAAGGGGAAAAGAAAGTAGATGGACTATGACCTTGTTTTCTTGTCCAGCCCAAAGACTTGTTTAAAATGGAAATGAAGCCCTGGGGCTAGGCTTGCTGCTATCATTGTGTAAGGCCCTTAGGTGCTTAAAGCCTCCATTTCCTCATCCCCAGATGAGGTCATGTTTTATGGATTAAATGAGGATAATGGCCATAAAAGCATTTTAACAGTAACTAGAAGGCTTAAGAAGAATTTTAAGCAGTTTTAATGGTTAACAAATCAGTTTCAAGCAAGAAATGAATGACAGCTTTGTTTTCTTCCTCATTTTTAGGAAATCAGGCGGCACCAAAAACAGCACCCACCTCAACAGGCACTTCCACAGTATTGGTTGCAACAGTAGTCCACGCATATAGATAGTAAGTAGCTGAGAAGGAATGCTTTCTGAAGTTGGGCTTGGGCTAAACTCCTATCTTTTCTCAATAAGTCTCTGTTCATTGCAAAATGGCTACTCTGCCTTTCCATAGGAAAAGTATCAGTAATGCTTTTTAACTTTCCAGTTTTCCAACTTCTCATAAAACTTTGAGGAGCCATTATCTTGTTCGTTCTCTCTCTCTCTCTCTCTCTCTCTCTCTCTCTCTCTCTCTCTCTCTCTCTCTCTCTCTTCTGCATGTATCTCAACAACTGCCTTTCCAAGTGCTCAAAGAAAGACGCTTCACTGAGATATAAATAGTAGATATTTAAAGAGTAAAGAAATTGTGTTAGAGCTTTTAATTATAAACTGCTCACCTCTATTCCTTTCTAGAGGTTCAATGACTAGATTTCCCACTTTTACATAGCAGAAAAGAAAGCTGGTTCTGCTTAGTTTAAGGAAGTATTAATACCTGTTGTTTTTGTTTTGCTTCTATAGCACAAATGGTCAATATGTAAAGCAGGGCAAATTTGGTGCTGCAGTCCTGGGAAATCACACAGCCAGAGAGGTGAGATTGCCCCACATCTCATGTATATTTAGGTGTCCCAAACCCTACCCATGAGCTGATTTCCCTCTGGGCTTGCCCAGTGTCTCATGTATCAGAGGATTAAAATGATTATTTGTGTTGAATGTACATTTTTAACATTAGGTATATAGTAACATTTGTAGTCACATTTTGCTTATAATCGTGCATTAAAACAAATCCAGCCACTCACAATTTTAAGTTTTATTTTTATGATATAGACCTGGCTTAGGAATTTGGAGTTTTAGAGCAAACATTTACCAAGGACATCCCTTTGCTAGACAATGAGCAACACTTAGTGTATAATATGTCCTTGTGCCTGCATTAATGACTAGTGTTTATCCTTTGAAAATTTGATGAGATGGACCACCAGTCACAGAGTAAAATATTGGTTTGGGTCAAAAGAAGATGTGGCCCAGTCAGTGTGGCTCAGTGGTTGAGTATTGACCTATGAACCAGGAAGTTACAGTTCAACTCCCAGTAAGAGCACATGCCCAGGTTGTGGGCTTGATTCCCAGTAGGGGGCATGCAGGAGGCAGCTTATCGATTATTCTTTCTCATTATTGATATTTCTATCTCTCTCTCCTTTTCCCTTCCTCTCTCTGAAATTAATTTTTAAAAAAGAAGAAGAGGATGTGGCTAGAAGCCCTGACACTGGTTTACTTTTGTGGGTTGTATCTAACTTGAAATTCTGCTCCAGAAGGTTTTGAACATTGTTGAAATAAGCATAAGAAATTTCCGAATTTCAGAGGTCCAGAGAACATGGATTCTATACTCCTCAGAGACCCTGAGACACAGAGAGATAAGATGACCTGTCCAGGGTAACTAATATAATAGACAACACTCGTTTGTTTTAAAAACAGACAAACAAAAAACTTAATTATGGAAATTTGGAAACATAATAGTGGGACTAGAATAATGAACCCCTAGAGCCCATTATTAGGCTCTAACAGTTATTAATCTTATTTTACCTCAAACCCAACCAGTCTTCCTTCTTCCCCCCTCAGATTATTTTGAGTAAATTTCCAGCATACAATTTTAGCTGTAAATTTTTTAGTATGTATCTCTGAAAGAAAGGGATTTTTAAAAATGTAACCACTATGCTACTATCACACTTAAAAAAACCCACAATAATTTTTTGATGTTCATTCACTAGAATCTAGTATTCAAATTTCCCTGGTTGTTTCTTTTTTCTTTTTCCTTTTTTTTTAATAGTGTGTTTTAATTAGGATCTAATAAGGTATATATATTGCGCTTGGTTATTGTATCCCTGAAATCTGTTTCATTTTCCCATCTGGAGGTAAACAAACTCTGGTTGTTCCTTATTTTGTTATGTTAGCAGCCACAATGGTTATTATTTAGATCTATTGATTTGTTAACAGTTGTCATTTGGATCATGAAAATCTGGTATTGGGATTTTACCACCCTTCCTTACTAGATAGGATATAGTACTGTGGCAGATACCATTCCTACTGTAACAATTATAAAAAAGGAGATAAATTGCAAAAACTACATTTTAAAATTCATTAGAGAGCTGTGGAAATGATGAGGACTAGATGAACTAAAATTTCAGAGAGGGAAGAGCCAATTAATTGAGTGTTTCCTTCTCTTGAGATTTTGGCTGATGCCTTAGAGTAGAATGAACATTAGGTATAGCTCAAGCACTGAGACTGCTGGGGGCAAAAGACATTGGAATAAACTAGAGAAGCTCCAAACGCAAGATTTATTTTTTCCCCCCTTAGGACATGGCTGAGTTCTGGGATAGTGTGGAAGTCCAGGGGCTGTGACAGAAAGGCCAAGGGAAACTTCTACAATCTTATGGTGCAGAGGAGATAAAGTCCTATTACAAGATGGGAACCTGTAGCAAGCATCTGACAGCCTTCCTCTCAATACATTTGCTAGATTTTTAATTTTGTGGGGAGGAGGCTAAAGAACTCAGCTCAGAATTGCTGATGGGCAGAATGTTCAGGACCGAGAAGTCAGAGACCCTCCAGGCTTTCAATCAAAAGCCTAGGAAGATAGTGCTTGAGAACAGGTGTATCCCCCTGGAGTGACTCTAAATAATCTATCATCCTTCCCTGACCAGCTTAATCTGTAATTGGTTTGCATTGAGGGATCAGCTCTTCACTATCTGTCTAACATAGGAAAAGGAAAGACCTTTCTCGCGCAGGATTGTATATGAACCTTCATAGCCTCACCCTCCCCTCTGGGGTTGAGTTTTAATCATTTGTTTAACTGTGGTTTTATGTGTGTGTTTGCTTGTTTTGTTTGTTTGTTTGTTTTTTATAGCAAAGGTGGAAATTTATTGAGAAACAAGCACAGGCTCCCACGTGGGGAGGGGGAAAGAGTCCCTGTGTGGTTTTTATGTGTGTGAATAGTAAATATATATATGAAATTTGCCATTTTACCATTTAAGCATATAATTCAGTGGCATTAATTACATTCACAATATTGAGCAGCCGTCACCACTATCCATCTCTACTTTTTCATCACCCCAAACAGAAAATCTGTAATCTTTAAGCAGTAACTCCCCATTCCTCCTTCCCTTATCCCCTGGTGACCTTAATCTGTGTCTATGAATTTGCCTATTCTAGATATTTTACATAAGGGAATCATACAATATTTGTCCTTTTGTGTCTGGCTTATTTCACTTAGCATAATGTTTTCAAGCCTCATCAATGTTGTAGCATGTATCAGAACTTCATTCTTTTTTTGTGGCTGAATAATATTCCATTGTCTGTATATAACATATTTTGTTTATCCATTCATCAGTTGATGGACATTTGGTTGTTTCCACCTTTTGGCTATTATAAATAATGGTGGAGTGAACATTGGTGTACAAGTATATGTTTAAGTCCCTGTTTTCAGTTTTTTTGGTATATACTGGGAGTGAAATTGCTGTGTCATAAGATAATTCTATACAGTGGGGCCTTGACTTACGAGTGTCCCGACTAATGAGTTTTCGAGATATGAGCCGTCTCTCGGCCGATTTTTTGCTTTGAGTTGCGAGCTAAAATTCGGGTTACGAGCCAGCTTCAGATACCCCACCGCTAGTTGGCGCAGCGAACGGCGCACCGAACGTCACACTGAACGCCACAACATCAGCCCAGCATCACGTGTCTCACTTGTTCACTTTTGATTTGTCATACGAGTAATTTGAGTTACGAGCTCTGTCACTGAATGAATTAAACTCGTAAGTCAAGGCCCCACTGTATTTAGCTTTTTGAGGAACTGCCATACTGTTTCCACAGCAGCTGTACCATTTTATATTCCTAATAGAGGCCAGATGCACGAAATTCATGCAAGAGTAGGCCTTCCTTCACCTGGATGCTGGCACTGGCTTCCCTCTGGCACCTGAGACCCAGGCTTCCCTCCAGCCACTGGCAGGCACCCGGGACCCAGGCTTTCCTCCAGCTGCCAGCAGGCACCTGGGACCAGGGCTTCCCTTGCAGCCCCGGCTTCATCTGGAAGGTCGTCCAGAAGGACGTCTGATCTAATTAGCATATTATGCTTTTATTATTATAGATAAGCAATATATGGGTTCCAGTTTCTTCACTACCTTGCCAACACCTCATTATTTTTTCTGTTTTTTTAATATATTTTATTGATTTCTTACAGAGAGGAAGGGAGAGGGATAGAGAGTTAGAAACATCGATGAGAGAGAAACATCGATCAGCTGCCTCCTTCACATCCCCCAATGGGGAAGTGCCCGCAACCCAGGTACATGCCCTTGACCAGAATCGAACCTGGGACCTTTCAGTCCGCAGGCCGATGCTCTATCCACTGAGCCAAACCGGTTTCAGCATCTGGGTTTTGTTTTTTTTTGTTTGTTTTTTAATGTACATTTTAGTAGGTGTGAAGTGGTTTGATTTGCATTTACCTAATGACTGATGACTATTAATTATCCTTTCATGTACCTGTTGGCCATTTGTTTATCTCTTAGTCACCCATCTAGAAATGAAAACACCAACAAAATAAAGACATTGCAATGACAGTTAAAGAGTAAGGCCAAAATAAAAAGAGATTTAAATGGGTAGTGAGAAGATACAACTTAAAATCCAAGCATTAAGGGATTAACTGAGTTTTGTACCTGTATGAAACACAATCCCTGACATTTTACTGCTAATTTTTGTATTGTCTTTTAACTTCTGTTCTCTGTATTTTTTTCTGCTTATCTTTGCTTGAATACAGTATAGGATTCTTCTTTATATCAGTCAACAACAGCCAGTTACTGTTGCCAAGATTCATCTGAGCTTTGAACTAATGGTAAGACTTCCCATATTAGAGTCATTAACTTCCTTGGGATCCTATATAATAAAACCCTAATATGCAAATCAACCAAACAGCAGAACGACTGGTTGCTAGATGCACAATGACCATCAGGGGGCAGACGCTCAATGCAGGAGCACCGCAGAGGGAGCACCGCTCACCCAGAAGCCAGGCTCATGGCTGATGGCTGGCGGGCACAGTGGCAGTGGTGGGAACCTCTCCCGCCTCCACAGCAGCGCTAAGGACCTCTCGGGGGATATCCGACTGCCGTGTTAGGCTCGCTCCCTGTAGAGAGGGCCTAAGCCGGCAGTTGGACATCCCCCGAGGGGTCCTGGATTGGGAGAGGGAGCAGGCTGGGCTGAGGGACCCCTCCCCTTCTCCCCCCCCTCCCCCCGCCTCCCCCCCAGTGCACAAATATCATGCACTAGGTTTCTTTTTTTTTTTTTTAATTCTTTATTTTTCAGATTATTACATTTGTTCCTCTTTTTTCCCCCCATAACTCCCCTCCTCCCAGTTCCCGCCCCACCCTCTGCCCTCACTCCCCACCCACTGTCCTCATCCATAGGTGCACGAGTTTTGTCCAGTCTCTTCCCGCATCTCCCACACCCCTTTCCCCCCCAAGAATAGTCAGTCTATTCCGTATCTATGTCCCTGATTCTATTATAATCAACAGTTCATTCTGTTCATCAGATTATTTATTCACTTGATTCTTAGATTCACTTGTTGATAGATGCATATTTGTTGTTCATAATTTGTATCTTTACCTTTCTCTTCTTCTTCCTCTTCTTAAAGGATACCTTTCAGCATTTCATATAATCCTGGTTTGGTGGTGATGAACTCCTTTAGCTTTTCCTTATCTGTGAAGCTCTTTATCTGACCTTCAGTTCTGAATGATAGCTTTGCTGGATAAAGTAATCTTGGTTGTAGGTTCTTGGTATTCATCACTTTGAATATTTCTTGCCACTCCCTTCTGGCCTGCAAAGTTTCTGTTGAGAAATCCGCTGACAGTCGTATGGGTATTCCCTTGTAGGTAACTGAGTTTCTTTCTCTTGCTGCTTTTAAGATTCTCTCTTTGTCTTTTGCTCTTGGCATTTTAATTATGATGTGTCTTGGTGTGGTCCTCTTTGGATTCCTTTTGTTTGGGGTTCTCTGCGCTTCTTGGACCTGTAAGTCTATTTCTTTCACCAGGTGGGGGAAGTTTTCTGTCATTATTTCTTCAAATTGGTTTTCAATGTCTTGCTCTCGCTCATCTTCTGGCACCCCTATAATTCGGATGTTGGTACACTTGAAGCTGTCCCAGAGGCTTCTTACACTATCTTCATATTTTCAGATTCTTTTTTCATTTTGCTTTTCCGGTTGGGTGTTTTTTGCTTCTTCGCATTTCAAATCTTTGACTTGATTCTTGCGCTCCTCTGGTCTGCTGTTGGGAGTCTGTATAATATTCTTTATTTCAGTCAGTGTATGCTTAATTTCTAGTTGGTTCTTTATCACAACATCGAGGGTCTCATTAGATTTCTTGAGGATCTCACTACATTTATCGGCAGTTTTTAGAAAATTATTGAAAGACCTTAAAAGTGTGGTTTTGAGCTCTATATCTTCCATTTCTGACATTTGCGTCCTGTTTCTTTGTCTCCACATTTTTTTATGTTTTCTTGGTGCACCCCTTAGTGGTCTTTGTGCGCAGTCTTGTTGTAGTTAAGCCTTGATTGTTGTAGGTAATACTAGAGGGGATTTGAGCTCCAGGCTAAGTGGCTGTGAGAATCAGCTATGTCTGCAGTGAGAGAACTTCTGTCCTCTAGGGAGGTGCTAATCTAGCCTTTGCCTGAGGCTATCCGGCAAATGGCTCTGTGCAGGGCTTGGGCAGGGCGTGTCCCAGGGGATCAACAGGGCGGGCTGAGCGAGCAGTTACAGCTGCTCTCAGTCCTGTCCTAGGGGCTCTGCCTCTCAGAGTCCCAGCAACCGCTACAAACCTCAGAGAGAAAGCTCCCTTCGAGTTCCGACCGAAGCCAGACAGTCCCGCTTCTCCCGTTTGAGTCTGGGTCCCTAGAGACTCGCCCGGATCTGGAGCTCAGAGTCTTAGACTCCCTCCCAATTGAAACAGACAACTGCGCCCTCAACTGCCAGCCCTGTCCGCATGCACTCTGCACCTTAGTATTTTACTTCAGCACTGCGCCTCCTCTGAGTCTCGGTATGCTATTCTCTTTCCTCCTAGTTGTAGAACTTCCACTCAGCCAGCCTTCCTGTGGTTCTGGATGATGTCCATTCCGTCTTTTAGTTGTATTTTTGAAGTGGTTGTTCGAGGCAGCAAACTCCAGCGTTAACCTATGCCGCCATCTTGGTTTCCTCTCCTAGTAGGTTTATGAGAGAAATTGGTCTGTGCATACGTGGTGGAAATTAGATCTGTTCCTTCAGCCCAGAGTGTCTGACTGGATATCTTAACAGAGCATCTTGGAAAGGACTCCTGGCTGCCTTCTGGGAATGTAGACTGAGGGATGATATGTGGAAGGTGGGAGGGAAGAAGAGAGTTCCCTGATATCTCTCTTTGGGTCCACTTTAGTCACAGCCCTTCTATCTGAGTTTAGGCAGTCAGATTTATCTTCTGTGCTGTCTGGTTGAGTTATGCCAACATTTCTCCTTTCCCCAGGTTCGGCCCAATAACTATAGCACCTTTTATGATGATCAGAGACAAAACTGGTCCATCATGTTTGAGTCGGAAAAGGCTGCTGTAGAGTTTAATAAACAGGTAATACCATCTTATTCTTTCTGTGAAAAGCCAAACACATATGAATTTCATTTGATTTGAGGAATATAAATGGAAAACCCATAACCTGCTAATACTTTGTTAGTGGACCAGCATTAAAAAACCACTAAGTCTTTTTGTAAATACAATTGAGCTTATTGTATTTCAGGGAAATAATAGGAATACTTAATTCAAATTGCTTAAAAATGAGACTTTAAGAGAAAAAAGATGAAATGTTGTAAACTTAGTTCTTTGTAAAACATTTCTACACCCTAGCCAGTTTTGCTCAGTGGGTAGAGTGTTGGCCTGTGGACTAAAAGGTCTCAGGTTTGGTTCTGATCGAGGGCATGTACCTCGGTTATAAGGGGACTAAGGGAGTTAGGGTCCTGGTCAGGGTTGTGGTCTCTACTGATTGGTGTTAGGGTAGGGAGTAGTTGATCAAGGCATCTGGTCTTGATGTCAGCCATGGCATTGCTTCACCTGGCTTCGCTGCTTTTCTGGAGCTGAAACACAACTGAGTCTAGATATTATCTTTAGTTTCATTAAAACTCTGGTCAATAGACCCGAGGCTTTGTTCCTAAGATTGTTTGCTGCTGACCAGAGCCTCATTGTGTTGAGGGCTTAATGATTAAGGAAGTGGATGTGTAAGGGAAAATGAGGTGATTCAAGGTGCTGGATGAGGCCAGTGTGAATCAAAAGGAAAGAAAGGAGATAGGTCATATTAAAGAAACGACATTTCTGCATGGTTACTGTGTCTTTAAAAATGCTTTCAGTGTATTTTTTTAGAAGCTCCCTTTCTTGCCTACATTCCCAAACACTGAAGCAATAAATCAATATGGTAACGATATCTAACATTTATGTGTACTCACTGTTACTTTCCAGGCCCTGTGCCTAGTCCTCTGCTTGTGTTAGTTCAGTCTTCATAACTACCCTAGGAGATATGCAAAGTTTTTGTCTCCATTTTACAAAAAACCATATGAAATAAGGTTCACAGAGGTTAAGTTATTCGGCCAAGATCACAAGTTAATAAGTGGTTTATTAACTCAGATCTGTACTCAGACTGTCTGACTGCAAAGCCATACTCTTAGACACTTGAATTCCTGGCAACATTACTGACTGTGGAATGGTTTACTTCTAAACATGTAATCTGATTTGTTAGTGGACGCCATGATGTGGAAAAGAGCATTAGCAAAAATGGAGTACTTAACTGAGCTTAAATTAAGTTTATGCTGTTTCAATTTTGTCTCACAGGTGTGCATTGCCAAGTGCAACAGCACCTCTTCCTTGGATGCAGTGCTCTCACAGGACCTCATTGTGACAGAGGGCCCTGCTGTGGAAGTTGGAGATTCTTTGGAAGTGGCCTATACCAGCTGGCTCTTTCAGAATCATGCTCTGGGCCAGGTAAGAAAATGTCCCCTGGAAGTCTTTTTGTAATTTAAACAACAGGAGGGCTGTTCAGATGTAAGGTAGTATTACTGTGAATGGCTGCTGTTGGCAAATAGAAATGGTTTAGGAGCCCTGCTTTAATTCCTACTGTTGCTTTTGGGGCATAGGCATGAAATGTTAATCTATAAAATCTGCTCAGTGAGTGCCACTCATTACTTCTACTTAGAGAAAATGGAAACCAGTTTCCCAAGTATTATTTTTGGTAGTTATTCACATGTATGTCTTATCCTCCTATATCAGTGTTAAACTTTATATTCTTACGGGATTAGGTCTTAAAACTTATTTTTAGACCTTTCAATTGTTTCTGTCTTTCTTATAGTACATACTATAAATAGGTTGGACTTGTTGTCTTTTACTATTTTTAAGCCATCAAAAGCTTATGGTATGGTATGATAGAAAGAACTTTAGACTGTGAGGAAAAAAGTAGATTCAAGTCTCAATTTTATCATAATGTAACCTTGTTAAGTCATTTAAACTCAAACTGTTTTTTCCCCCCATTGGTGGATGGAAGTTAGAGGTTAGTGACAGGATTGGTATCAGCATCAGATGAGATAATTTATTTTAAAATTCTTTATAGATGAAAAATGCTTTTAATAGATGAAGTTACCTTTTTTTCTAAACCTGGAAAATCAGTGCCCAGAGATATTCTGTGTGATAATATCCTTTAGCCATGATGTGATTCCATCTTTTCAGCTCTCTTAGGAATTAATTTCCAGTATATTTGACATTCCCTATTCTAGAAATACTGTGCCTGGGTATGTTTAGTCAGTTGCATATCATAATGATTATTATTTTTTAAATTGTCTGACCTCGTTTATCATTTACTTTGATCAAATTGCAGGTTTTTGACTCCACTGCTAACAAAGATAAGCTGCTTCGCCTGAAATTAGGATCAGGGAAAGTCATCAAGGTAAAGGCTTATCTGTGTTCTTACATGGTGTTATCAGTTGCAGTAGGTTTAATGTAGGTTAAGTTATGGAAATTTTTAACCTAGATATCTTCTGAGAGTTTGGAAAAGCTTGGGTAAAAAGAGGGGGACCCCGACTGGTGTGGCTCAGTGGTTGACCGTCGACCTATGAACCACAGGAGGTCATGGTTTGATTCTTGGCCAGGGCACAAGGTTATTTTGGAGGTTATGAGGTTATTTTGGAGATTAAACAACATAATGCAAGTGAGTCACTAGCCAGAGTGTATGGAAAAAATATGTTTAATAAATAATTACTTTTATTTATCTTTTAATGCCATCCTATTCCAATTTCTCTCATCATCTGAGATAAGTATATTTCATCCATCTCTGGATATGCCAGCTTTTTAGAAGCAGTGTTCTAGATAGTCTTATAACCAATGGGGAGGTGGGACATTAGTTGAACTTGAGCTCTCCCGAGGTCCAGACCTAAAAGTGTGGGTGAGTGAAAACTGATGATCCTATACGTAATTTTTTCTTTCGAGGAGATTTGTGTCTGATGAGCTTTTCCCCTCTTCTGTTTCTTAAAGGGCTGGGAGGATGGAATGCTGGGCATGAAAAAAGGAGGGAGGCGGTTGCTTATTATCCCTCCAACCTGTGCTGTTGGCTCTGAAGGGGTAATAGGATGGACTCCATCAACGGATTCAGTCCTGGTATTTGAGGTGGAGATTAGGCGGGTGAGTGAATTTGTGCTATGCTGTGCTGATGAGTCATCTTTGCTGGTTAAGAAAAATGAGTAAATATGTTTGGGAAAACCAGATTCTGAAGATTTGTATCCTTCCTGGCTTTCTATTCAGAGTCTAGGAGAGGTCGTGACTGAGCAAATTACTTCTCTATACTAACCTTTTTATTTTGTCCTTAAAATAGTGATTTCTACCTAAAGTGCATACTTTTTGACTTAGTAATTCCATGGCTACAAATTTATCTTATCAATTTATTCTCATAAGTATGTAAAGGTCTCTATAGTTGAGAGGTATATAAAAATAGATATATAGTTTCCTCCTTCTGCCATATTGTTTGTAATAGTAAAAAACTGGAAACAACAAAGTGTCCATTATTAAGAGACTGGTTATGTTTTTCTTTCATAGAGTGGACTTTTTTGTAGCTCTTAAAGAATATCCAAAATCTATTGTTAAAGAAAGAAGTTACAAAACAGTATGGATAGTATGGTCATGTGTGTGTGTGTGTGTGTGTGTGTGTGTATCCATCTACTTTATTAACAACTTAACTCTTAATGGTTTTTCTCTCTGGAAAACAATTTTCTAGAACTACTAATAAACAGTAAGATAATTTTTTAAAAAAAGGAATGATCCTATGTGATTTTCTCTGGAGAATGGAAATGGAGTTCAGAAAGGTTTACTTTTTTACATTCTACCCTTTTGTACCATTTAAAATTTTTGTCATGAATTTATAATTTTTGTTATGGAATTTGTAACAAATTATCTTTAATTAAATTAGCACTACTCTCTTCCTCCCAAGGGGGGAAAAGACCTTTGTTTGCTTTACACTGTGATTGTTAGGTCCAACTGTGATTATGTTTGTGACCATAAACTGTGAAATACAACAAATAAATATTATGATCTTTATTGTAGCCATATTCCTGCTACCACTGAGAAAGAATATGCTTTTCTTCTCAAGGACTCTTCCCTAACTGGACACTGTTTTCTCTGGGGGCCATTTCTGCCCTCTTCCACTGACAGGCTTCCAGCTGCCTTTTCCTCAGCTGCTAATAGTCTCTCAGTTTTCCTTTGAGTTTGAGGAAATCATGGCTGGTAATAGATAACAAACCAATTTGTATCCATCAAGACTGGCATTTTGTAAACATAAAAATAATTATTTTTTACCAGTAATTTAATAATTTCAAATTGACATGCTTATTAAATTGTCAAGACTGAATCAGAATGATTATGCCCCGTGTGACAAGAGTGTTGAAAAGGATTTATACACTCTGTGTAGAGTATAAAGTAGTTGTTCACCCTTGCTGGTGTGAAATTTAATGGTATATATCAGAAGTCTTAAAAATTAGCATACCTTGCCCTGGTCAGTGTGGTTCCGTGGTGGGGCATCTACCCACTCACCGAAAGATGAGGGGTTCAATTCCTGGTCAAGGGCAAGTACCTGGGTTGTAGGTTTGATCCTGGCCTCAGTCGTGGTGCATGGGGGAGGCAACCAATCGATGTCTCTCACATTGATGTTTCTCTCCCTCCTCTCCTCTTCTCTTCTGGTCCTCCTGCTCCTCTTCCCTCCCTCCCTTACACTCTCTAAAAATCAATGGAAAAAATATCTTCAGGTGAGGATTAACAATACAAACAAAAAAATTAGCATACCTTTTAACCAACAGTTTAACTTCTGGGAATTTATGCTTTGGAAGTACAGGTTGTCCCCAAAACATGTATACACACTTTAACAACAGACAGCTCACTTTTGAAAGTGAAATGTATTTTAATAAACTCAGCCTTTATAATTATTCAAAGTGTATGTATATTTTTTGAGGGTACACCCTATATTTAAGTTATATGCAAATATGTAGATATATTGTTTGTGATAGAAAAAATTGGAAATAACTTGAGTGTCCAATAGCTAGGAATTGGTGAAATATATTTTGTAATACCATAGATATTTATGATTTCCCAGCATTCTTTGGAGATTTTCTTTTTGTACATAATAGTAGTTAAGGGCATGACCCTTGAAGTTAGACATACTCTTCAGTAGTTAAAACTAATGTTGTAGATCATTAATTTAGTAACATGGAAATAGGTTACTATATCAGTAAGTGAGCAAAGCAGATTGCAAAACAGTATGGCCCCATTTTTGTAAATATACGCCCCCACACACACGCACATAGATAAATGTGAAATACTACATCTAAAATTCTAACAATGTTATTGCTTAGTGGTTGGATTATAGATGATTCTTGTCCCCCCTCCCCCCTTTTTGGCTTATCTACATGTTCTGGTTTGTCTGCAATGAAAAGATTATGACTTGTGTAATGAAGAATAAATAAGTAAAATGCAAGGAGGATGGAGGGGAAGGGGTGCCTTTTGGTGACCTGTTTCACCTGTGGGTTCTTTCCTTAGGTGAAGTTTGCCAGAGATTCCGGCTCTGACGGGCAGAGTGTTAGTTCCCGGGATTCTGCCGCCCCTTCTCCCATTCCTGGTGCTGACAGCCTACCTGCTGATCCTGTTGTGTCACCACCCACATCGGTGCCTTTCAAGTCAGGGTCACATACTGGATTTGTATCAAGCTCTATTTGTGCATACAAATTATTCTTAGAGAGGTTTAGAAATAGGGGTATAGTTGAAAACTAAAAAAAAAAATTTAAATAACTTAAAAATGTGATGAGGAAAATGGGAAGATACTTGCATCATGTTTTTCTGACAAAGGATTAATATTCATAGTCTGTAAAAGCACTAACTCAGATATTTAAGAATGCCTGCTAAACCCTGGAATAAAATTGGTTAAAAGGCATAATCACAAAGTACATTTTGAAGGGAAAAAAATGTAAATAAGCATTTGGATAGAAAATTATTCATCTTCACTAGCTTTCAGAGCTTAAGCAAACTAAAGAGTTAAATTTTTGTTTTACAGCTATAAATTGGTAAACATTTTCAAAAACAATTTGTTTATCAGTATAATTTGGACTTATGATTATGGATTTTGTTTTCATCTCAGGATATGTTCTGCTTGCTTTCAGGGAGCCGACTCTTCGTATCAAATCTAATTCCCTCAGTGAACAGCTTACAGTAAATACAGTGAGTATATGAATCTGTCTTCCCTCACCCCCAATTTGCTGAAAAGTTTTCATGTATGAGTAAGGATAAAAAAATGTTGAGAACTGTAGATGTAGCTGGAAATTAATGGTTAATTTATTCATTTCCCCTTACTTCTGCATAGACAGACTTGGGTTCAAATCTTTATTCTTATAATCATGTGGCCTCCAGAAAGTTATCTAGCTTCTCTGATCCTCAGCTTCTTTATTATTAAAATGCAAATAATTCTCACAGCCTCCTTACAGAGTTCTTGTAATGACTAGAGACATGTTTGTAAAACACTAAGCTCAGAGCCTATTTATAGTATGTCTTCAATAATCTCTCAAGAGATTTTTCTGAGGTTTACATGAAATAATGCCTATGGAGTTTTAGTATTATATCTGGCATATTGTAAAAGTGCATAACATTAGCTTACTATTATTGTAATTACTACATATTGTAATTACACTACATGTCTACATATTTTCATTCTCAGAGGAATTCTGTCCTAATTCACCAGCTAGTTGACTTTGAACAGGACATTGGCCTCTGTGTTTCCCCAAATGTAAGATAAGATCAATACACTGTTATAGTAAAATTTGGATTTGAATATCTTGAAGGAGGATGTACACTAGTTTGTTGCTGCCCTGCCTGGTTTGTGATGGCATCTGAGTTTGCTACATGTGGATGAGATGATAACTAAAGTACTTCAAGTTCTAAAGTTCTGTGACCTTCACCTACCATATTTGGAAACAAGATGATTATGTGGAGTGAAATTGATAAGTGATTTCTCTATAACCCTAGTTTACTTATTTATGTTCAGCCCAAAGCAGGAATTATTAAGCAAATAATTGATCTGATATGTGTAAAAAGTGATCTCCTAAACCCAGAAGGTAAAGCCAAAGAATCAGAAGAAAACTGAACAACAATTATAATTTTAGATTTTTAAACAATCACAAAAAATTGTCCAGTATTGGTTCTATTTTGCTTTCTAAACATGGCTACTTTTGTTAACTATTTCTAAGTTTCAGTAACCTTTAGTATACTAGTGATCTGCCTTTCTATTTTTTAATATTTTTTAAATTGAGGCAAAATTCACATAACATAAAATTAACCATCTTTCTCTATTTTACATTTAAATTTTTTAAAATATATATTTTATTGATTTTTTTACAGAGAGGAAGGGAGAGGGACAGAGAGTTAGAAACATCGATGAGAGAGAAACATTGATCAGCTGCCTCCTGCACACCCCCTACTGGGGATGTGCCCGCAACCAAGGTACATGCCCTTGACTGGAATCGAACCGGGGACCCTTCAGTCTGTAGGCCGACGCTCTATCCACTGAGCCAAATCAGCCAGGGCTAAATTTTTATGTTTTGTTTTGAATAGGTAATTACATTCAAATAGTGTAGTTAGCAAAACAATATAACAAGATATACATTGAGAAGACTCATTCCCACCCCTACCCCCATCTCACTACTCATTCCATCTTACCCCTCTTACGTAACTGCTTTTATTAGTTTCTTATATATTCTTTTAATTTTTCTTTATGCAGATGCAAACAAATTTTAATATGTGTTTATTTCCCTTTCTTCCACAAAAAATAGCATACTATATACTATCTACCTTGCTTTTTGCATATTATAATATACTAGAGGTCCGGTGCACAAAAATTTGTGCACTCGGGGGGGAGGGGAGGTCCCTCAGCCCGGCCTGTGCCCTCTCGCAGTCTGGGACCCCTCGGGAGATAACGCCCTGCTGGCTTAGGCCTGCTCCCGGGTGGCAGAGGGCAGGCCCAATCCCTAGGTGCAGCCCCTGGTCGGGCTCAGAGCAGGGCTGATTGGGGAGTTGGGGCGCCGCCCCCTGTCATGCACAGAGCAGGGCGGATTGGGAGGTTGCAATGCCACCCTCAGTCACCCTCAGGGTAGGGCCGATTGGGGGGTTGGGGCACCACCACCTGTCACACTCAAGGCAGGGTCGATGGGGAAGTTGTGGCGCCACCCCCCGTCATGCACAGAGCAGGGTCGATCAGGGGGTTGGGGAGCTCCCCCCTGTCACTCACAGAGTAGGGCCAATAGGGGAGTTGGGGCACCGCCCCCTGTCACACACAGAGCAGGGCGGATCAGGGTGTTGGGGCGCTGCCCTCTATCACCCACAGAGCTGGGCCGATCAGGGGGTTGGGGCGCTGCCACTCTCACACTCAGGGCAGGGCCGATGGGGAGGTTATGGCTCTACCCTGTCACACACAGAGCAGGTCCCGTGGGGCGGGGCGGGGGGGGGTTGGGGCGCCGCACCCTGTCACACACAGAGCCGCAGGGCGATCAGGGGGTTGGGGAGCTCCCCCGTATCAGGCACAGAGCAGGGCTGATCAGGAGGTTGGGGCGCCTTCCCCTGTCACGAACAGAGCAGGGCGGATAGGGAGGTTGTGGTCCCGCCCCCTGTCACACACAGAGCCGCAGGGCGATCAGGGGGTTTGGGCGCTGCCCCCTGTCACGCTGATCCTGGTGCCGGGAGGCCTCTCTGCTCCACTGATTCCAGTGCTGGGAGGCCTCGCGGCTCTGCTGATCCCGGTGCTGGGAGGCCTCGCGGCTCTGCTGATCCCGGTGCTGGGAGGCATATTACCCTTTTACTATATAGGATAGAGGCCTGGTACATGGGTGGGGGCTGGCTGGTTTGCCCTGAAGGGTATCCTGGATCAGGGTGGGGGTCCCCACTGGGGTGCCTGGCCAGCCTGGGTGAGGGGATGATGGCTGTTTGCAGCTGGTCACACACCTTTCAGGGTGGGGGTCCCCACTGGGGTGCCTGGCCAGTCTGGGTGAGGGGCTGAGGGCTGAAGCTCCCAACTGCTCCTTTTTTTCTTTTTTTTTTATTCTGGGCCAGCTTTAGCTCTGGCTCCAGCTCTGAGGACTCTGCTGCTGAAAGCAGGTATCTGGTTTGTTTGTGTTCTATAATCGAAACAATGTATAACTCCAGCTCTGAGATCCCGGCTTGCTGAAAGCAGGTTTCTGGGGTTTTGTTTAGCTTCTATATTTGTTACAATGTTTCAAACTGTAGGCTCAGAGGCCGGCAAGGCAGGCGGGGAACGTTGGTTTCCTCTGTCACTGAAGCAAGCAAGCCTCATGTTAGTTTCAAGCTGCCTGGCTGCCGGCCGCCATCTTGGTTGGCAGTTAATTTGCATATCGCCCTGATTAGCTAATGGGAAGGGTAGCGGTTATATGCTAATTACCATGTTTCTCTTTTATTAGATAGGATGTAATGATATCTTCCCATATTAGTGTATACAAAGTTTTCTCATTCTTATTTTGTCTCTAGATCATAGTATTCTATTGTATGGAGTCTTCTCTTGACAGATCCAACATTTTTTTATTATGCATATCCATCAGTTAAGGAAAAAATGAGCACATACTCTCAGTCCATGTCTATTTACAGATTATATAATGAAGTTCTGTCAATCCTGTAAACAGGTTTATTATCTTGTTACTGTAGCTTTAAAATAATTTAAAAATAGAGGTTATGATAATTTTTCTGTGCTCAATAGATCACCTTATGTACTCTCCACTGAAGGCTGTACTTTGGACCAGTTAATCGATGCATATGCTTCTAGCACAGGGTCTAGTGTGTAGTCAGGGTTACTACGCTAGTATGTAATATGTAGTTAGTGCCAAGTCATAGTTAAATGAACCCAAATTTAGAACAAAGAGCTCCTGTTTCCTTCTCTCCCCACATCTCTTCTGAATATCTATCTACTGAATTTTCCCCAGACTTTTGAGAGGGTGCAATAATCTAAAGTGCCTCCTTCCTTTAATCTGTACTTTATTTTTCATCTGTAAAATGAGAATAATTATGCCTGGTGGGGAGACTTGATTGAAATGAAGTAATACATATGAAACCACTTTGTCCAATCCAAATATATAGGGAATTATTTTTACTGTTATTATTATGTATGACCCTTGTATGTTTCTAGGCCAGGAAATGTTCTCATTTTCTAGAAGAGATGGTTTCAAATAGATATGTCAGGGGGACTTGTTGAGTATGATACAAGAGCCAAAGACATAGAGTTAACTGAAGGTAATGAACCTTGATAACAGTGATTTTTATGACTTTCCTGTCTTTATAGAATCCTGATACAGTCAAGGCCAAGTTGATCTCTCGGATGGCTAAAATGGGCCAGCCCATGCTGCCCATCTTTCCACCACAGCTGGATTCCAATGATTCAGAAATTGAAGTATGTTCCCCTGACTGTATTAGAATGACTAGTGCAGAAGTTGCTATCATTTGTTCCTTTGGTTGAAATTAGCTGCTTTTTCTGCCTCTAGCCCAGAATCATTATTTAGAGAGTTTGTATTCAAAATGAAACAGGTTGTTATCGGTACATGTGTTTCTATTATGATAGCAGTTCCTCTGAGAAACAGAAGCAATTTCATACATCTGCCACAAGAACTGAGCATTTTAAGTAGGTAATTTAGCCTTCCATCGGAACTCTATTGCCAGTAAAAATCACTCTGTAGGAATCATGATGCCCAACTCATGAAAGATGCTCAACTTGTATTTGTTGATTGAATGTTTGGGCCCTCTTGGGAAATGGTGGTCTTCCCACTGATGTTATCTATACTGAAGATAACACTGTTGTGTCTTTTGGCATTGTATGTGGTGTGATTTTTTGAAGTTCAAGAACTTTGTTGCAATCAAATCAGTTTTTTTCCTTTATGATTCGAAAGCTTTCCCAATCATATGTGTTTTTAAGAAATATTTATTATTTTACATTAAATATAAAATTTTAATCCATCTTAAAATTGTATGATATGAAATAACTTAATTTTAATTTAATTCTTTTCTCATTGGTTGGTTCTTTATTGATGAAACCATCCTTTTTCAATTGAAATGCTTAATAGAGATTGATTTTTTTATTTTTTGATGTAAAACATAGAAAAGATCATATTCCTAAGAAAAATTTTCCAAAATAGCTTTATTTTTTATAACTTTGTTTTATCTCTTTTTGGAAAAGTGATAAGTAGATTTAACACTTAAAGGAGAGATTTCTGTTGTTATAGGATTGATTTTTATTTGGTCTCTGGAAATGAAATTTGGACTGGATCATATTCTTATTAAAAATTTCAAGTGTTACTTATTCATTATAGAATAATTTGAATTATAAAGAAAAAAGAAACATATTTGATAATAAGGGCATTCTTCTATATATATTGCTGTGTAACCTGATTTTTTAACTTAGCGTCATGTCATAAACATTTATGTTAATATCTAATATAAATAAGGTAAATAAATAAAGCAAAGCATTATTATCTTTAAAGGCAACCCAGTGCTCTAGTAAATTCATTTATCATATTTCCGTTGGCTCTGTTGTTAGACATTTAGGTTAATTTAGAGCTCTAGTGATGTAAAAGTGAGATGCTTTTCCAGAAATGCTTGATATATTTCTGAGTATGTCAGGAACAAGAGGAAGTATCAAATTAAAAGAGTGAGGTTTCAGCCCTTGTGTAGCAAAGCAGATCACAGTCACTATACATTGTGCCTCAGGTTTTTCTTTTCCTTCTCTAAATAAGGAAGATGTTTGTAAGATACCTTTGTTTAGAGGTACAGTAGAGAACAACAGTGCTTTGACTTTTATGAAAGGAAAGAATGGGGGAAAACACTCTAAAAGTATATTCTATGGTAATGAGATGCAGTGGACCCTGGTCTGTTTTCATTGGGTACCTGCAGGTCTAGGGAGATTATTTAGCAGGAAAGAAGAGGCTGGCTTATTCCCTGGGTTTCCTTGCAAGAGACCCCTCTTCTGTGGGAACAGATAGGTCAGGCTTAAGGTCACTGCTGTTTTGGTAAATGAAATGTTCTGGAGAGCAGTCAGTTTAGCTGCTTCAAGTAATAAAACTTAAGCAACTTAGAATGTGTGAAGAAATTATATTCAATTATTTGATAAAATTTACAGGGAGAGGGATTTTACTCTATTACATAATACATTGCTTTCTCCCCACAACCCATACCCCGAACTCTTACCTTCCTGCTTGCTTTTCCTTCCTCTTCTGTGTTGTAAGCAGGGTTAGGGTGGATAGCCAACCTTAGTCTTCAGCTAAGGACTCATACATAATAACGAAAACGCTGGTGCCTGTTTCAGGAAGTGAATGCTCTGCGAGGAGCTGGGCAACCCATGCCGCCTCCATCCATTCAGCCCTCTCTTCAGCCTGCGCAGCCAGTGCTACCACAGGTTACCACACACGGTAAGGAAACCCTCTGTGACTCTGGCCTTGAATTGGGTCGGCACCAAAGTTATCATCACTCTTCTTTATATTGTTAGGCTGCATTGTTTCAGTACTGAGAACTGGGCTAGAATGTCAAACTTGTCAGTTCATCCCCGAGTAGGGCATTTTCAGACCTGGTGGTGTATTGAGTCTGCTTCCTATGTTGCATTGAGAGTTTTGGAATTATGCACTCAGCTACTGAGATATCTCCCTCTGTATAATTCTGCACTTCCTGTCAGCTGATGGGATTGTCCGTTTGAGTTAAATGCCCCTGAGAACACCCACTTTCGTTCCACTAGCCCCGTGGTCGGCAAACTGCGGCTCGCGAGCCACATGCGGCTCTTTGGTCCCTTGAGTGTGGCTCTTCCACAAAATACCATGTGCGGGCGCACGTACAGTGCGATTGAAACGTCATGGTCCATGCACAGAAGTCGGTTTTCGGCCTGGGCGAGTCTATTTTGAAGAAGTACTGTTGATATTTGGCTCTGTTGACTAATTAATGAGTTTGCCGACCACTGCACTAGCCCATAGCTGAGACTCCAGGTTTTAAAAGATTAGGTGAGGAAAGTGGTCAAGGCTGAAGCCCGAAGGTTTGTAAGGTGCTACTTTGGACTCACACAAGCAAGGGTGGGTAATGGTGAAAATTTCTTGCTTTATCTTAGCACCTCAGCCGTCTGTTTCTGGACTCCAAGCACCCTCTGCTGCCTTAATTCAGGTTGCACCTCTCGATTCCCACTCCTCAGCTGTATCTGGAAATTCCCAGTCCTTTCAGGTAATAACATTTAAAAACCATGTCATTTATAATCTGTAATTTATAATGGTCCAGTCAGTCTTTTTTCTTCTTCCTGCACAGTTCATACAATAGCAGCTCTCTATAATCAGATTATAGTTTTCCTCTTCCTGAACCACTTTTTCATCCCTAAACCAGTCAAAGGATTACGTGCCTTATGGGTTGTTTTAAAGATTAAGTGCAAGAACAGACAAAGCATCTGGTTCAAAGCCTAGCACACAGTCAAGGCCCAATCCATGATTGTTTCCTTTTCACACATGCCTAGCAGAGAGATACACGTCTCCTGTATTCTTTTCTTTCAGACAGCGGATAGGCTGAGATTCTGTACTGTACTCAGCACACCCACTTTTGTTCCATTAGCCCATAGCTGAGACTCTAGTAGAATTGGTTTTAAAAGATTAAGTGAGGAAAGTGAGGATATTGTGTTTATCCCTACTGGCCAAAGTCAGCACAGTAATTGTAGGTTGAGGGTGGAGGCTGCAGAGAAAGTTCAGCTGTACTCTGGTGTCCAACTAAAAGTGACTCCTTAACGTAGGTTTTTTCTGTTTTTACAGAGGCAGTGGCAGCAGCCTGTCTGCCTCTGCTGACTGTTTGCCAGGATAGTGGACGCTTTCTTCTACTCCTGTACCTTTGATGGATGAGACATACTCCCAATGATATGGGAGTATGTCTCACTTCCTTGGTGATTCTTTTTTTTTTTTTTTTAATATATTTTATTGATTTTTCACAGAGCGGAAGGGAGAGGGATAGAGAGTTAGAAACAACGATGAGAAAGAAACATCGTTAAGCTGCCTCCTGCACACCCCCCACTGGGGATGTGCCCGCAACCAAGATACATGCCCTTGACCGGAATCGAACCTGGGACCTTTCAGTCCAAAGGCCGATGCTCTACCCACCAAGCCAAAGCGGTCAGGGCTCCTTGGTGATTCTTAATGGAGGGGTGGAGTGATGGTGGACAAGGTGTATCAGAATTGAAAAAGTCCCACTTGCTTTCTCTCCACTCCCTGATGGAGAATTATCATCCCATAGACTAATATTTTTTAATATATAATTAATGGGTAGTTATATATCTGAAGTTATAGAAGCTTAATTTCTTTAATTCAAAGAACAGTAACTATCATCATCAAAATGACAGCTGCTGTTTGTTGAGCATTTCCTATCTGCCGGGCACTTAACTTATTAGCTGTTAGGAACATTACCTATGCATCACTACATTTCGTCCACACAACGACCCTAAGAAGTGGTGTTATTATTTTCATTTTATATTTGAGAGGTGACTGAAGCTCAGAGGAAAATAGAGCTCTTGGTTACACAGATGAGCAGAAGGTAGCAGGAGAGAGGCATCATTTGGAACCTGGTGCATTTAGTTTGGCATCTCAGTGAACAACTCTCCTTTTACCTCAATGGAAACTAAGCAGAGTTGTCTTAGTTTTAACATTTCTTAAACCCAGGCCTGATGGCTGAGATATGAATTCCTACTTAATCAGATCGTATCACCAGAGGACTGAGGAGTGACCTGACACCTTTCCCTCCCTTTCTAGGTAGGACTTCAGTGACCGGTTACAAAGCCAGTGCTCCTGCTGAAGTTCTTAATACCAGACCCCCATCTCATCCATCTCCAGCTTCAATAAGTTGGAATCTCCTTCTAGCTTGTCCACTTGATTCTATCAAAGATAAATTAAGCAAAAAAGAAAGGCACAAATGTTTGTAAACCAGCTGTAACTTGGCATTTTCTCAGCCCTATGCAGGTATGCCAGCCTATGGTTATCCCCAGGCACCAACTGTCACCTCCCAGCTGCAGCCCGTTCGGCCCTTGTACCCAGCACCGCTCTCTCAGTCTCCCCATTTTCAAGGTAGGTAGTTTCCCATCATATTTTGCTGTGCTCTTCTTCCTCCCATCCGGTTTTCATGTTTACTCCAATAGATCTCTGCCCTATTTTTCTTATCTTTTTAAAAATAGCTTTCTCGAGGTATCATTTAGAGACCATGCAATTCACTCATTTAAAGTGTATAATTCAATGATTTTTTAAAGTAAATTAACAGAGTTGTGCAACTATCACCACAATCCAATTTTAGAACATTTCCATCATTCCCCTCCCACCCCCCCCCCAAAAAAAACCCCTCATCTCACTTTCTGGGTTTTGTTTCTTGCATTTTTTCCCCAGCCCTTTTTAAATTCCTCTGTCAGTGTGGCTCTGTAGAATTTATTAAAAATAGCAAAACATTGGAGGAAATTGGGAGAGAGCACGATGGCTGTTTGTGGATGTTCAGTATCTCAGGTGAAAGCTGATCTGTTAAAATTTTTAAATTATGAAAATAATATACTTTTATTAAAAGTCCAAATAACACAAATGTGAAAAGTACTGTCCTCCATCATTAAAACCCCCTGACCATAGGAAACTGTTTTAAACAGTTACTTAGGTAACTTTTCAGGTATCTTGTATGCATGTACAAGTGTGGTTGTCTAGTGTATAAAACAAAATAAAATGTAAACAGCTGGGATGGTGTTCTACCTTCTTGCTCTGAAGCTTGTCTTTTGCGTAATGATCATCTTTGCTATTAGGATAGTGGTTGGAAGAACAAGTATATCCTACAACATAATTTATGGGTTTCCTGGATGCAACCTTTGTCTAGAAACCCTGTCCCTTCTCCATCCAAGAAACCATGAAATCTGTCATCTCCTCTGTATAGTTACCATCCCTCCCTCCTCTCCTTCAAGAGACATGATTGTGTCTGTGTGTCACCAAATAGTTAATCTTGATTTTCTCTGTGGTCCTTTTGTACATTCTGTTGTAATGATCTCTTTACATGTGAGTCTCTGCCCACCAGACTGTGAGCTTGCCTGGGGTAGGACCATGTTTTATTAATTGTTGTATCCCTGGTACCTGGCACGCAATTGGATGAATGGAGAAACAATCTGAGCTGCTAGTGCTATTGCAGACGGAAGTGAGCCTACTTGTGCCCTTGGACCAAGCTGTATCCCCTGGTGCATTTTGCAGGAGCATAACCTGGTTATTGTTAGCAGCCTTTTGGGTCTGTCTGCTCTACATCTTCTCCTGAAGTGTCAGTACAGGATTTTCTGGTGTTTAGAAATGTTTCTTTCTTTCCTCTGCTGATGGCTTTTCCTCATACAATGTCCTCTACTCCAGTTTCGTAAGTTTCTTTTTTACTTCTTTCTCTTTAGGATCTGGTGACATGGCTTCATTTCTCATGACTGAAGCCCGACAGCATAACACTGAAATTCGAATGGCAGTCAGCAAAGTGGCTGATAAAATGGATCACCTCATGACCAAGGTGCCTGTCAGGTCGGGGACTATGTTGGAAATGGATACAAGCAGGGGTACCCATAGGGAGCAACCAGGGCTGTAGGTAAACTCTTTCTTGGTTTCCTGTGTTCATAGTAGTTATTTCCCTAGAGGATATTTATTATTTTGGGATCCAGTTAGCAGAAGAAAGCTCTAGTTTATATTAGAGATTATCTCAGAAACTCATTAGCCCCCGCAAAAAAGGGGTTCTATCTTGGGTATGTTATATTTCTCCACTTAGAATTTTCTCACAAAGTCGTTCTGGCACCCCTTTTGTAGGTTGAAGAGCTACAGAAGCATAGTGCTGGCAATTCCTTGCTCATTCCTAGCGTGTCGGTTACAATGGAAACAAGAATGATCATGAGCAACATCCAGCGAATTATTCAGGTAAGGTGATCAGGAGCAGAGCATAGCCTGGAGTCTTGCCCTGTTCTCTCCCCAGACTTACTACCCTTTAAAACCTCCACTCCGGAAATGGAGAGCATGTGATAAATGCCACACTGAGGTGGGAAATTCTGGAAAATCCATTACGGCTTAATTCGGTCCAAGTGACATCACTATATAGTTAGGAGGAAACATTTCTCTTTGAGCATATTTCAGAATTTTGCTTTATTTTATAGCCATTTATATGTTTAATCTATTGGGCATAGTGATTTGTATTCCTCAGGTATAAGTTGTTTTAAGTATTATATAAGTTTTTTACCTCAAAATATGTAACGTTGCTGTCCAAGTTGATTCCCTTTTATCTGGCACTTTTCTCTTAAAAACTTAAGATATACATCATACATTTTGAATCCAGGAAAATGAAAGATTGAAGCAAGAGATCCTTGAAAAGAGCAGCCGGATAGAAGAACAGAATGACAAGATTAGTGAACTAATTGAACGAAATCAGAGGTAATGACAGGTACGGGGCACTAGCTAGGATGGACAAAAGGGTTTAATTTGTAAATGCCCAAGTTAAATAAACATATCTGTTTAGGGCAATTTATCTGTATTTCTCCTACTTCTGTTTCCTGCCTGTCATGTGAATTATTGCTTGTTTTCTGGGAGGCGTTTCAGTAGAAAGAGCTCAGTAGGCTGTGATGTAAGGCAGACCTGTGCTTGAATCCCAGCTGTGCTCTTCGTTACCTGCTTTAGGTATTGTGTTTATTCCTGCTGACCCTAGTTTCCATAAAAGTGATGCTAATACTTAGAAAACTGATATCAACTCTTCCTCCTCTGTGTAGGTTGAATCTATTTAATCAACCAGAACCTCACTGATTTCCAAGCATTTTATAATTTTTCTAGATCCTTTTGAAGATTTGAGGGTGGGTCAGGAATACATGTCATGGCATATAGTGTTTCACTTAAAAAAATCATTCTCCCACATTTTTCTTCTTCATGTCTCTTGTCTCTCACATGGAAGGGGGGCAGGGAGGGGCTTTCTTTTCTTCCCTCTTGCAGCCTTCTTACTCCAGTCTCTTTTGCCTTCTCATCCCCTTCACCACAACACACCCCCTTCCAATTTCTCTTCTCTTCATTATGCAAATTCAAAGCAGTTCACCTCCAGCCCAGGTTCCTGACTCCAAACTTGATTGCAGCTCCCAGGGAAAGAAAAAGCTTTTATATTGTTCATGAAGGTAGAGAGCAGTGTTGTGAGGACTGAATGTGTGTTACACCTGGAATACATTTGATGCTTGCTAAATGTTTTCTTTTTCCCTATTTATTTCATAGGTATGTTGAGCAGAGTAACCTGATGATGGAGAAGAGGAACAACTCACTTCAAACAGCCACAGAAAACACACAGGCAAGGGTATTGCATGCTGAACAAGAGAAGGTAAAGTCACTGGGGAGAGAAAAGCCCAGATCAGGATGTGTAGAGCTCAGGAGTGGTCCTGTGTACGTAATTACCAATCTGCTTTTCAACAGAATTTTTGCTCTCATTGGGAAGAGAACTAGAAATCTTCCAATAGATTTTAATATGTCCATCATCCAGATATCTGTTAGGTAATATACTTTGCAATAAGTTGATTCAGAAGCAATCACTGATCTTAGTAATTTATGAATTATACAGCTTATTACAAACTAAATCTATTCTGTTGATAAGAAAGTAGACAACTGTAAAAATGCATGTAAAGTATAATAACAGTATGATAGTGCAGGGGAGATGGTTCAACCCCATGACTACATTGCTGTCCAGAAAGCAAGACTGGTCATGAGAAGAGCAACCACTTACTGCCTTTCCTGTTAGCTCATTTCTAATTTTTATAGGAGCACACCAGTTCAGGTGAGATTAAGGTGGTATTTGTCACTTGTTTTTACCATTCCTATTTATTGACATTCTTTTAATCATAATTTTCTTTATCACTCTTAATACACAGAATATCATTAGAGGGTTTTCCAGGTTAGATTTTGCAACCAATATTTTACTTCCGTTTGTCTAGCGCAGAGCACCATTTAACATACATCAAACAGTCAAAAGTTGAAGCATTCCCTTCTTTTATTAGCTCTGTTTTTCTAAGAACCCCCAAAGCAGTAACTCTCATGGGGCTGATCTTTACATTATAGTACTACTGGTAGTGCAGTACCACAGGGGAGAAATTATAGTTGATTGCCATTGAAGACATTCAGTTTAAATTTCTAAATTTCCTTTTTTATTTAAAAAAATACATGTAGAAAAGTTAGGAAATGGTAGGAATACCTTTTTTTCATGTATCAGATTGGTGATGTTTACCAATAGGTTGTGACTGTATCCAGTGCTATTAATATTCTTTGACAACACCATTCAGGGTAGTTGTCATACTTTGCTTAATTAAGCTCATTTTTGAGCATTTTATCTTTTCATTCTTTTCCAACTACACACAATGCTACATCAAACATCCTTGTAGCAACATTTTTGTAATCTTCCAAAGTATTTCCTAAGGACACATTTCTTCAAGGGAATTCCTGAGTCAGACACTTTGTACATGTGAAGGTCTGATTTTAGTTCAATGCAGATTGAAGGTGGGATTAGCTCCCTTTCTACCAGTGCAGTCAGCATAGAGTATGTGAGGCTGGGTCATCACTTAGAGACAAAGAACACCCATTTTAAAGTTACGTCATACTTTGTTACTCTTTAGGCCAAGGTGACGGAAGAGTTAGCAGCAGCCACTGCACAGGTCTCTCACCTGCAGCTGAAAATGACTGCTCACCAAAAGAAAGAAACAGAGCTACAGATGCAGCTGACAGAAAGCTTGAAGGAGACAGACCTCTTCCGGGGCCAACTCACCAAACTGCAGGCCGAGCTCTCAGGTGTGTCCTGTGTAGAGAGGGCTGGGACTTTGACCATTTAAACTTAAGGAATTAAACTATTTCCTTCCTCTCAATACCTTTGGCATAATGCTCATGAAGTTTGTGAAGACTGAGCCAAAAATTAAGGTGGGCCAGTGTAAACCTACGTAAAGGACAACAAAAGAACTGACTATGCGTGTAGAATTGACCAGGGGCCACAGTTCCTCTTTGTTTGAGCCAAGTGTTGGCCTTCAATACCTTCGGACTTAGAATTGGCCTCGTAGGCCTGGACGTTAGAGTTGCTCTAACTCTTGACAGTGGAAGTTTTTGAAAGAGATGCTTCCTGTACTGGTTGCCTGTTTCCTGGAGAATAGAGTGCAGCTCTTTAGCCAGCACTCAGGGCCCCTCCGTCTTGGCTTGTTTCCCATTATGCTGCTCAGTTCATCCTGGCTCTGCTCTTCAGCACATCTGTAGTTCTTGTCTTGCTTTGTATCCATGCTGTTCTCTGGATTTGGTGTGCCCACCCTCACCAATATTTGTTCCCATTTTTTTCCCAACATCTGCCTCTTTCAGAAGATTTCCTTGTTTTTTCCCTACAATATTTGATCTTTTTAAAAATTTTTTTTTCCTCAGGCATCATTACAACCATTCTCACTTGTTGCCTTTGATCAGCACTATTTACATGTATGTTTTCCCCTCTAGAATGCAAGCCCCTAGAGGGCAAGGATGGTGTCTCACTCATATTTGTAAAGGCCTTTCCTCCAAATTAGTGTTAATTCAGTGCTCAAAGGTGGCACAAAGGTGGTGCTCAAGCCATGGTGACTTGGGTACAAGATTTGGGAAGACCAGCATGTTGATACATCCACCTCAGTGTATAGAAACAAATGTGGAAGACACAGATGGGACCAGTGGGTGAGCTGGAGCAGCAGCAGAGTGGGAAAGAAGCAAACTTCACTGCCTGGTAGCTAAAAAAACCAGTGATGTCAGCTGGTAGAGTGATATCTTAAAGATAAATCCCTTTTCTTTTAGAGCATAACCTGGGTGCACATGAGAGATAGGCTTAGATTTAAATGTCATACAGATATCTTCTTTTCTGCTTTTGTGGTGCCCTATGACAATTACCTCAAGAGTTCCATAGGGTCTCAAAAGTTTTCTAAACAAAATAAATGATGCATTACATTTTTAAGAGATATTTCAAATAGCTTTATTTGAGAAGGCATATTTTGAAAGCAAACTTTTGGTAGAATATCCCAGCTACCAAGAAACTTGAAAATACTTTACCCAGCCAGTGAGAAAGGGCTGGACCAATACCAAACAGATCTGGCTAACGTGCTAAGACAGTGGCTGTAATGGAATTGTGGGAGTGATATATTTTTAAGGTGGCCTCTAACTGCTTGGAACTTTCCCGTTTTGTACGGGTTAGTGGAGAAGTCACTATATGGCTTGATGAATCTATGGCTGGTCAGTGAGGTGACAACTGAAAGGACTGAGGCAAAGATGCTTGTGTGGTAGGATTGGGAGAGCACACAGTGCAGCTTCTCAGAAGCTTCTGGGATGCTGTATAGCATGCTGTAGCTCTGGTTCTGCAGCCAAGTGTCTCTGCTGTTACATCCCAGAGCTCCAAGAAACCTCTGAGCAAGCACAGTCCAGATTCAAAGGTGAAAAGCAAAGCCGGAAGCAACTGGAACTCAAGGTGACAGCGCTGGAGGAAGAGCTGGCTGACCTTCGAGCTGAGAAGCAGTCTCTGGAAAAGGTAAGTTTTAAAACTGAACTTTCTCTGTTGAACCCCAGTGGCCAGGATTAGCTGTTTAATACACCTTTTTACTTTCCTTTTAAAGATTACAATAGTATTCAAATAAGACAGAAAAGTATAAAATTAAAATAAATTTTATCTTAAAAAATAAAATTTTTCTTTTCCCCCTATCTAATCTCATATGTTAGAGGTAGCTATAAACAATGTGTCCTTCTGGGTTGTTTTCTGTGTGTATAAAACACACACACACACTCACTTATACCTGCATAGACATAGCTACACTGATGATCATGTTTTAACAATAATGGGGTCGTATTTAATGCTTTTTCACAACATTGTAGACATTGTACTAATAACAATGAGAACTTTCTCATTCTTTTTAACTGCTGCATAGTCTGCTATGAGGTGGTACCATAATTTACTTCACTATTCACCTATTGATGGATATTTATGTTTCTCTTTCAAGCATTGCTACTTTGGACATCCTTGTACTATATAACTATTTTCGCAAATTTATTTGAGCATTCCCATAAACTAGATGGTTTGAATTAGAATTGCTGGATCAGAGGAAATGCTACACATCTAAAATTTTAAAATAAATATTGCTAGGTTATCAGAAAGTAGAGTGGGCTGGCTTACACTTCCAGCACTATGTGCGTAAACCATTTCTCCATCCCTTTTTCCAACCTGCATATATCAAGTTTTTCTAATCTTTATAGTCAGATAGGTGACATATGCTATCTTGTTTTAACGTGTATTTTTGTTAGTAGTAAAGCTTTCATATATTTAATACCTATTTGTTTTTTTCTGTGCCTCTTTCCTTTGCCCTCTTTTCTATTATAATATTTGATTTGTAAACACTATTAAGGGTATTAATCCTTTGGCAGTTATAGATGCCACAAATATTTTTCTAGTTTTCTGTTTTTAAACTTTATAGTATCTTTTGTTGTGTTAAAATTTTAATATCAGGGTAATTTCAACCCCGTTGAACAAAGTAGGCAAATTTCTGTCTTCTCTATTTTCTGGAATGGTTTAAATATAAAAAGAACAAACTATTTCTGAGGTTTCAGTAAAACTCTCTAGTAAAGAAAGCCCTTTTGGCCTAGTGCCTTTTAGAGGATAAATCTTTAGGCTCCATTTTTTAGTTTCTTCTATGATTTTTATCAGTGTGTTTGTTTTTTTAACCAATTAATTCTGATTTTGTGGATGTTTTCAGTTTTTTATTGTTATAGATCCTCGTAGCACACAGTCTTTATGAACATGATTTATCATTTCCTTAAGATAAATTATAGTTTGTGGAATTTCTGGGTGTGCATATTTTGAAATCTTTTCACAAGACTGCCAAATCAACACCTAAGAGAATATACCCATTTATTTTCTTATCAATTGGGCGTGAAAGTCTCCACTTCACTGTTGCGATATTCCCCACCTCTTAATAGAATTGTAGTTAAACCTCTTGTTTTTCTCCTTGTTCCAATTTTCCCAACCCCCCAGTAGCCAAGAATGGTAAATACATAGGGAAAAATAACTAAAAAATGCATCGTTTTTAGAAATGAAGTAAGGACTCATTGAGGTCAGTCACCATTGCCACCATCTCCATTTATCCTCTGTTAAACAGCTAGAGCTGATGATAGTTCTCTTGTTCCTAAGAACCTCTCAGAAAGGAAAAAGAAGTCAGCTCAAGAGCGCTGTCAGGCTGAGGAGGAGATGGATGAAATTCGCAAGTCATACCAGGAGGAATTGGACAAACTTCGACAGCTCTTGAAAAAGGCTCGTGTGTCCACAGACCAAGCAGCTTCAGAGCAGGTAATAGGAAACAGCAGGTAATTTGGAAATAAAAGGAAGGCATGAAGGGCTCAGAGAAGTTTCTAGTTTCTTTATCCTTTATGGTGACATTTCTCATAGTCAGTGCTCTCACTTTGGAGAAAGATGGGAGAACGCAATCCAGATACAGGGTTGGGCAAAAGTAGGTTAAATTGCCAGCTATCATCTAAAAGATAAATCATAAGTAAGAATACAAAATAATAACAAAATAAAAAGACAAATAATACAAATAAATAGTACAATAACCTATACTAATTAAAGGTTAATATGCCAATTAGACCAGACGTCTTCCAGACGTCTTCTGGACGACTTCCGGACAAAGCCATGGTGACAGGGGCTGAGGTAGAGGCAGTTAGGGGCTATCAGTCCAGCAGGGGAGAACAGTTAGGGGCAGGCAGGCAGGCAGGCAGAGGCAGTTAGGGGCGATCAGGCAGGCAGGGGAGCAGTTAGGGGCATCAGGCAGGCAGGCTGAGGGGTTAGGAGCGAACAGGCAGGCAGGCAGAGTTGTTAGGGGCAATCAGGCAGGCAGGCAGGTGAGCGGTTATTAGCTTATTCTTTTGCCTTCCAAAAGATGGGCTTCTCTGGATGCAACTGGACCCCCAGGATACAGTGATTGCATTTTCTTGGCAGCTGTCTCTAGTACAGGCTGAGCTGCAGACCCAGTGGGAAGCAAAATGTGAACACTTGTTGGCCTCCGCCAAGGACGAACACCTGCAACAGTATCAGGAGGTGTGTGCACAGAGAGATGCCAGCCAGCAGAAGCTGCTCCAGCTGCAGGAAAAGGTAGGCGTTTTCCCCGGGGCCAAACAGCTTAGGCAGCCCAGGTATAGGAGACAAACAGGTTGTCTGAGTCTTGTTGTTTCTTTTGATCCTAAAGATGCCAATAGCTTAAAAACAAAATCACACTTGTTCAATTCTCCACAGTAATATTTCGCATTTATTTGGGATGGCAGATGAGTGACCTGCTAAAAGAAAAAGCAGCACTAGTATCTAAGCATGTTTTCCATTATTATTTGATCTTTTTATTAAGCAAGTATTTATTGAGTACCAGTTGTGTTCCAGACACGGTAGGGAAAAGGCTTACAAAGAACTTGGCCTTCTAGAATCTCAAAGAAAAGAAAGGGAGACAATAGAGCAACAAAGGTGAGCATTAAGTTCTATGAGGCCCAGAGAGGTGGTACCCAGGGGAGAAGAGCCAAGAAGGCCAAGTAGCTTTGGTAAAGTGAAGAGGCAACATAACATTCTGGAAAAAAGCACCAAGATACGATGGAGCTTGGATGTGGTGAAATCTTCTTGGCATAAAAATGAGAGGGAGAGAGAGAGCTAGGAGATGGCTTAGAGTCATGGCATGCAAGTCCCCATATCTAGAGGTCAATTTCTTTCTTTAAAGTATCCAGTTGAAAATCTTTGACTCAGAGATGATGAATGCAGTCTTGTAGGTGAATAGGTTGCTTTTAATGTCCAATGTTCACATGTCCATGTGACTAAACTTATAAGCTCCTTTTTTCATTATATTCTTGACCTGATTAGGAACAAGGCAAGTGACCTTGTTGGGAAAGAGGAGGTGAAGTTGTGAGATGAGATTAAGTGATGAGGAAGTAGATGCTCTGAGTCAGCAGGCATGGTGTAGGGGTGGAGGGTGTGGACACCAGCAGACCTACCTGAGGTTGACACTTGATGCTTAGGACGATCCTCCCACTGGGTTTCCTGAATTTCCCATCTGGTAGTCCAGCCCACAAGCACAGTCTGTGTCTTTTGCAGTGTTTAGCCCTCCAGGCCCAAGTCACAACCCTGACGGAGCAAAATGAACAGCACATCAAGGAAATAGAGAAAACTAAGTCGCAGATGTCTGGGGTTGAAGTTGCCACTGACTCATCAGAGAAGGTGAGCTGGTACTTTGAAGAAGCAAACTATGTCATACCAAGCATTCAGAAAGAATGTGGCCCATTTGTTGTGTTGATAACTTCTTTTTTAGCTTTAGTGATGCACCTTTTATCTGACTTAATTATAAGTTAACCCTTTGGAACCTATCACTTTTGTGGTAAACCCTGAGGGCCCTATCCTGAATTTTTGACAAATACAGGAAGTGCCCCTAAATCACAGGAGAAGAGTGGGGAGTATGCCCAGCACCCACTAGCCACTAATCCTGGAGCCCACAGAGCTCTCGTGGGGGTCACAGTGGGAGGGAGGCAATAATAGATGGTCTGTGAGCTGTCTTGGGCATAGCTTAGCCATCCTTGATAACTCTTTTGTCAAGGGCTGCTCATTGTTTGGTATTTCCCTCTGCATAGTAACTGCCTCAGTCTCTGAGTCCATGACCAGTTGTGTCCTGCTGTAGAGTTCTATGAAAGCTTCATTTTAGCCTTCCAAACCCTCTGGAATTTATATGCATTCCTCATCCCTTGATTTGTGCAGCATACATTTTGGTACTGTTTTCTCCCCTCACATCTTCATTCAGGTCAAGAAGATTATGAACCAGGTGTTCCAGTCCCTGCGGGGAGAGTTTGAGCTAGAAGAATCATATAATGGCAGGACCATCCTGGGGACCATCATGAATACCATCAAGGTACAGCCAACTGCAGATTATTGCACTGAAATGGGGATCTCATTGCTTAAGTACCTTCTAAGGCAGTGGTTCTCAACCTTGGCTGCACATTAGAATCACTTGCGAGTCTTTTTAAAATCCTGATTTCTGGGCCTCATCCTCCAGAAATTCGGTTTCTTTGTTATGGGGTGGGGCCACAACATTAGTAACGAAGAAACAGAATTTCCGGAGGATGGGGCCCAGAAATCAGGATTTTAAAAAGATTCCCAGGTGATTCTAATGTGCAGCCAAGGTTGAGAACCACTGTTCTAAGGGGTCGTGAATAAAAAATGATTCAAGACTGTTCATCATCAATTCAGATGCCTGTAATGACTTTTGTCTGGACAGATAGGGGCTGCCTCCTGTGAGAGGAAGAAGCAAAGCCATTTGAACTAGATGTTTCTAAGGTCTGAAGAACTAGGAGTGCCTGCTCATTCCCCTCAGTGATAATCTCCTTGGCTTTTGAATAGATGGTGACTCTTCAGCTGCTAAACCAACATGAGCCAGAGACGGGAGAGAGCAGCAATGAAGATGAGGAAGAAGAACAAGAAGAAGAGCAACCTCAGAGCCCTTCCCAGGAGCAGTCGGTCTCAGCCAGTTCTGAGCCGTCTCAAGCACCCCTAAGTAGGGAGAGGCAGGAGTCCCCCTTGGTGCAGACGGAGCAGGTAGTCAAGGAAGCTGGCCCATTGCCTCCTCAGGCCCCCCTCACCCCCCAGGAGGATGCACAGAGAAGGGAAGGGAAGTCCACAGAAGCAGAGGTGCTCGCAGAGATAAAAGATGATTCGCTCCCACCCAAACTGGCTTGCATCCCCCCTCACAGAGCTCTGGGGCCCCCGACTTCAGTTCCCCCTGAGCCTCCGGGCCCTATAACTGTGGACTCTGAGTTTGAGGAGACACTTGCTGCCAGCCCATTGGGAAATGCCTGTGTTGGGGAGCGAGAAAGCTCCACGAGACTGTCCCTGACTTTAGACCCTAAAAAGGGGGACGACCCACTGTCCTTGGAGCCTGAAAGTCCAGGAGGAGAGCCTCAGCCTCCAGAGTTTAAGAAAGAGGAAGATGTCACTAGTTCTGCTGGTCCCTCCAAGGAGCTGTCAAGCACAGAAGCAGGTTCTGTAGCTGCAGGGGCAGCGCTTGGACCCAACCCCTCTTCTCAGCGTTCCAGGTATGTCCCCTTGAGCAGTTTCAGGGACAAGGTGGCTGCAAGGTTGTCGCTGGTTTTTCCAGAGCTGACAGTTCATCCCTCAGAGACTGACTGATGGACTGAATCACTTTTTCATTCATTCATGCATTCATATATGTATTCAGTGATGCCTACTATAAAAGGCTCTGTAAGCCCTGTGATAGTGTGGTAGGCAAAGCAGATTTGGTTCTTAAGATAAGGAGCTTACAGTCTAGTGGGGACTGTTATGAAAGTATAAGTACTGAAAAAAAGAAACTGGGTGTATAATAGAAAATAAAGGGCGAGTTATTCTACTTTAGGTGGGGTGGTTCGGGATGGATTTTGAGAAGGTAACATTTAAACTGAGATCTGAAGGATGGGAAGGGGCCTTCTACACCAGGAGTGTGAGGAAGAGACTGCAGAAGGCGAGAACAGCACATGCAAAGGCTCTGCGGACGGAGGGGATGTGACACAGGAACTAAAAGAAGGCCCAGTAGTAGGAGAGGGCTGGTAAGCTGATGTTGGGAAACTGGGTCATAGGAGATTTTGTGTTACTGTTAGAAGTTTGGACTTTGTAAGTACAGTGAAAAGTGGTTAAAGGGATTAAGAAGAGTGACTTGCTCTGATTTATTAGCTTTAAAAGTTCTCTCAGCCTGTAGGTTATGGAGGGAGTCACGAGTGCTAGGAGGCCAGTGTGGGAGGAATTCCTGGGTGGTTACCCCAGCTGTCGGATTCTTACCCCAGAGCCTGTGGGCACTGTGTCTGGTGCAGGAACATTTTCTGTGACTTGATTTTCTTGATTTTTCTTTCAGTCTCTCTGGGGATGAAGAGGATGAACTATTTAAAGGGGCAACTCTGAAAGTTCCAAAGTCCAAAGCACAGTCTGAGGAGGAGGATGAAGATGAGGTGGTAAGGAGATCCCACACACTGCCAAGTCCTCACACCACTACCCGGGGGCTCTTCCCCACTGGCTCTGAGAAGAGAAATGGAGTCTGTTGGTGGCCCACTCCCTGGAGTCTGTGTGCAGGGCCCTGTGGGAGTGGGCGGGGGGCGGGGAGGGGGCAGCTCTGTAAGCATAATGGGGATGGTCAGGTACCACTTTACTCTTGAACAAGGACCACAATCTCTCTCCAGGCAGGAGTGGTTTTCACTGTAAGTGAGGAAAATTGGGCTGATTAGTCCTATATTAGAATGTTAATGCCTCAGGTTTTCTCAAATCCAGTAGGATATTATTTATATTTAAGAATTAGGAGTTTGAAGACTGTCATGCCTGGCATCCTTGTTCATAGACAAAGAGACTCAGGCTCAGACAGATTACTTATTTACCTGAAGCCACAGAATGAGTTAATGGCAGAGCTAGGACTAAACCCTCAAGCTCCTCCTATGACCACCAGTTTCTGAGCATTCTCTGCTTCCTCAGCCCACACCCAGCCTGCTGCCTTGTGTCCTCACAAGATTCCTGGGCAGAAAATGGGTTGAGTACTGAGGCATAGCCTCCAGCTACAAAGCTCCCGAGCAGAGGCCAGGAGGGCGAGTGGCTGATGGGGCCTGGTCAGAGCCCCGGTTCCTGCGTCTGCTGTCCCCGCTGTGCTGCTGAGGCAGCCGTGCCTGTCCCTGGGACATTTTGCCTGCTGCCGTGGGAATTTACTAGAGTGAAACATGGGGTGGAGCACAGGTCAGCTTAGCCTCAGCCTATCCCAGGAACAGAAAATGAGGTGAATGGGGGCAAATTCTCTCCCCTTGTGTATCAGCCAGGATGCGTTTTCCCTTTTGCCAGAACCTTGGGAAAATGGCAGTGACAGAGCTGGGGTCCAGCTCTCGTGTACCACAGCCCTTTCCTCCTGCTTGCGTTCCTTTGGGAAATGTGCCCCAGTTCCTCCCATTAACCCTTCTTTCCAAGAATTAAACTTTCATTTGAGAATTCTGTACTTTTTTAAAAAAAAAAGGAACCAAAATACCAATTGCATATTCCAAGTGACTGCCCTGAATATAGTTGGAATATTTTATTATCCCAACTATATTACTAGTATATTATAAGCAGTATATTATTGGTATTGATAGTAATACTTCTATTAGTAGCAACTTCTATTTCCTGGGTATTCTGAAAACTACTTCTCAGACATTCTCATTTAATCTTCTGCTAATCCAGTGAGGTCTGCACTTTTATCCCATTTTATAGAAAAGAGGACCGAGGCTCGGGAAGATTAAGTGACATGTCCCAGGCTATAGAGCTGGCCCAGGGTGATAGAACTGGTAAACATAGAGCCAGAATTTTAGCCGGAACAAAACCGAAGCGGTGAGCCCCATGTTAAAACCCTGTACTGTCAGGGTTTGGAGATCACTTGATTGATGCCCAGAGAGAGGGACAAGGTCCATTAGTCGGTGGTGGGGATGGACCTCTGACCCTTTGGCTGGCCCTGTGAAGACAGATTCTGGGTCAGAGTAGCTCACTGGAGCAGAAAGTACCTTGGTGGAGAATACTCAGTTTGTGTCTGTCTCCGGTATCAATCCCTGCTACCCCCATAGGACCTGTTTCTTGCCAATGCAGAAGGAAAAGGCCGGGAGCTCAAGTCATGAAAAGTGGGGGGCGTTTCCTCTGTGGCCTGTGAATTCCCCTTACCCTCTTCCTGGTCAGAGAGAGTGAAAGAGGGGCCAGTGAGACCCGGGGAGTGGGAGGCTGTGGCCCTGTGTTCTAGGCTTGCTTCATCACTTGGGATTCCCCACCTAGGAATATGGCCATACCTCTAAATTCAACTCTCTCAAAGGATGGGGCCATGTTCAGAGCCAGACAGGCCACCTTAGGCCACAACATCATTTTTTCAAGTGTGATTGCATTCCTGCCAACCTCCCTTCACCCTCCTGCAGCCGCTCCTCCCTTAAGGCCGCTCTGCTCTCTGTTTCTTCTCCTACTTCATCTCTCCCCTTCAACCCTTCTTTCTCCACACGAAAAATGTTACTGCATGAGCGGAAACCTGTCAAATCAATACATGTATTTCACAAATAAATGACAAAATTAGCCAAACAAGGTTGGTCTTCTTGTTTCTGTTGAAAGATTTTTCTCCCTTCTCTGCCTGCTTGTCTCAGCTTTATCTGGAAGCCTAGGTTTGCTGGCCTCAGGGTTGGTCCGTTTAGTAAAACTCTAACCAACTCCCTTCTTTCCAACCTTTATTCCAACGGATGTTGACTCACTTCACCTCACACAGGCGGGAAGCCCCGCTGGTGCAGGAACAAGTGAGGACTGACTCCTTTTTCCTGTTTTGTCAGAGCATGAAGGGACGCCCGCCCCCAACACCCCTTTTTGGAGATGATGATGATGACGATGACATTGACTGGCTGGGGTGAAGACCCAGGAAACTGATACAAAGGTTTCTCTACTGAACCTTCCCTAAGCATGATTTTGCACAGCCAGCCCTGGGTCTCCGTGAGCCACAGGGTGAGGTGAAGGTGAGCATTCTGAGGACAGTAACTCAGATCATCTGAGTTAGCTAACTTCTGAGCCCCCACCTGGCTGGGTGAAGAGGAGTGTGAGCCAGTCTTCAGAATGCTGGGGTTGTCAGCAGCCGACCTGGTCCTGCCTCCGAGTCCCATTTGAAGGAAGGGCTGGTAGGCTCCCCTCCAGTCAGTTACCTACAAGAGTCCTGTCCTCCCAAGCCGTTTATTCTCTTCACTAACTCAGACTGCTATGGGGAGGCCTCCTCCATCTGCCTCCTAACGCTCAACTGTGCCCCAGCAATAGGACCTGGCGCCTGGGGTGCAGTCTCCCTGGTAGAACCAAGGATGGGTTACACCTTCTAAACCCCAGTTAACAGCCTTGCCTGCACTCCTGGCACATTACCTTTCTCTGCCTTAAATCTTTGAAATTAACCAAACAAAAATAAATATATATAATCAAGCTTGACTCAAGCTCTTGGGGAGAAATTGAATTTGGTTCTAAGGGCTGTCTGTGCTCCTCTCTGAGACTCTGAGGGTAGAAGTTGTAACAGATCTGGGTCAGTTAATGTGCATAAAACCGTGGTGACATATTCCCTTTGGTACCTAACCCTGGGACGTGAGGCTTTCAGAACAAAGTCACCCTCCGCTGTCCCTGCTCATCCCAGCTGCATTAAGGCTTAGGGCATGGTGGCTATCTGAGCACCAGTCCTGTCATCCACTCGCGCCTAAGTGTTTGGTCCACCTAGGAAGTCATGCAGGGAAGGTGGCAGGTCCTACATTCCATCCCTCAAGGCCCCTGAGAGACTTCACTTTGAGAGCAGCTTCCATTCCCCCTGAACTCAGGGCCCAGACCAATGAAGAAAACAGGAGCGAGAAAGTATTTTTACTTCTTCAAAGATCTTTCCAAGACCATGCAACCAGTCTTCAAAAAGTAGAGTAATTTTAATAAAAATGCCTGATTTTAAATGTTGATAAGACAGGAATCTGATTTCCACTTTACCTGGCCTGAGGTCATCCTCTGTGATGACAGCTTTGAACCTGCTCTCACACGCGGGGCTGGCGGCAGTGAGATCTACCGTTGACCAGCCCTGGTTACAACAGACACTGTTGTTGAGCACTTTATACAGACTGTCCCATCTCTAGCAACCCTTGCAGAAGACACTGTTATCCCCACTTAGAGAGGCAGCCAGGCCATCTGGCTCTGCCACTTACTGTAACGATACTGTACCAAACTGGCAGGTTGCAAACTGAGGAGAGAGCCCAGCTGGTCAGGACATATAAATGGATGTGTGAAGCTCCATCAGCAAGACTACACTGGACTTTGGAAATCTTACACCTGCTGTGACATCAGCAGCTTTCCAATTCCCTGCAAGGTGGGGAGTGTACTGAAGGCATCACATACTGTCCTATGTTAGAGTTACTTCTTATTGTAAATTAAATCTTGGTTTTGATATATTTTTTGCTTCTGCCCTCAGGGAAAGAAGGTGGTAATAATTGTGCCAACACAGGTATTTATAGTCCATGTTACAGTTACTATTTTTCTCATGGCACCCGATCTCTATTTGTTACATGAACAAAAGCATGACTGTTGCCCTGGCTAGGTGGCTCAGTTGGTTGGAGCATCATCCCGTACACCAAAAGGTTTTGAGTTTGGTTCCTGGTCAGGGCACATACCTAGGTTGCAGGTTCAATCCCCGGTCGAGGCACATCCTGGGGGCAACTGATCGAAATCTCTCTCCCCCTTCCTCTCTCTCTAAAATCAATAAACATATCCTCAGTTGAGGATTGAAAAAAAGAAGAATGACTGTTGACCAGGCTGGTATTGTGGAGTGCCTGCCTGTGGGCCCAGTGTTTCAGGGCTGGGCTTCCCTGAGCACAGGGTTGTCTTCATAGCAGATAGACACTCAGTCCTTAGACAGCCCTACTACCTGCTCCATTTGCTCACTCCGCTCCTGCAGTTGTAAGGGTTATGGGTGCTGTTTGAGTAAGGAGAAACAAGATGAGTCACACACTAATTAAAAATATATATTTATTAAAATGCATTTCTTTTTTAATTCCCAAAGCTTAAGACCATCTTGCATCTAGCCCAGAGGCACCTGAGCGTAGCCGTTACAGTCACAGCAGTGCTTTTCTCTCCCTGGATCTTGTTTCCTTCTCTGTAAAGTGACGAGGTTCCAATATCTGGAGATTCCCGTCTCACTCTACAAGTGTGATGCTTTGGTTTGACTGCTTATTGCATCTTCAGTCAATCCTCCCCCTCCCCCATGACTTACTCAGTATTTTAAGTGAATGAATCGTGTTTGTTATGGGTGAGCAGTACATAATAAATAAATAAAAATTAAGTATTGTTCAGTGCAGTTATCTGTTCTGCATAAAAGGAGGATTGGATAAAAGGAGGCATTAAGGCCATGAAGAGCCCCCAGGCACCTAAAGCCACTGGACTGTCTTCCTCCTGCCAGCAGTGCAGACTGTAGGAGGAGCTCACTCTGTCCACAGGAGCCTTGATCACAGTCCTGCTTTTATCTACTTTTACCTACTGCCACTCTCCTGCCAAGAAAGGGAAACAGGTCCCAGCAGATGCTGCCATCCATCATGAATAAAATGAAACCATTTCATTAAAAATTTTGTTTTGTATTAATGTGCAAAATTGCTAACCAAGAGTTCAGTGGGAAAAAGTGAAAAATCAATCTATCGGCATGACCCATAGAAGAGACAATCTTCACAGGTTCCCAAGGCAGAAGGGTGAGAAAAGGAGCCAGCTTGGTCTCTGTCCCCCAAAGACAGAGGGGGTCAGGAAGTCCAATGGAAGATGCTCCTGTGGGTAAGGCACAGATCAGGAGAGCAAAGGGTTCTTTCACCCAGAACCCATCTCCCTGTCTTGAAGATCTTTGGAAATTCTTAAGTTTTGAGTCACAGATAAGCCCCTGGGTTCTGTTCTCTCCATTCTCCTGCTGGCCACAGCAGCCTTCTAAGGCACAAGACCAGGCCTGGGCTGTCTGGGAGAGGTGGCTGCAATGGCATCTGAACTCCAGGGAGCGAGTGCCTGCTTCAGCTGGAAGTTTCTAGGAGCGGCGAGTGAGGCGAGGAACATCCATCAAAGCAAAAGGAGGCTTAGGCCTGGAAGTACAATGTCTGGAAGAGGGAGCCTCAGCTTTCTCCAGCCCTCAGTGCCTGCACAGCCCTTGCCAGCTAATCTATGCGGAGCAACGGGTAGGCTAGGTAGTAGCCCACAGCCGAGCCCAGGACCACACCAAGGAAAATCCAGGCGTTGTAGGACATTACCGCCAGCATTATGAAGTAGCCAATGACCACCTGAGCGATGTGGATTAGAGACTGGCCAAAGTGACACAAGAACCACCTAGGTAAAAAGGAGAGGCAAGTTAATGTCGGTAACGAGCTGACAGCCAGGGGTTGGTATCAGGAAGTAGGGAGAGATTACAGAACCAGCTTATTTGTAATTTGTATGCGGAACCCAGGAGAGGTTTCTTTTTAAAGAGACATATCAGAAACCACTGATAGAGAGGGACTTGTCCAAGGAGCCTGGGACAATCACTTCTCTACTTAGTTCTGAGCTTTCTGGAATCCTAGGCCAAAAGGGAAAATGAGATATGTAATCTATCCTGTCTGGTAGAGATAATATAAGGTCATTTGCATCAATGTGGCTTTTCCCCTCTGAATCTGTGGTGGGGAGCAGTGTTACAATGGTAAGAGCAGTATTACAATGGTAAGAATTGGGATCCCAAATGGTTGCCCTAGCAGGATGGGACGGGAAGAAAGGACAGGACAGAGAGGCTGCTTGCTCCCCCACCAATGTGGGTACATTGCTGACAGCAGTTCTTAACCATTTGTGGGGACAGCTGCAGATCCCATCCTGGGTTTGTAAGCCTTAGTGACCTGAGGGAGCCTAATGAGATTTAGGGGAGGGCTGGGTGGACACCCCTGTTGCTGGACTGAGGCCTGTGCCAAGTGCCGAGCCTCCCAAGTGGCCGTTCATACAGCGAGTTCTGGCCTGGGCAGCTGGAGATCTGGGCTCTAGTTCACCTCGCTACTTACTAACTAAGCACTTTGACAAGTACCCGTCCTTCCTGAGGCCTCCATTTCCTTTCTGAGCCTTGGGGTTAATGTCCTCTGGGCCCACCCCACCGCTCCAGTGAAGGTGGGTATTCTGCCCATTTCCCACACCCCATGCCTGTTACCTGAGGCCGGGTCTGCTGACTGGGGGTAACTCTGAGCTTGAAGAAGAACCCTGGTCTGTCTCCTCGCGCTGCTGGCTGGTGGAGGTGGGCATGCTCACCAGGCTCTGGTGGAGTAGCTTGGCTTTGCCAAACTTGATGCTTTCATACAGCACAGCCAGGAGCAGGATCACCAACACAGAAAGGGCCATGCCTATCAAAGGATGCAGAGTTACAGAGACCTGGCCAGGCAAGCACTGCTCCCCTCCCCGCAGCTTCCCAGGGACCTGTCAGGTGGCAGCACCTCCACCCATTCCCTCTGAGTCCACTCCATCTCCCTGTCTTGCAGCTTCTTCCCCACCCCCTTTGGGCTCAGAGCTTCTGCACTGTGTCTTTCCCCTCCCAGTCCTTTCTTGGTAGGGTTGGCCCACTGAACTGTGGCTCTGAGATCAAGAAGAGTATCTGCCTGAAAAAGCCAGGGCCGAGAGTGAAGCCATACACCACCGCCCCCAGCTGCTCCCCCAGCAGGCGGCACAAATCTATCAGGACTTCTCGTTAAGGGAAGAGCAGTACAGCAAGGTCCTGTCTAAGTGCAGTACACAGAGAAGTCTGGAGGAAGGAAAGATTTACAACAAAGGAGCATAATGATCTCAGCAAATTCAGATATGGGAGGTTTTTAGTCTCAAGTAATTTTCCAAAGTTTCTACTGTGTGTATTACTTTCATACTAATGGGAAACCCCAATAAATTATTTTACCAAAACGTTAAGTGCTTATTAGAGCTGCTGTGTAAAATTAATTGCTAATTGCTACTTCTATTGTACACTAGGACTTTATTGGGCTCCCAGGAGGAAATCATCTCCGAAAGAGGCAGGTTTTTAAAATCTAAAATTACAAGTAATTACACCACATGGTAATAAATTCAAACAGTGCAAAAGGGTTTGCAGTGAAAAGTAAGTTTTTTCCCCAGCCCAGTCTCCCAAACTCCAATTCTTCTCCCCAGAGCACCTCTGTTAGCAATACCCTGAAGAGCCTTCTAGGGATACAAAATCTAGGGATACAAAATATAGGATGGAGCAAAAGTAGGTTTCCAGTTGTTCATATGGAAAATCCTATATAATAAAGAGCTAATATGCTAATTAGGCTGAACAGCTGAACGACCTTCCAGACGAAGCCGGGGCTGCAAGGGCTGAGCCCTTGCATTGGGCCTTTAGTAATATAATAATTAATAAATAATAAAAAAAGAACAAATTCTGTGCTTTGTGTGCTCACAACTTTAAATCTACCTTCAGTTTCTTCCCTGTAATAGAGGGGAAAACTGCATCCCTGGCCTCTCTCTGGGCCAGTGGTTCTCAACCTTCTGGCCCTTTAAATACAGTTCCTCATGTTGTGACCCAACTATAAAATTATTTTCATTGCTACTTCCTCACTGTAATGTTGCTACTGTTATGAATCATAATGTAAATATCTGATATGCAGGATGGTCTTGGGCACCCCCTGTGAAAGGGTCGTTTGACCGCCAAAGGGGTCGCGACCCACAGGTTGAGAACCGCTGCTCTGGGCCTTTGTGAGGATCAGTGAGAAAATGGAGCCCTTTGCAATCTGAAAGGCAGTGGTTGCAACCAGAATCATAAATGCAAAGTTCCCACTCGATGTTTATGCGAGAGGAATCAGACTTATACCAATAAAGAGCCCAGGTTCTCCCTTGCCTGAAGCTGGAAGGCTTCCCAATGCTTACCTGCAGGGCTGTGGACATTCCAGAAATCAAAGAGAAGCACCACCTTATCTGAGAAGAAGAAATGCATCTGAAAGAGAAGGGAGTCTGCATCACAGGGGGCCTAGGGCAATGGAAATTGTGGTCCCTAGTACTCTCCAGCATTCTCTTCTAAAGACCCAGAAAAATGGTGTCATGGCACTTAAGTGCTAGAGGGCCCATGATCATCTGGGCCAACTGTGGCCACACAGGGCAGGGACTTGCCCAAGGTCCTGCAGTGGGTCAGCGGCACAGCCATAACTGAGCTGGCCCTGCTCCAGGTAGAAGTGAGGTGTGGGGTGCCCATCCCCACTGGGCCATCCAGGGCACAGTGCTCTCGGATCAGGCTGAGATGTCCCTCCAGTGCCCTCCAAACCCAATGGGAAGCGCCAGTCTGAGGAACAACGGCTTCTTACTCCCAGGGCCACGCCATCTGCTCCAGTGGTGTGTATCGTGGAGGGGTCAACGGGCAGCTGTCTTCAATCTGTACTCCACATCTCTCCACTAGTTCCCTGAACATTTGCTGAGCCCAATTCTATGGTCAACGTTATGGACAAAGGTCAATGGGTCTGTCCTCCATGAGCTCACAGTCTTACGGAAACAATGAAGGTAGAAGCAATGAACATGCAGTAGTGCCTGTCTGAATGCTCTCCTCAAAGAGCACCTGGGCCTCCCTCTGTTCCAGGTGGCATCAGGGCTTTTCATACATTATCTCATTTCACAGCAGTGCTCTGTGTGACAGGGACAATTAGACCCATTAACTTGGCCGAGCTGGGATTCCAGCCCGATCTAGTTAGATGCCAAGCTGGTGCATTCCAGTAACCATGCTGCCTGTGCTATGGGCTGGGAACTGGACGGTGATTCCAAGTGGCCACACCAGGCTTAATGGCTGTGTTTGGCAAGATGAAAGCCAGATGGATCAATTAGGTTCATCCTCTCAGAGAAGGGAAGTTCCCTTCTAGTCACAGCCAGAAGCAGTAGCTCTGCAAACATTCAGTGTTCATCCCGCTAAGGAGATCCTGGCTGAGCTGGGCCTTTCCCTTCTAAGACAATGGCCAAATATTAGAACCCTCAAATGTCAGAGCTAGAAGTATCCACAGAGAGTTTGTTTTCCATTGAGATATAATTGACATATATTATTATATTATTTTCAGGTATACATAATGATTCAATGTGTGTATGAATTGCAAAATAGTCACCACAATATAAGAGTTAACATTCATCACCATACATGGTTATAATTATTTTTTTTCTTGTGATGAGAACTTTTAAATCTATTTTATTTATTTTCTCAGAGAGTTTCTTTTTTAGTCCCGTGGTTTTCAATGCCCCCCCCCCCCCAATTGGCAAATAAAAGGGAACATTGGCAAATAAAATCTTCCTTATGGTGTGGCTCAGTGGTTGAGTATCGATCCATGAACCAAGAGGTCACAAGTTCCATTCCTGGTCAAAGCACATACCCAGGTTTTGGGCTCAATCCCCAGTAAGGGGCGTGCAGGAGACAGCTAATGAATATTTTTCTCATCCAGGTTTCTATCAATCCCTCTCTAAAAATCAATAAAAACATATTTAAAAAACATATTTTAAAAAAATCTTCCTTATAACTCCACTATATAAAACACAGGGTGTAGAGGAGAGAGGGGTCTGAGCTTTGCTGAAAAACACTGATCTGGTCCCACTCTAGCTCCTCGCTCCCACATCTCATTTCCAGATGGGGAAACTGAGTCCAGGCGGGGAAGGGACTTGCTCAAGACCTCATCAGAAGGAAACGGAAACCTAGGCAGGTTTTTAAAAATCAGGTTGAAGAACTGAAAAATAAAACTAGCTTTTTACCCCCTAATTTGAAAGTGATACTTGTTCAATGTAAAAAGCTGAAACAGTACCCAAAAGAAAGTAAAAGTCATTTGAGCCCCATGCAGAGATATCCCTTGTTAAGATTTCAAAAAGCATATTTGTTGACATGGCAAAATGTTCACAAAAGATATGCAAACACTCACAGGTACAAACAATCCTGTGAAATTCCATTTGTGCTGGAGTTGCATTCAATTTAGCAGACGCCCCAGGCACAGTCCCCGCTGAGGGGGTAGGGGAGGAGGTGGCCCTCCTTCTCTGAGTTCACTTGATCAAGGAGTTGGCACGACTGGAATGCTCCCAGTGGCGAGTCAGTGACCTTCCCTAACTGCGTTCCTTCTATCATCCTTGGGCCTGGGCCAGCGCTCTCAGGTGCCCCAGATGGCTAGACCTGAACACCCACAAAACAGTGAAATCAATTCAACCAACCAACATTTACTTTGGTAGTGCTAGGGGTGCAGAGACTGGAGATACAGGGATGGGTGAGACAAGTCCTTGGTCCTCACGAAGCTATGGTCTATTAGGGCAGAGGGACGTGAACAGGTCATTATAATGGTGTATGTCAGCGGTTCTCAGCCTGTGGGTCACAACCCCTTTGGGGGTCGAACGACCCTTTCACAGGGGTCGCCTAAGACCATCGGAAAACACATATATAATTACATATTGTTTTTGTGATTAATCACTATGCTTTCATTATGTTCAATTTGTAACAATGAAAATACATCCTGCATATCAGATATTTACATTACAATTCATAACAGTAGCAACATTACAATTATGAAGTAGCAACAAAAATAATTTTATGGTTGGGGGTCACCACAACATGAGGAACTGTATTAAAGGGTTGCAGCATTAGGAAGGTTGAGAACCACTGGTGTATGTAGTCAGCGAGAGGGAGGCCTTCTGGGGAGTGCTGGGGACAAAACCCCCTGGAGACACGGAACCCCGCTAGGGAGGCAGGTGGCTAGGACACCTGCTGAAGCAGGAAGAGCAGGAGGCAGTCAGGGGAAGACAGACCGTCCAGTATGTTCCAACCTGGAAGTGCCCACCCAAGGGTCTGGTTGTGCCTCACCTGGGAGTGAGGAGCTCAGGAGGGACAAAGCCTCACCCACCTTCGCCTTTTCACTGCAGGAAAAGTTTCAAATCTGCATGACGTGGGCCCCACAGAACACTGCGGTCGGCGTGCAGGGGGCAGGGCTCTACTCTCGTTTCGCTTTTAGGAGGAATCTCAGCCTCCTGCAGCTGGGTTTGACGTTTATCTGTGTTGTAGTCAGCGCCCCACCCTGGGTAGGGAGCGGCTGTGGTGAAGAGAGCAATCCGGGGACTTGTTTTGGTCTGTGTTTTCTCGTCTGGAGTTAGCTACACTCTGAGAAACGCTCCCTCATGTATAAACCAAAGAGTGTAAGGGGGACGTCAAGGTCCCTGTCCTGCCTGCGGCTGGGGCTGGCGGGGGAACTTTCCACAAGCCCTTCCCATCTATTTCTCCTTTTAGAGAACCGGCAGGCGGTGGGGGAGGGCGTTTGACTAAATGATCTGTGTCGCCTTCCTGGTTCTTAAATTCTACGACCTTCTTCACGGAGGAAGAAAACGAGATGGTTTTTTCAAAGACCAAAGGGTCTCTCTCAAGCTGTCATCCTCTCCAGCCCAGGTGAACTCCACCAAAAACAAACAAACAAACAAAAGAAAACCACACACACAAAAAAACCCCAGTTTGTCTGAAACGCTATTTCTGCAAGTGTCGGGAGGTTGGAAAGGATCTGGGTCTGGTTGTTGTCTCTCTGCCCCCCAACCCCCAATACACACACACACACAAGAATCAGACCACGAACCTGTGCCCGAAAGTGTGCGCCCGGTCACAGGTTGTAATGCACCGGGCTCCCCTCCTCCTGCGAGCCTTCCCGGAGTCACCCCAAGGCAGTGCGCCCTGGGCAGGGGATCCCCGGACTCGCCTGTCTTCGCCCACTGCGTCCCCACCCTCAGCTGCTCCACAGCTGGAGCTCAACAACCCCTGGTTCAGTCGGACCGACCCCCAGCAGGAGGGACAAATAAAACCCCAAAGCCACCTCCAGCCCTACCTCTCGCGTCTCCCCAACCGTGTTCTCGCTGTTGACAGTGCTTCCAACACACCCCCTTCACCAGCCCTTGGCCAGGGGCGGCGGGCACTCGGGGTGCCGGGCGCTGCTGCTCGAGGGGCCCGGCCCCAGCCGCCTACCCCGCGTCCGCTCCTCTCGGCGGCGCCCAGACTCACCTCCATGGTGAGCGCGCTGGGGGTGCGCTGGGCACCGACCTGCCCGCTCCGGACTCCCGGTCCCGAGTCCGTCCAGCAGCTGCCGCGATTGTGACTTGGGCCTGGCGGTCACGTGGTTGTGGCGAGCCGGGCGCGCGGGCGCCTGGGAGTTGTGGTCCCCACGGCACACCCCACTCTGCGCGGCCTGGGGCGCACCCCCTGGCCCACCACACCCATCGCCGAGCCCCAGGTCCCCGGCCCAGCGGCGCCGCGGGCCAGAGCAGCCAGCACGCTGGGCCGCCTCCTGCGTCCGGCCGCTGACTGTGAAATGTTTATTGCTCCTGTAATAAGTCAGGCGGAGCTGGAAACTGGAAAAGTCAACCCTATGGAGATAATAACCACACATCAGAAGTAAATTAAACAAATTATTCCCCAGGCTTTGAATGTAGCCCTTTAAAAAAAAATCTGACTAGCAAAAAGCGGTACACAGTGGTAACTTCCATTTGTATTTCTTTGATTGCTAGGATAGGAAACTCTTTTTTATTGGTATTTGCATTTTTGTGTGTTGTCTGTCCGTTTCATCCTTCCAGTTGGGCGGGGCGGGAGAGGGTTTCTGGGAAACAGGAACTTGTAACACATATTTAAAATATATGTGTTTAGAAACCCTTTGCCAGTCGTCCTCTGAGGCAGGGGGCTCTTCGGAGAAATCTTACCAGAAACGGTACCAACCAGCCGACCTGGAGCCTGGAGTGTGAGTGAGCTCGGTTCAGACCCTGAGCCAGCAGGTGTTGGCTATGGTACCTGAGCCTCAGTTTCCTGGTCAGTAAATTGAAAAGAACAGAATCTATGTCGTAGGGGTTGTAAGGCTCAAATGAAGACCCTGTGTTAAATCCTCAGCGCCCAGGAAGGCCAGGAGCGCATGGTGCGCCCTGAATCCGGCGGTGCGAATCGTGCTCGGGGAGAACCTCTGCAGCAAGAATCTGACGGTTATTCGGTATTAACTGGAGCAGAAAGTAAGAAGGACCTTCATGCCAGACAGGCTTGATGGCAGGAGCCGCAGCGGCAGGCGCCCACGGGGAGGAAGGCTCCGTGGCTGGTCTCAAGGTCCGACCTTCTGGAGCCACCGACCCACCAAGGCCCAGGCATTGGGTCCCAGCCCGAGCTGGTGGGCTTCTCCGACATGAAGTGCTAAAGCTGCAAGTTCCCCCAGACTCTTGGAGAAACGGACCTGTGGCCCCCCTGGACTGGGCCTTGGCTGGCCTGCGGGTCAGGGTGGAATCCAGCCCAACCTTTCCAGTCCTGGGCTTTGGGATGGACTCTTGCATCATACCATTGCCCAGGGCTCAGGGCTGGGGCTGGGATGACACAGGAGGCACACAGGCCTGTCACTGTGCAGACACGGACTTCTCCTCCCCCTTGGTGGTAGATCCCTACATGATGGGGTGCAGAGTGCGTGCCAATATGCCGAGTGACCTCTAAGCCGTGGGCGTGACTGAACGTGACATGTTGCCGTGACTCAGCATCTGCCGGAATATGACTGAGGAGCTAAGAGAAAAGATACCCCCACTCATGATCAAAGGCTTTCAGGATGCTGCTGAGGAAGGCGGACAAGCCGTGGTAAAGCCTGGGATTGTCGTGGGTGGGGTTGCCACGTTGGTATGTCAGCCCAGTGAATGCATAATGCCTGACAGTTGTTGGGGATGTGCTGCTGTTAACAAACCCTTAGGAACCCAGGTTGCTGGCAGTGCCCACCAACGGCTGGATAACCCTGAAGGATGGAGTAAGAGAAAGATAGTGGTCTCCAGAGAAGAGGTGGAGCTGGCTTCTCAGGAAACAACTGCTGTGTTAAATGGGTTAATGCACACATTGAATGCCCCTGTCACAGGCCTTGGCATTCTAGGGCACTCGCAGAACCCTGCTAAGCAATGGCTCCAGCCCGTTTGGCTCGGTGGATAGAGTGTCGGCCCGAGGGCTGAAGGGTCCTGGGTTCGATTCCGGACAAGAGCATGTACCTCGGTTGCTGGCTTGATCCCAGGTCCTTGTCGGGCCATGCAGGAGGCAACCAATCGATGTGTCTCTCTCAGACACATCCATGTTTCTCTTTCTCTGTCTCTCCTCCTTCCTTCCACTCTCTCTAAAAATCAATGGGAAAATATCCTCAGGTGAGGATTAACAACAACAACAAAAAACAACAATCTGGCAAAACAATGGAATTCCTTTATTATACATAATGTGCCAATCATTGCCAAGATGGTTGCCATCAGCAAGGCCAGTGGGCACTTTGGATTCCTTCAAGGAACCTCAACAAACTTCTGGGCATTTACTGATCTGTCTTCCCAGGGAACAGGCTGCTCGCTTTTGTTCTGAAAAAAAATCTTTCAAGTATGGAGAGGGTCACCAAGCGTGGACCGTCGATCAGCGTGGTGGAAAAGGCCACCCGGACAGCCCGGATCTCTGACAAGCCTGAGTTACTGGGTTTCGACCTCCTGGGCCACCGTTGCTGCTCTTGCTGCAGGCAATTCCAATGCCTCCTCTGAGTCTAGCTCATGAGATAGAAGAGCAGAAGTCGTTTGGACCTTAGAGCCTTTGTACACAATCCTGGACGACTCTCGGGAGTTGATTTTAAGAATAAATACCTGCCCGCATAGCAGTTCCACAGTTGCTCCTTCTAGATGATTTGAATCAGCCCATCAAAAGCTGTGCATTCCAGGGCCAGAAATAACATTTTGGACTTCAGGGGGAGGTTTGTTCAACTCTTGCATAGAAGAGGAGCAGAAAAGCCTGCTTCCTCTTGCCAAGGGCAAGATGAGGCCATTCCGGTTTGAGGAGTTTTACTTGGCACTGAGTCGATTCATTTCTGCAAAGGGAGTGGGATTATTTATTAAAATTACATACATACCAAAGCGCCGGCCGGTGGTGCTCAGTGGTTAGAGGGTCAGCCCATGCACCGAAGGGTTGCAGGTTTGACTCCAGGTCAAGGGGACATGTAACTTGGTTGCAGGTTTGATGCCCCGCACAGGTTGATAGGTTGTGGGTGTGCGAGAGGCAACCAAACGATGTGTCTCTCTCATCTCTCTCTCTCTCTCTCTCTCTCTCTCTCTCTCTCTCTCTCTCTCTCTCTCTCCCCCCTTCCTTCTCCATCCCTCCCTTCCATTCCCTCTAAAAAGCAATAGAAAAAAATATTCTCAGGTGAGGATTAACAAAACAAAACAAAAAATTACATACATACCAAAAAAGTAAATAGAAAAAAAAAAATTAGATCAGAAGCAAATAAGTTTGGACCAATACTGCTGATAAAATGTACATTGTTAAGAGACATGTTAAAATGCAATGTCAGGTTCTTTGTTAGATTTTTCTTAAATGCTGTCTCTTTCCTGCTTGAGCAGCTGCTCCATAATTGGGAAAGGGGGACCTGAAACCACCTGCCTCGTTCTCTATTAACGATGTCTCCCTCTAAACCAGTGGTTCTCAACCTTGGCTGCACATTAGAATCACCTGGGAATCTTTTTAAAATCCTGATTTCTGGGCCTCATCCTCCGGAAATTCTGTTTCTTCGTTACTAATGTTGTGGCTCCACCCCATCACAAAGAAACAGAATTTCCGGAGGATGAGGCCCAGAAATCAGGATTTTAAAAAGATTCCCAGGTGATTCTAATGTGCAGCCAAGGTTGAGAACCACTGCTTTAAACCCTTTAAGGGAGAGGCAGAGCGAGCTCCAGAGCCCAGGCACTGGTGGTCAATAAGATGTTAAATCTTGCGCTGAAAATCCCCGATGATTTAATCAATAAAGTAATTTCTAGTGAGATAAAAAAATAAAAGAACTTTGTTGAAAATTTTAAAAAATTTTCCCAGCACAGTACCAGGCAGTGGGAGCCACTGTCATCATTAGCGGCAAATGTTTTCATTCTGGGAGAGGAAAGAGACTGCAAAACAACAAGCCACTTGCTCAGGTCACACGGAGTCTAAGACCCTCTGACTGAAAGCTGCGTAGAGTTAGAGGGAAGTCGCGGCCTGGGAGGCCCCCGGGAAAGGCGACAGGGCCTGGGCACTGGGAGGAGGTCTGGGAGGGAGGCCTGCTGCTGTCGGTGCTGCTGTCGGGGACATGCTCGCATGGCGGAGGCAACGGGAAGAAGGGTCACGGGATTCTTGAGGCATCTGGGCCCCAAGAGCTGGGGATGGATTTGGTGATTTGGGTGTAAATTTTCACGCCTCGCCTGGGCAGTAGGAGTAAGAAGACTTGACCTTCACACCAGCAGGCTCCCATACACCCACCAAACCCCCATCTCTGGTTAAAGATTGGCACCACAGCTTTATTCATGTCATTGCTTTTGTTGGCTTTGTCACAATCTGATGACCTTCACACTTAGTTCTAACTTCCTTATGCATGTTGTGGTTGAACAATTAGCCCTAAAGTTGGATAGGGGCCTCTATTCTTCCTGAGCCACCAGGGACTCCCCTCTCTGGCTCCCTGCCACCAGCCAAGCCTTGGTCCATGGCAAGAGATTCTTTCTGGGTTTTGTATTTGGACAGCCCTTCTCCCAGGAACAACGGAGAGTCAGCCCTTGTCCCTCCAGCTAGAACCCCACCTCCTGCCCCCGAGTCCACAGGCAGGAAAGATGGTGCTACATTGGGTGTTGCAGAGATAGATGGGCAAGGGGCTCTTTAACTGGGGCACTCAGCTCACTCATGGTCAGTTGGTGGACAGGAAATCCAAACAGTCACTTCTCCTTCTGAGGCGCTTGGTAGAGGAACTTGAAGTCTCGTGAAAAGACCACATGCATGAAATGTTACTCCTGCAGAATATCTGGCCTTGATATACAAATAAGGTTGTGTGACCCCAAGAACCCCACTATCTTTCTGTGGGCCGGAAGGGTTTCCGGAATTCAGAGAGGAAAGGAGAGGGAGAGGGAGACAGAGAAACAGCAACGATGAGAGAGAATCATTGATCGTCTGCCTCCTGCACGCCCCCTACTGGGGATCGAGCCCACAACCAGGCATATGCCCTTGACCGGAATCGAACCTGGGACCCTTCAGTCTGCAGGCCAGCACTTTCTCCACTGAGCCAAACCAGCCAGGGCTGGAGGACTTCTAACTGCCCCTTTTCGTGCCGTAGATCTGCAGTTATATGTGAGCTTGAGGTTGGAGTCCAACACTAATGGCTAAGACTTCTGCATGTTTCCCATGTAGCTGCATTCAGCTGACCTCCCAGGTTCTCCCACAAACCCACTTATTTGATAGCAACGCTGTGAGGAGCATCAGGCACCTGCTGTGTGTGCCGCAGGGACGTGTGCACATTTGAGGTTGGTGAGGCTGGAGAGAGCAGGACCAGGCCGCGAACACCCCGAAGGCCATGGGCAGGTAGGTAACCTCGACCACATTGGGGTTTGGACCCATGAGGATATAAAGCCATAGGATCTTCAGTTCAACTCCTTAACCACGCAGCCATTCTGGTACCTGGCTCAAAGGCAATGTTCAAAGTCAGGAACTTATATTGGGGACTAAGAGGAGCCACCAAAGGTGTGTTTTTTAAAGCATGTTTTTTCTCTCTGCGTTTTCCCTTTTCTTTCCCGAACGTCACTGTCTCGGTGAGGCCTCTCCTGACCACCCTGTTTAAAGCCGCAGTCTCCTGTATTGTTTTTCCATAGTACTGATCGCCTGGTGCCATACTATCCCGTCTGGCTATTCATTATTCCTTTCTTGCCATTCAAATGGAAGCTCAAGGGAAACAGAGAATTCTGTGTTTTTGCCGCCGTCCCTGAAATAGTTCATGTCCCAAAGCAGACTGTCAATCAACATTTGTTACAGGAATGAATGAATCCCCGGGGGCAGCTGCTCTGGGCATCATTGCTTCAGAAGAAGGCGTGTTAGGAACAGACGCAGCCTCTGAGACGGAATGGTTTTGCTTTTCATTAGAGTTGGGGCGGGTGTGGGGCGGTTTGTGGAAGTGAGAAAATAATTTATGGAGAAGCACGAGGGAAAGCAGGGCTGCCCTTTCGCCCTCCCCCCAACCGAATACGGAACACCGCAGCCTGGAAGAGGGAGCCAGAACTGAGGGGCCCAGAGCAAGGGGCCCAGGGCCTGCTTTTGGCAGGGTCACCAGGAGAGCCCCCGCCCCCCGCCCCCCAGAGGAATGGTGGCAGGTGGGCCCTGCCAGCACGGGCAGGAGCAGCTGAGACACCAAGAGGCCTTGTAGCCTGGGACAGAGATAGCAAACCCAAGTGTGACCCTGCTTCCTGAACTCAGGAGAGACAGCCAGTCATACAAATAAACATACAATCCACTTAGAGCAGTGGTTCTCAACCTTGGCTGCACATTAGAATCACCTGGGAATCTTTTAAAAATCCTGATTTCTGGGCCCCATCCTCCAGAAATTCTGTTTCTTTGTTACTAATGTTGTGGCCCCACCCCATAACAAAGAAACAGAATTTCCGGAGGGTGAGGCCCAGAAATCAGGGTTTTAAAAAGATTCCCAGGTGATTCTAATGTGCAGCCAAGGTTGAGAACCACTGAGTTAGAGGGAGTTAAGAGAAACGAGGGCCCCTTCAGGAAGCCCTGGTCTTGAGTTGTGAGGTTTTGGGGAAACTTAAACAGAGGACAGGCAGGTGTGACAAGATCCCAGGGGGCACCCTACCCTTCAGCCCTCTCCCTTTTCACTTTCTGGGCTGAGAATACCTTTCCTGATCACGCCGTGGTCGGCAAATAGACAGAAGCGAGCCACGTGCGGCTCTTTGGCCCCTTGAGTGTGGCTCTTCCACAAAATACCACGTGCGGGCGCCCACGTACAGTGTGATTGAAACTTCGTGGCCCATGCGCAGAAGTCGGTATTTTGTGGAAGACCCTGACCTAGGGAGTTTAGATCTTGTGTAAACATCAATTCTCCTGATATCACTTCCCGTGTTTGCAAATGTTCTCGCTGTCTCCCTGGATTCTTGCAACAATCCAGTGAGCTCCCCAGTCATTTGTAACCATTTTTGAGGGTTAAATACATTTACATTGTTGTGCAACCAATTTCCAGAACTTTTTCATCTTGCAAAAAGGAAACCCTACCCATTAAACAATTCACATTTCCCTTCCCCTCAGTTCCTGGTAACCACCAGTCTACTTTCTGTTTCTCTGACTTCGGCTACTCTAGGTACATCATATGAGTGGAATCATACAGTGTTTGTCTTTTGGTGACTGGCTTATTTCATGGAGCATAATAATATGCCACATTTTACTTATCCATTCATCGTTTTGTTACTGAACTCAAGGGGTTCTCCATTTGGGGTGCTCTATTAAAAAAACGAAAGGTGGTTGTCGAAAGGTAATTTTATTTACTTAACTCCTGGAAGGAAGGCTTAGCCATTGCATATATATATATGGCTAAGCCTCCCTTTCAGGAGTTAAGTAAATAAAATACACACACACACACTTTATTGATTTTAGAGAGGAAGGGAGAGGGAGAGAGATAGAAACATCAATGATGAGATGCACGTCCCCCACTGGGGATCAAGTCCACAACCTGGGCATGTGCCCCGACCAGGAATCAAACCATGGCCTCCTGGTTCATATGAGCCACACTGGTGGGGCCTCAGCCATTGCTTATAAACACTACTTGGTCAATTACATGTTGATTTTTTCTCTTCCGCATTCATACCGGTTGGTTCCTGTCAGCTCAGCCTGTTCAGTGCTGCACCTGCAAAATACTGTGCTATGTTTTAACATTTAGCGAGAAATCACATTTAGCACTGTCTAGACCTCGAGACCCTTGTCCTTTCTAATGCTGATGGATACTGGGGTTGTTTCCACCTTCTGTTTAGTAACTAGCACTGCTTTGTGAATAGTGTGCTGTTGTGAACAGGGCTGCTTTGAATATGGGTGTACACAAATGTCTTTTTTTTTTTTTTTAGTCCTCACTCGAGGATATTTTTCCATTGATTTTAGAGAGAGTGGAAGAGAGAGAGAAAGACAGAGAGACAATTGCATGCACCCTGACCAGGGCCCGGGCCACGAAGGAGCCTGCAACTGTGGTACATGACCTTGACCGGAATCGAACCTGGGGCCCTTCGGTCCGAAGGCCAAAGCTCTATCCACTGAGCCAAGCTGGCTAGGGCAACACAAATATCTTTTAAAGTGAGTGCTTATCAAGATTCTTTTTTTAAAAAATATATTTTATTGATTTTTTTACAGAGAGGAAGGGAGAGGGATAGAGAGTCAGAAACATCGATGAGAGAGAAACACCGATCAGCTGCCTCCTGCACACTCCCCACTGGGGATGTGCCCGCAACCAAGGTACATGCCCTGGGACATGGAATCGAACCTGGGACCCTTGAGTCCACAGGCAGACGCTCTATCCACTGAGCCAAACCGGTTAGGACTAGATTGTTGCCTCTGCACTTCCAGTTCTTAGAAAAAGAAGTTGTGAACTGACCCCACCTCACCCCTTCCCTTCGCTTCCAGCGTCCTGAGTGCATCTCTAAAAATCTCAACCTGATCCCAAGTGTACATTATTTCCTAATCTTAGGGGAGGATTAGGCAAAGCAGGTTTCAGCTTGTGCATGGAAATTGTTTCTCTACGGCAGTTTTTCTCCCCTTGGTAAGAAAGAAATAAACTGCTTTTCATCCCTAGTAACCTTAAAACAAGTCAAACAGGCACCTTGTTAATATCCACTTGTTTATCTACTTTGTATATTTTGGCTCCTAATATGGCATAAATCAAATGATGGCTTGATAGTGGAGGAAGAACCCATCTGGGAAAAAACCGTCTTGTTTACCTTATCTCTTGAAGGGTGACCAAGTATTCAGTTGAACTTGACCAATTGCTGACATTTGAAGGTTTTTAACGTACAGGCAGGGCAGTGTCACCCAGGGCAATGTCATACGGTTAGACCAAGGGCTGAGCCAGTTGTAAATAAACCTTCTCTCCTCTGGTCCTGAGGGGGACGGGAGGCAGTGAGAAGCAAACCACATGACACCCTCGCCTGGGAACCGGCTAGTTCTGCTCTGGTAGTAAAAGTTGTTTTTCTGGTTGGGAGGTCCTGGGGCTCTGTGCAGAGTCTGAGCTCTGGTCACAGTCTGGGCAGCAGTGGTTAGTATTATACGCATCCATCAGGATAATAGCTTTGAGACGCAGCCCTATCCCTTTGCTCCAGACGGGGGAGGCTCAATGGCCCAGGAGGAACCATGTCTGTCTTGTCTGTCTGTGTTGAGCAGCCTCCATATTAGGGGCAGCACGCCCAGACCTCATCAGCCCTGGGGGGGGGTGTGTGGGTGTGCAGACTGGACATTTCTATATTTTATTTTCAGTTGATACCCCCACATAAAAGCTCTTCTCTTTTAAATCATTAGTATTAGGAATATGTAATTGAGCTGAACGACGAAGTGTGTGTATAAAATTGGCAGAAAATAGTTGAAGTTAGCCCATGGATGTTACATCACAACGGTGATTTGGGAAAACCCAAAGGATATAAAGCTAGGCGCTCGAGACTTCATTTGTTCACTCAACAGACACTGCATTGCTTGGGTCCCGGATTTTGCAGGACGAGGAACCACATGGAGTTTAGATGCCAGGAAAATTTTTTTGCTGAGAACCCAGAGGTCCAGGCATCACCCCCAAACATGCCCGATGGTCCCTGTCTGAGAATTCACAAGTGATTGGCAGGGAGAGGTCAGCGTATGTGTATGAGGCTGAGGGTGTGTGTATGGTGAGTGTGTGTGTCTGTTAGAGTATGTGTGAATGAGTGCATGTGTAGCTGTGCACGTGTGTTTGGTGGATCTGAAACTCTGTACTTGTGAGTCAGAGTGAGTGGTGAGTCAGTTTGTGAGCCAGTGTGAGAGCTGAGAATGTGGACAAATGTCGGAAAGGTGTGTGTGTGTGTGTGTGTGTGTGTGTGTGTGTGTACATGCAGTTCTCTGAGTGTGGCACCTGTGAGGATAATAGCTCCCAGACACAGCCCTATCACATGAGGGGGAAGGGTGAATGGGTGAGTGCTCGCTCTTGGCCACGAGAAAGCCCCTGAGGTAAGTCTGGGACATGAATGCTGCAGGGTTAATGGCCAGTTCACATCCCTGTCCCTCCCTTGGCAGACGGCTTCCGCCACTGCTTCCTGCGGGACCCAGGGATGTTTACTAGGTGCCTCTCCAGACGCAGGGCCAGCCTGTCTGGTTCCTGCTCCCAGACCCGCTCTTGAAATCTCCTTTCTATAGAGGAGGGGTCCTCTATGGACTGTCTCTGCAGGCCCTGACCTGGTTTGTGTCGGGATACATGGGCTTGTCACCTTCCAGAAAGCAACTCAGAGTTATTTCTGTATAAAACGAATTGAGCACAAAAACCAGGTAAAGAGGTCGCCTGGCCTGTTTCTGCGGTCACCGAGAGACAGCTGTTCTCAGAAGCCTCTGTCAGGGCTCCGGGGACTTGAAGAAGCAAGGATCCACGCCTCTTTCTTTCAGACCGATAAACAGCAGTGGACGTCCTCTCCCCCAGGCCCGGACCAGGGCTCAGTGACGCCACACTGTGCTGCGGGCCAAATCCTGGCCCGTATGACGGATGGCAGTAGCAATGATGACAGCTAACAGTTACTGCTCACTCTCACTTACTCTGTGCCTGGCTCTGTGCAAACCACTTCACACGGATTACCTTTTCTAATCAGCAGGATCACCGATCACTGGCAAAGAGCAGCCCCCAAGCAGTCTTATTCCAGAGGCCGCCTCCGAGGGGTGAGCAAAATGGCCTCCCTTAAGGGGCATGTCCAGGGGCTCAGCAAGTGAGGGTTATGTGTTGGTTGAGTGAAAGAAGCTGCTCCCTACAATTCAATGCCCTCCCTTCTCAGCCGCAGAGCGGAGTTTCCCTGACCCACCGGCAGGACGCTGCCCTGGCTATGTATACTCTTTTGAATATACAGATTCAAAAGGATGGGCCTGTGCTGTATTTACTTCTGTATTTCCAGCTCACTACTTTCGGACATTTCCAGACATAGGGTAGGTACTCAATCACAGATGAGCTGACTGAATAAAGCCCAGGATCATTACTGAAAATTCCCCACCCCCCAAGTGACCTTATAATTAATACACACACACACACACACACACACACACACACACACACACACACACATCCTATCTAATAAAAGAGAAACATGGTAATTGGCGTACGACCACTACCCTTCCCATTGGCTAATCAGGGAGATATGCAAATTAACTGCCAGGCAAGATGGCGGCCGGCAGCCAGGCAGCTTGAAACTAACATGAGACTTGCTTGCTTCAGTGACGGAGAACTGCAACGTTCCCCGCCTGCCTTGCCGGCCTCTGAGCCTGCAGTTTGAACATTGTAACAAATATGGAAGCTAAACAAAACCCCAGAAACCAGCTTTCAGTGAGCCGGGATCTCAGAGCTGGAGTTGATACAGAGTTTCGATTGTAGAACCTAAACAAACCAGATACCTGCTTTCAGGAGCGGAGGCCTAAGAGCTGGAGCCTCAGAGCTAAAGCTGGCCCAGAATAAAAAAAAAAAAAAGAAAAAGAGGAGCAGTTGGGAGCTTCAGTCCCAGCCTGAAAACAGCCCTCAGCCCCTCACCCAGACTGGCCAGGCACCCCAGTGGGGACCCCCACCCTGAAGGGTGTGTGACCAGCTGCAAACAGCCATCATCCCCTCACCCAGGCTGGCCAGGCACCCCAGTGGGGACCCCCACCCTGAAGGGTGTGTGACCAGCTGCAAACAGCCATCATCCCCTCATCTAGGCTGGCCAGGCACCCCAGTGGGGACCCCCACCCTGATCCGGGACACCCTTCAGGGCAAACCAGCCAGCCCCCACCCATGCACCAGGCCTCTATTCTATATAGTAAAAGGGTAATATGCCTCCCAGCCCCGGGATCAGCGTGACAGGGGGCAGCGCCCAAACCCCCGATTGCGCTGCAGCTCTGTGTGTGACAGGGGACGGGGCCACAACCTCCCTATCGGCCCTGCTCTGTTCCTGACAGGGGAAGGTGCCCCAACCCCCTGATTGGCCCTGCTCTGTGCCTGATACGGAGGAGCTCCCCAACCTCCTGATCGCCCTGCGGCTCTGTGTGTGACAGGGTGCGGCGCCCCAACCCTCCCACCCCATGGGCCCTGCTCTGTGTGTGACGGGGTAGAGCCATAACTTCCCCATCGGCCCTGCCCTGAGTGTGAGAGTAGCGGCGCCCCAACCCGCTGATCGGCCCTGCTCTGTGGGTGATAGAGGGCGGCGCCCCAACCCCCTGATGGGCCCTGCTCTGTGCGTGACAGGGGGCGGTGCCCCAACCCCCCAATCGGCCCTACCCTGAGCGTGACTGAGGGTGGCATCGCAACCTCCCAATCCGCCCTGCTCTGTGCATGACAGGGGGCACCATGAAAGGGAGAACAGACAGAAATGTATGAAGTGTCTCTGAGTTTTTGTGGTTTGAGCAAAGCAATACAAGACTCCAGCCTCCCTTGGTCAGTGCAGTCCCTTTGGAGTAAAGACTTGGACAGGACTAAACAGAGACTCAGAGACCGTAGTTGGGGTCTTGGCTAAGCTACATCCTAGCTGTGGGACTTTATAGAGAGTGGCACAGCCGTCTCTGCCTCTCGGCTTCTGGCTTGCAAAGGGGAGATGCAGGCCTCGAGGCAAGAAGCCAGACGTTCTCTGCCTCCTGCACGGGGATGCTGTGAGGAGGAACTGAGACAACAGCTGCCCGTTGGACAAGCTGTAGGTGCTGTGCATTGTGAAATAGCACCCCGAGGAGCCAGGCAGGAGCACAGAGCTTGCTTTGTGCTCTGATGACAGGCGCTGGTTGCCATGAGGACTAATTGCCCTTCTTGCAAGGTCAGACGTGAGTGACAGTAACTCATTGTGATCCGCCAGCTGGGCCTGGGTGTCCTTCCTCATGTGTTCACCTCTGCAATGGGGGGCGGTCAGACTCTTTATCCCCCCCCCTTCTTTATTTATTTACTTACTTTATTTGTCTAAAGTTTTACATATGTCTTCTTTTTCCCCACTTGACCCTCCCTCCCCAACCAGCCATTCCCACCCCAGGCAAGCCCCCACCACCACAGTGTCTGTGTCCATTGGTATGGTAATATGCATGCATACAAGTCCTTTGGTTGCTCTCTAACTGCATCCCCCTTCCCCTGCCATTTGTCTCTGGATCTATTCTTGTTCATCAAATTATGTTGATCATTATATCCCACATATGAGTGAGATCATGTGATATTTATCTTTCTCTGACTGGCTTATTTCGCTTAGCATAATGGTCTCCAGCTCCATCCATGCTGTTGCAAATGGTAAAAGTTCCTTCTTTTTTACTGCAGCGTAGTATTCCATTGTGTAGATGTACCACAGTTTTCTAATCCACTCATCTGCTGATGGGCACTTAGGCTGTTTCCAGATCTTAGCTAGAGTAAATTGTGCTGCTAGGAACATAGGGGTGCATATATCCTTTCTAATTGGTGTTGGGATATATTCCTAGAAGTGGGATCACTGGATCAAATGGGAGTTCAATTTTTAACTTTTTGAGGAAATGCCATACTGTTTTCCATAGTGGCTGTACCAGTCTGCATTCCCACCAGCAGTGCACGAGGGTTCCTCTTTCTCCACATCCTCGCCAGCACTTGTCGTTTTTTTGATGATAGTCATTCTGACAGGTGTGAGATGGTACCTCATTGTCGTTTTGATTTGCATCTCTCGGGTGATTAGTGACTTACTCCTTATTTCTTTATACCTGCAGGAGCATCATTCCCAGAATCACAGCCACCTCCCCAGCCTCCATAGCAAGGTGTCCTCAACTCTCACCCTCACTGATCTTTTTTTTAAAAAATATATTTTTATTGATTTCAGAGAGGGAGGGAGAGGAAGGGATAGAAACATCAATGATGAGAATCATTGATTTGCTGCCTCCTGCACGCTCCACACTGGGGATCAAGCCCGCAAACCAGGCATGTGCCCTGACCGGGAATCGAACCGTGACCTCTGGGTTCATAGGTGGACACTTAACCACTGAGCCACACTAGCTGGGCCCTCACTGATCTTTATCATCCAACGCACTCTCAGCCCACGACTGCAGGTGAATGTTTTATGAGAAGTCTGTTTGGGATACTTCCAGCCAAAGTCGTCATGAGTCCATCTGACATGGAAATAAAAGGTGAGTGCAGGCAGCATTATAGAACAGCTACTAACTGAGAGTTTACCTCTCAGTGCTCACAACCACCTGATGAGTTGCGCACGATTAGATTCCTTAGTTTCTAGATGAGGAAGCTGAGGCACAGTTTAAAGGGAAGAAACAGAACTAGGAGTCTTGGAACCTGAGGGTTCCCCTGTCATCACTGCCATGACTCTTTCTGCTTGCATGGGCTGGGGCCTCAGTTTCCCTATCCGTAAAACGAGAGTGAGACGACCTTCCTTTAATCTTTGAATCTTTCGCGGCACTAACACCCCAGGAGTCTGTGCCTGACTCCGGGTGATCACAGAGCCTCTCTGAAACGATTTGTTCATCTGTAGAATGGGGGGAACCTCCACCACCTGGCTAGTCTCCCCACAGGGCTATTGTGGCAGCATTTCTGTGAGGAGGGGATTATGCTGAGAAGCTGTGTGTGTCTCTGTCGTCTCCTCAAGGTCCCTGAGCCCCTAGGAAATGGTGGGGCCCTAGAATAAGCAGGAAGTCAGGTTCCCCCATTCACTTGGTCAGGGGTGGACAGAAGCAACAGCAGAGACTATGGGGCATTTCGACCTGATGGGACCTTGAGATCAGTGTGTTAACTGCTTTCCATGTGGTGGAAGAGAAAGCTGACACCAGCCAGGGTGGTGCTTTCTCTGAGGACACCTCAGGATCGGGGGAAGCGGAACTGCAGCCCTGGGCGCCGACTCTGGGCCGGTTCCTCCATCAGCGTCAAGGTGCTCAGTGAGTAGAAGCGAGTGGCGAACCACTCCCTGGGCCCCCTTCTCTGTGTGGGTTCGATTCCTGTGCAGCCACATGCCTAGTAAGTAATCGCCACGTGTGGCTAGTGGCCACCGTCCTGGACAATGGCAGCTCCGGAGGAGTGCTGCTGCTTTCACAGGGCTTGGCCACTGTGTGGAGCTGGTCTTCATGTCGATGGGCACTTGAGAAAAGTCCCAGACACAGGAGAAAGGCCAAAGCCAGGTAACGTATCACCCATGTCCTTGCCTCACCCCAACCCTCCCTCAGACGACCTATTACAAAGAACTGTAAGCCAGGCACAGACTTCCCAGAGCACAATAGGTGATCTCTCATACCCCCATGGGAATCGGGGCATTTCTGCTGAGCCGGATGCTGGTGGGTAGAGATGCCAGTTGGAGCTGAATGCCCTCCAGTCCTATCTGGCTTCCAGAACACGAGAAGTGCTGTCTTGGCGTGCTTTCCCTCCCCTCCTTTCCCCCCACTGGAGGGCATCTCCTAAACTCTAAAGGACCCCATGAGACTGGCAACCAGGGACACAGTGGGCAGCAGCAGCTCATCCCGTCCCGGGCTAACCCCCTGCACCTGCCCCCAAGGCCCCGTTTTCTCTGACTCCAGTGAGCTGACAGCAGCCCCGCCTTGGCTCACTTCTTTCCCATAACCTTCCTAGAGGGTCACGGCAGCCCCACCCATTGTCTCTCCTGTGGCTTCTATCCCAGGCCCTTCCTGGTTTCACTGTCCCCAAGTTTAATAGACCTGCTCTCAAAAGGAAAAAAGTGCTGTCCTTCAGTTTACATGTCATCACTTAAAGTGGACATACTGATTAGATTATTTAGTGCCAAATAAATTAATTCGTTTTTTCTCTTAAACATATGTTTTATTGATTTCAGAGAGGAAGGGAGAGGGAGAGTAAATTTCTACCACCTGGGAGTGTAGTCCTGTCATTCTACCACAGGCCCAAGCAGCGTAAGCATCACTTGGGAACCTGTAAAAAATGCAAATGTTGGGCACCCGCCCAGATACCTCTGGGTCAGAGCAGTAGGGGCGGGGCCAGGCGGGTGGAGGTGCGGAGAGGGACTTCATTGACAACAGGTGGTGAGCATCCTCAGCCAAAGCTGCGGAGAGGATCGTTTTATTGGTTTTAAAAGTTTCAACATAAAATAATTATGTGAATATAGGTTTTAGAAAAAACAGCCGTTTTTCTTGTTTGTATACATTTTATCCTAAGAATAGCTTACTCAAGGTCTGAATTAAAAAATTAAACCCATAGAGGGGAAATGAAGCATTCTCAATCATCCCTGTCACTGAAACATATTGCCACAATTTTAAAAATGTTTTTATTGATTTCAGAGAGGAAGGAAGAGGGAGAGAGCGATAGAAACATTAATGATGAGTGAGAATCATTGATTGGCTGCCTGCCTCCTGCACGCCCCACACTGGGGATGGAGCCTGCAACCTGGGCATGTGCCCTGACCGGGAATCAAACCGTGATCTCCTGGTTCATAAGTCGATGCTCAACCACTGAGCCACGACAGCCGAGCTATTTTCTTATTTTAATACTTTCATTTTTTTTTAAGAACAGTTTTAGGTTCAGAGAAAAATGAAGGTACAGAGATTTCCATATACCTCGTTGCCCCCCTGACATGCATAGCCTTCCCCATTCTCAACATCCCCCACCAGAGTCGTACACTGATGAACCTAAATTGACGTCACAATCACTCAAAGTCCATAGTTTACATCATGACCCACTCTTGGTTGTATTTTCTGCGGGTTAGGAACTTATTTTTTAATCATAGTATTTTGTGAGGGTGAAGGATATACCCCTTCCGTAATTTAAAAGAAATATAATTTTAAAGTGTCTCATTACAGATTTAAAAACTGTTATAAGCGTACTTTAATGATATGCACAATATTTTACTGCAGTAGTGCATACGTATATAATAATGTAAGTAAGAATATATATATTAGAGGTATGTGTTCACATTTTTCTGAAATGGGCATAACGAAGGTGAAGGATTCTGAAGGTCTCGGTAGCAGCAACATATTCACTACAGAGACAGGACCCTCTTAGGACTTCATTCAAGTTCAGCCCCAACCAGGTGCAGGTGCTGATCTGGGCCCACCAGAGGGTGGTGGCTAGTACACATCTAACCCCGCCTGGGCTCAGTTTCCTCCCGCCCTCCATGAAATGGAGAAGAAAATAATGGTTGTAATCTGCCTGCGGCTCAAACCTGACTCTGCCACTTGGCAGCTACGGCCCTGGAGCAAGTCCCTTCCCTACGCTGAGCCTCACACCTCCCCAGGCATCTGAGCTACAAGAGAAGAGAGAATGCAAAGGGGGTGTGTGAGACCGCCCCCCAAGTGCACGCGGAGGTCAGTGGCCGCTCTTGAACACCTCCACTGGGTTGAACCGGCCCGTTTCCCGACTGCGTGACGTGTTTCACAGCACAGGTTAGCGGTTGGAGAAGCTGACAATGGGGTGGAGTCTCTGGCTGGACGCAGCCCGCCTCTCGCTGGCGCTGTGACCCGGCCGGGAGCGTAGCTAGCCCGTGTTCTCCAGTTTCCTCTTCTAATATAGGAAAAGTGGCAGAGTCCTCTCAGAAGGTCATTGTGAGGATTAAATACCAGGAAAGGCACCAAACTGTGCCTGGCAGGCGTAACCAGCGCTGTTTGAGGTCACGGGAAGGTGACCCTCAGGGGCAGGACGGGAGAGGGGGTCCTAATAGTGGCTGCATCATATTGATGCTTCTTTGTCTCTCCCCCTCCCTTCCACTCTAAAAAAATCAATGGAAAAATGCCCTGAGGTGAGGATTAAAAATAAATAAATAAATAAATAAATAAATAAATAAATACAAAAGAACTGGGCATCAACAAGGTAAGGGAACCGTGGGCCCAGGCCAAAAAAGCTCGTGACACTGGTCTTGCCTTTCCTTCCTGCCCTCTTTACACCAACGAGAACAGAGAGGAGTCAGTTGGGGATCCTCGGGAGAGATTGGATGGCGGCTCTGGGGAAAAAGGTAGGACCGGCAGGCGCCAGTGGGGACACGGACTATTATCCAAATGCCACGGACCCAGAGCTACTGAGAGATCCTCTGCTCCAGCTGTCACCCCCGTACCTGGGTCAGGTCTCCCCACCCGGGAGAGCTCCCCTAGAAACCCCTACCACAGCACAGGACCAGCTCTCCCTTGGGAGAGGGGAGCACTCTCTTCCACAACTTCAGGTGCCCTCTTCCGAGCGAGCCCACGGAACTCCCGTGTCGCCTGACCTTGGCATGGATGGGAGAACCATCTGGGCAAGGCTTGGATGAGGGATCGTGGGGCATCATGCAGGGAGGGAGGTGGGGCTTGGGACCCCTGCCAGGCCCACCTGTCCCCGGCACACTCCTGGATGTCCCTGTCTCCTGCACACACTGGCACAAGCCTTCTTTGGCAGGTCAGCTCATGGAGAAGTTGGCGCAAGGTCTCTGCTCAGAGGGGCGTGCCAGCCACCTGGGAAGCCGACGTTCTGTGTGTGGGGCGCGAGGGAAGCACCAGCTCTGTCTTTGTCACTTTACAGCCATGAGATCTCATCCATGACACTGCCTCCACCCTCCACTGCACCCACGAACCCCTCGCTTTCCATTTCATCACCCCAACATAGGGCCCTCTGTCTCTCATGCATTTTTAGCACTGGATCCCACACTGATCAGGGACCACCTGTCACCTACACCCCCCGCCCACTTGCATTTTCCCTTCTGCCCCCAAATCACAACCAGATTCTGGAATCCACCTTCATGCACACCCCCCACATTATCCTGGGGCCCCCTCTCTCACTACATGCCATCCTCTCTCATGATCCCTCCTCTCACAAGTACCCATCTCAGGAGCTCATGGGCTAAGGATGCCAGACGGCCAGGAGCCTCCCTCTGGCGGGGGAAGATAGCAAACGAGTCAAGAACCTCTCGCCAGTTCAAGAGAGACCCCAAGAGACCCTCAGCAGGAGACGGAGACAGGATTGGGGACCTCCTAGCTCAGGGGGAGGAGCCCTCTACCCAGGGCAGGGGGTTAGCTGAGAACCCTGGGAACAAGGGACCCAGTGCCTGTCACAGGCCAAATACAAGGAGGCCTCCCCATCCCAAGAAGCCTGACAGGAAAAACTGGCCGAGGCCAGGAGAAAGCTGAGAGAAGGCACTGTGTTTCTGCAGGAGCTAAGAAGCAGAAGTTAGACCGGACAGCAGCCCCGGGACAGCCACTTCTGACGGCTGTCACTCGCCTGAGGATGCGCCCAAAGACCACACCGCTCCCGGCCCTGCCTCCTGCAGGGCATGTGGCCTGGGGTGTCCTTTCCCCAGCGCTGCTTCACCCACGTGGAACTAGGGGCCCTAGCTGTCCTGTCTGGAAGCGCATCCTCATCTGCCCAGAGCCCGTGTCTGCTTTCCCTGTAGCTCAGCAGTCTCGGGTGCGAGCCTGCCTCCTCCACCAAGGTGGAGGGACTGCATCTTCTGCTCACACAGAGGCGCTGGAGGGACCATGCAGCATGAAATTCCATCAATCCCAACTAGAAAAAGAGAAGCAGGAATATAGGCAGAGGCAAGCGAAGGCACCAGGTGTTCTGAGACAGTGATCACAGATTCAGAGCCAGGCCGTAGGGATTCTAGTATCTGAGATGACAGACTTGCAGACAGCTCTGGCCGGGCCTCAACAAGCAGCCGGGCAAAAAGCCAAGAGAGGAGGGGGGCCTTGCCGGTCTCCTGCTGACTCCCCAGCCTCAAGATCTGGGCGGGCGTGCACATGGCAGACACAGGCGATTCGACAAAGATCTCACCCAAACTCGTGAGGCCCGAAAGCCGGGGTTATACAAGAACAACAAAACGCGTGAAGCCTGAAGCAGGAGAACTGGGAACTGCGGGAGTGCCTTCGGGTCTCGGTGACCCGCAGGGAGGCCAGGCAGCTCAGGGTGGCAGGACTGCCAAAGATGAAGCTGGAGACGCCAGAGCTCCGGCCGCAACAACTCTCTAGTCATCTGGGAAGCCCTGGTAGCGAGGAGCAAGGGCAAGAGGCCCTGGGAGCTCGGGCTCAGCTGGAGACACGTGCGGAGCAGCTGAAGAATCTGCTGAAGTAGCAGCAGGTGGAGAAAGACCAGTACGCAGGGACCCAAAAGGAGAGAAGGCCATCTGACAACAGAAGATGCAGCAAATGTCAGAGCAGATGTACAAGTTGAGGACAGGGAGCACAGCAGGAGTCAGGCACAGGAGCTGGAGACCAGCTCAGCTGAACGGAGGAACCAGATTGCTGTCCCCCCACCCCAGGAGCCCCCAGCAGGGCCCTCGGAAGAGGAACAGCGGCTACCAGCCGAAGCAGAACAGCTACAACAGGCCGTCCAGGTGGCCACGGACAAGCTGCAGAGCTGCCTTGCTTACAGAGGCCATGCAAGGGAAGATGGAGCTGAAGGAGCTGGAGCAGCACTCATTCAGCTGTCTGCAGAGACAGGTGCAATCAGAGCATAGCACATTACAGCCCTTGACCAGAATCAGAGGGCAGGGCAGAAGGAGCGCCACCTGGAGGAGGAGGAGGACATTAGTGGCTGGCGAAGGACAGGCTGGCGAAGGACAAGGAGGAAATGAAGGGGAAGTTCCTGGAGCTGCAGGAGCTGGTGGTACCCCTGAGCTGGAGGTGGGCCTAATGGATTGTGTGGCAAGTTCCTGCGGGCTGCCCAGAACCTACTGGGGAGCTCACTACAGCCGGGCTCGATCGTGGGAATCTAATAACCAGACACTCCCCTGGAGAAGCGGGGCCACGGTTCTGACCCACCCAGTCCCTGCCACCCTGACCCCATCACCCTGTCCTATTATTATTGCAATATGAGAATAAACTTAGGTATTGATAGCATAGGACAGAGGAAGGAGGTGGGGACAGGGTTGATTAGACCCCTATTTGTTTTGTTTTATTTAGGACTAAATGGATAGAGACATAAAAAGAAAAATAGAAGGAGGCATGTGTTCCAGGGGCATTGCCCCTGGAGAACAGGAGAGGATCCAGAAGAGGTGAAGCACAGGGCCAAGGGCGCGCCCGCCTCTGTGCAGAGCCCCCGCCCACCAGGAATCAGAGGTGTTTCTAGGCCAAGGAGGATGTTCAATCTGAAGGACGAGTCAGTCATCGACCAGATCGTAAACATAGGATGAGAGATTTGTGGAGCGAATGCACTGACAAAAGTCCACCCAAGGATGTCCCCGTGGCCCTGTGAGGACCGAATGGACACAGTTCCCCGTGACACAGGCTCCCTTCTTCCCTAAGTGGGGAAGGCGCCAGTTCCACATTTGCTGACACAGGAGGGCTTGAGGTTGCACTGTCCCAACCAGTAACGAGAAGGTCAACGACAGAGTCACGAATGCCAGGACCTCTGAGGTTTCAGGGTCAGCACCTGTGTTTCAGGCAGCCATGTCCCACGCCCAGGGTCCCCTGCCTCGGGGAGAAGTCTCGGAGCCCAGGACCCGGAATCAGCAGAGACGGTGGAGACAGGTTCTAGCCAAGGGGAAAATGAAAACGGGATGAGCCGTTTGTCTCAGGGTCTCCATCCACGGAGAACAGGGAAGGACAAAAAGAGCCATGGTCCAGACCAGGCCATGGCAGGCTGTGTGCAGGGCCCCAGGCCCCTAGAGATCAGAGCTGCCTCTGGGGGCCATGGACCGAGCGGGTCCCCAGTCACCCGGGCTTCAGCTGATGGGATGGGAGGATGCTTTTCATCGCCATCCTGGAATTGCCCTTCACCCCATCCGCCCAGTAGTCACATCTCCAGAAGCAAATGTGTGCATGCCTGTAACAAGCTACTGCCTCTCATGCTGGCAGTCGCCTGCAGGGGGCGTCCCTGCTCACCCTCAGCAGGGATTCTGAGCCATATTGGTTTCTCCTAGCAGCCATGTGCTCAGTTTGGAGGTGTATTGTTCAGGGGATCCCAGGACGTGGGGCTCAGGGCCTGGAAGGGTCCCCTTCAGTCTTCCTGAGGCTGACCGGGGTCTCCCACACCTATCATTTCTAGGCTTTTTCGTTGTACCTGCTCAGAGGTCCCGTTCCTTAAACTGTTCATTTTTTTCTCAATACATTTACAGAAGAACACTAGGAAATACCATAAAACATCCAGAAGCTTCTCTTCTCGAGAAGTATAACTCCACCAAAGGCACAGATAAACCAGACCTCGCCATGCCCCCTCACCACCTTGAACTTCGTACAGCTGTGTGAAGGGGGTGTGTAACGAGATGACACAGGAGGACACAACTGAACGTCCCCCATCCAGTTGGGCGGGTGAGGATCAAGTAGCTTCTTATTTCACAGGGTTTGGAGGAGGGGGTTCGGGGCGCTGGCCCTGCAGTCTCAGTGGCAGAAGAAACAGAACCCGCCAGTGAGGGACAGCGGCCAGCGGCCCCCAAGGGCCCTCCCTTCTCCTGGAGGAGGAGTCCATCTACAGCAGGTCTCCTCCTCCGTCCTCCACAGAAGGGGCCAGAAACACCAGCTCTTCCGTTTGCTTCGAGGTGGTCGAGGTGGGGAGGACACAGGGAGGTGGCTGTGAAGTTTCTCCCCACCTGTTCCATGGACAGGTGCCTCTTACTTGGCAGCCTGTTTAAGGTTCCAAAATAGTCGTCCTCCCCCAACTCCAGGGAAGGCTCAGACACCCAGTGTGAGGGGCTCCGGGTGTGACTCTGTGTGGAGTGACCAGTGCCAGCTAGGTGAGACCCCCACCCTGGAGTGGGGCTGGAGGAGGGGGAGGCAGGACCCTTTACTCCGCCTCCTCTCCCCCACCAGAGGGCGAAGATGGGGGAGCAGAAGAGGTGTTATTAGCAAAACTACAGGAGGGGCACCTGGCACTTACAGCTTTAAACAAGGAATCTCAAAGTAACCACAAGAAATTCAGGTTCCTTCCCAGCCCCCACAGTGGGGACTTACTTCAGACCAAGGGACACAACATTAGACCTTTGCACAGGGCACATCTCCCGCCAACATTACCCCCAGGAGGGGGTGGGGAACATGAATAATGTCCATCGCCACATGGACACAGTGCTGGGTGAGCACTGAGTGGGATGTGGGTCTTGCTGTGGTGGGTCCTGGGCTGACCGGCACAGGTCCTAGAATCAGGCCAAGTGCTTTGCAAGAATCTGCCATGTTTGTGGTTTAACATTGAATTTGACAATGAGGTCTCCCCACTGAGTAGGTACCTTGAGGAAGGTACATGCAGACTCTTCCCACCGGCTGGCTCCATGGCATTCCTGCAGGTCGAAGTGTCAGCCAGCCATCACTGGTGACAGTGTTTCCCTTGCAGCCACGCAAGGGGAAATGAGGCAGAGAGTGAGGAGAAGGTTTTGCGTGGCCAAGTTACCTGATGAGTGACAGGGACACTGGAGTGTAGCTTTGCCTCCTGGCGAAGTATGTGTGGATCCTCTCTGTGAGCATAAAGACGGTGCCTGCAGGGAAATTTCCAGGCGGGGTTAGCCCTCTCTGGTAAGTGTCCTGAGCCCTCCTCACGCTGTTCCCTTGACCCGGTACAGGATCCTGTCCTTGGTGCATACAGTTGGCCTTCAGGGTGAGGAGTGCAGTGCTGTGCTCTTCCTGTACTGATCCGTGCGGGGCCTAGAAACAGGACAGGGCAGGAACATTTACCTGTGATGTCTCCAGTTTAACTCTGAACTTGACAATGAGGTCTCCCCGATGAGTGCATACCTTGAGAAGGGAAGCTCGTCATGGAGACTCTCACAGGTCAAAAGGCCGCCAGACGTTACTGGTCCATGTCTCGTCATGATTTTCTAAAACAGAAGAGTTTTTAAATGTCCAACCTGGCATTTTAATAAATGATGCTTTGCAGACATCGATAAAACCAGAGAAACAAAAACAGCAGATCAAGTGGGAGTAATTTTCAATGTGATGTTTTACTTCTTAGAAGATCACAAGATCATGAAAATGAAGCCACACGGAATATACTTTTTGAATCTAGTTCTTCTATTTGGTGTGACACTTGGAGATCCATCTGGTTATGGCATGTGCCAATAATTTGTTTCTATATTTTCCTAAGTAGTTTTCTACTGAGTGAATATACCATTACATATATATGCATACCTGAGTTATAACCACTTTGGAGATATTATGAATAAATCTTCTGTGAATATTCATATACATATAAGTAGACACTGTGTTCATTTCTTTGGTAAATAACTAGTAGTAGAATTTCTGGACGAAATTCAGAAATTCCCAACAGAGCAGTTATTTTATTTACCAAGTTATCTCAAGTAATTAGATAAAATCCTGGCCCAAGTAGACCTGCAATAAATGTTTGTTGAATAAATAAATGAAGCCAATTTCTTTGCCAAGCAATTAACTGAATTTTTACTAGGTACCAAACACTGCCCTAACTATAATATCTCCTTTAATTTTTCTAACAATCCTAACAATTCTAAAAATTAGATATAATTACCCTTATTTTATTAATGAGGTTCTGAGAAATTAACAACTTGCTTAAGATTACATAGCATGTTAATGATAGAACTGGATTCTAGTCTTTTAATTACAAGCTTTTATCTCTATTGTACATGTTCTAAGTAATACTGGGTGTATTGGGTAACCACTGAATAGAATTAACAGTGATAGGATTAAAAGCCAGATAGCATTGAGAACCATTTTAAGTAGCTCTTCACACCTAGTTTTATAATCTAATCTTCTGTCAAATTGCCATGGCCGGTACTCAGATGAGAATATTGAACTTTTGCAGGAAATGTTATTTTTCTGATATGTAGAACTGGGGAAATGTAGCCTTTTCTTTTTTCTTTTTAAAAAAATCCTCACCTGAGGATATTTTTCCCATTGATCTTTAGAGAGAGAGTGGAAGGGAGGGAAGAGGGGGAGAGAGAGACATTGATGTGAGAGAGATACATCCACTGGTTACCTCCTGCACAAGCCCCGAAGCGGGGGAGGTACCTGCCCTGAAGCAGAAATCTAACCTGGGATCCTTTGGTCTGCAGGCCGATGCTCTAACCACTGAGCAAGCAGCCAGGGTGAACTGCAGTCTTTTCATCAGAAAAACAGGCTGACAATCAGTCTGAACACCTGGGATTTCCACATGGTTTTGTCACATCTATTGGAATAACGTATTTGAAGAATGGCTTTAAAGCAAAATTATTGGTGCAAAAAAATTTATATGTACACAGATATTCACATAATTTGTCCCAATTGTGCATTTTTAAATCAAGAAGCAAATATGAACAGAGAAGCCCCAGATATGGTTTGTTCATTCTCTTTAGTTCTTAATTTGGCGGCTAGACTTTCAGAGTGAACAAAGGGAATATATTGCTCTAAGGCAAGGTATTTTCTTACAATGTATTCATACAAATCTTAAATAATCTAGTCAACCCTAAAGGATATTTTTTTGCCAAAGTTCACCTTCTAGTGACCTCAGTTTAGAGGTTGTTCAAGAAAAGGACTAGTGAATGTAGGATAGAAAGCTAAGCAATGTTGTAGGAAATGGTCAATTCTCCCTCATTTCAGGGCCCGGTATAGAAAACCAAGTTCATAATTATCCAGGCATTTGAATATTCCGAACATGTAACTTTAACCTAGGCCTTGGCAAATATGATTAATTCCATGTTCTTAAAAGAGATCATAAACCATGTTTTGTTTCTGTATTAGAAGCATTCCTGTTTCTGAAAGTGTTTTTGGTACATAAGGCCACAGTGTTTTTAAAAGCTGTTTCAGAAGAATCCATTGAAAGTAGAAAAAAAGACTACTAGACATCCCACAGAATTGCAGGCACCAAAACAGCATTCCTGCTACTCCTCTGTAGTGAGCACCTGCAAAGATCTGGGAAAAGCCACCCTATAAATGAAAAGAAATGTGTGACATTTACTTAATTAGGAGTGGCTTAAACTGGGGAAGATTAAAGTTTAAAGAATATTTTGTTCAATCTCACTGTAATGAAATAAAGGAAACATACAGATTATGGATAAGCTTTAAACTCTGATTATTAAGGATATAGTTGTGTTCATTGTGCTATATGATATATATGATAAAAGTAAAATTTGAATTTGTAAAAAAAAAATCACAAGAAATTTTTTACCTCAATGCTGGAGTGTTTTTGAAATTTGTTGTCCATATAAGATACCATAACACTATAGAGCTGATCACATAGTAAATGAGGGTTATTCATGTAATAAAATCCAAAATGAATATGCCATGCTACTAGGAAGCCAGGTGAGATCTGAAATACTAATATGAGTTAAGAAGCAGAATACTTCTCTTTACTTTTTGATCGTAACACAGATGAACCCATGAGTCAGACTTTTAGGCATGTCTGTAATAAAACGATGTGTTAAATGATTGAAGAATGTCTTATTGACATTACTGAAACAAAAACATTTGGATCTGATCTCGCTTATGAAATTATTATAAATTGGAAAAAGGTGATACTGACATAAAAATGCTAGTGGCTAGCTACATGATAAGGAACAATGGTGGCAGGTGGACACAGGCTGCAAAGCCCATTATTCCCACCAAAAAAGCCATTATGTCACACGTTTTACCCAGGCACAGGCTGTGTCTCTAACACATTCAATCAGAAGGTCTCAATATTTATGTTTTCTCCTTTCTCTGAATTTGTCGGTTTTTCTCCCCAGAAACAGGGAGAATAAAAAAATTAGTACAAAATGTGATGGTTTTGAGTCTCCAATCGCACCAATAAGTTGTAAAATAAGTCTTACTAAAATGTCCTATTAGGAAGTCAAGAATAAAACGATGGTTAAAGCCCCCGTGCTGATTGCACCATTGCTTCCACATCATCAGAAAGTGAAACATTCTTCCATTTTACCCGTTTACAGAGGCAGCTAGGTCAACGTGGACTCATGGATTGCTATTTCATTTAATGTGTTTCCATCTGTTACCATCAGGTTTATTTTGAGGCTCCAACCTGCCCAGCGAGATCCCCTTCGAAGGGCATGAGCATCCTTTGGCCATGTCCCCTCCTGTGTGAGCACCTCCCTGCTACAGCAGATGCTCCCCACTCGTTGTGCACATTCCCTGGCACAGACCTACACCGTGTCCCTTCTCCGTGGAGATCCTGGTTCCCACAGGTGGAAACTGGTGTTTGAAACCACTTTCTGCACCCAAAGCAGGGAGATTTAACCGGGCTGGGCAGTCAGGGCCCAGAAAGGCGGCTTTTTACTTACCATTTCCTCAGCCACCAGGGGGTCGAGAAGCCTGGGCGGCTTCCCTAAGCGGGCACGACGGCGAACGAGGCTCTGCTTCTCACTGTGGAAGCGGCGCCACCAACCCCTAGCCCGGGATGCGGGATGCCGGCGTTTCCCCGCACCCGCTGGGGCGCCAGTTAGCGCCGGCGCGAGTCGGGCGCCCTCTGTTGGCCCTTGGTGGGCAGCGAACGAGGCTCCGCGCCTACAGTTTAGCGGTCACTGCTCTTCCCCTCGCGGTCCTCTCGCGGATCACAGAAATTCTCGAAGCTCCAAGCTCGATCACTTCCCTGTTGTGTGAGTGTGTGTGTGTGTGTGTGAGTGTGTGTGAGAGAGAGAGAGAGAGAGAGAGAGAGAGAGAGAGAGAGACTGTGTGTGAGAGAGTGTGAGTGTGTGTGTGTGAGTGTGTGTGAGAGAGAGAGAGAGAGAGAGAGAGAGAGAGAGAGAGAGAGAGAGACTGTGTGTGAGAGAGTGTGAGTGTGTGTGTGTGTGTGTGTGTGTGTTTCTTTCTATGGCTAAATTCATTTATTCTGAAATAAAACAAAACAAATAGAAGTCGAACCAACCCTGTCCCTGCTTCCTTCCTCTGTCCTATACTACTATCAAGCAATAAGTTTATCTTGTATTATAATAATAATAATAGGACAGGGTGCCAGGAGAGGGTCCCGGGACAGGGTGGCAGGGACAGGGTGGGGGATGGGGCGGGGGCAGCTGCCCTGCCATGATCTCCAGTTCCCCTCATAGCTGTTCTGCGTTGGCTTGGAGCCGCTGTTCTTTCAGTCGCTCTGGGGTCAATAGCATTTGGACAATTGCCTTCTGCACACCCACCCTGCTTCAGAGGTGACCAATCCAGTCATCCCACCTACAGCTCCGCTGCCCTCCATTAGAGACACAAGTATGTCCGTGACGTGCTTCAAGCCATCATAGGCCCATGTGCTCAGAAAGGGCTCTGGTTAGCTGATGGCCGCAGCCATCCTGTTTCCCTCTTTTGTACCATAAGGACCAAGTTGAAAATTTGAGTATTAACCATACCCAAAGCACAAGAAAACAGAGGAATAAGAGAACCACTTTAAAAAAAGTGAACTGAAAAGTAAAAGGGTATTTTTTAAAAAAAATAGATTTGCATTGATATCAGAGAGGAAGGGAGAGGGAGAGAGAGATAGAGACATCAACGATGACAGAGAATCATTGACTGGCTGCGTCCTGCACTCCCCTTGTTGGGGATCAAGCCCAAACGCCAGGAGAATTGAACAGCGACCTCCTGGTTCATAGGTGGAGGCTCAACTACTAAGTAACACTGGCCGGCTGTTCCTGTGTTGGCCTGCACAGCAAAGAACGGTGGCTATTTGGGCGATTTTCCTTGAGATTAGGTTTCTTCAAGGTGAATGCTTCAAAACTGTTATGGGATGAATTGTGTCCACCGCAAAATCCGCGCATTCCAGCCCTTGCCCCTGCAACATCGGAATGTGGTTGCATTGGAGACAGGATCTTTGAAAAGGTCTTAAGTTAAAATGAGATATTTAGGGTGGAACCTAATCCCAAATGATTGGTGTCCTTATAAGAAGAGGGAAGTTGAACACACACTGAAAGGGACAGAAGACCATGTCAAGGCACAGGGAGAAGATGCCTTGCTATAGCAAGGCGAGGCCTTAAAAGAAATCAGACTTACCAACAAACAGGTCCCGAACTTCTCGTCTCTAGTCTAGAGCTATGAGAAAAGAAGTGTCTGTTGTCTGTGATATCAGTGTGTGGCTCTCCCTTGCGGCAACAGACTCAGACAGAAACCCACCTGCCTGAACCAAATGAGCAAACCTGACTACGTGTGGGGATGTAATAGCTTTTTAGTGTTGAAATTAAGATCACATTTTTGATTCATGGCGCATTAGCTTTTACAGCTGCCCCGATAAATTTCTTCAGTATTTCAAACTTTCACCACCCTAAGAAAATGTCCCGGCAACTGTTCAAGCACCTCCTGACTTTTCTATAATAAACTTTTGATTTTGCCAACGTGGGCTGAATGGATTTCAGATTTAATGGACAAAGTTTCCCGTTTGTGGCCCTTGGGCTGAATGTGTGCTGCAGCCTATTTTATGGAAAACATTCCTTGGGAGCCTCACCTCAATCTTTCATTCCCTAGACTCCGTGGGGGCAGCCCCGCCACGATGGCAGAACTGAGTGGCCACAGAGAATGCACACTCAACATGCTCAAGAGTTCTCTCGTCTTTTTATTTTTTAAAGTATGTTTTTATTGATTTTAAAGAGGAAGGGGGACGGAGAGAGGTAGAAACATCAATGATGAGAGAAAAGTATTGATCGGCTGCCTCCTGCACACCCCTACTGAGGATCAAGCACACAACCCAGGCATGTGCACTTGACCGAAATTGGACCTGGGATCCTTTAGTCTGCAGGCTGACGCTCTATCCACTGAGCCAAACTGGCTAGGGAGAGTTTTCTAACATTTTACAGCAAATGCTTTGCTGTCCCTGGGGATACACGGTGTACCAAGCTGAAGTGGACGTAAACACGCAGAGGTGTTGATACACATGGGGGTGGGGGAGGGTAGCATCTAGAGACAAAGACAGAGGTGGCACTTTCTTTGAGATCCACACTCAGCACAGAAGTCATGGCCTCTGCTTGCTGCCAGGCAGGGGAAAAGGCTCTGAAGTTAGCAGCTAAAGAGATGCAAGGACCAATTTCAGAGGACTGAAGACTCAATAGGTGTCTCATCCCATGAAGCCACTTCCTTATCTGGGGTGTGATTGCCCTCCGGCCCCACCCTACCCCCAAGGACCTCTGGGAAACCCATAAAAAGCCAGCCCTGGGCCCACCTGGTTATTGCCTTGTGAGCTCCTCAGGTGTCCAGACCCCTTGCTGAGATGGGAGACGTGGACCAAAGGGAAGGGGTGAGGAGGGGCAGGAGGCCTGGTCAGGAGGACTCAGATGGCTCCCCGGAGAATATGAGAGCATTTCCTCCAAGAAAAACCTGTCCCGTGGAGAAAAAGGAGACAATTGGCATCCTTATGAGAGGGGGACACAGAAGGTCACATCGATGGAAAAAGGCTCCCACAGCAAAGGAGGTAGGATCCTAAGTTCTCTCTCTCTCTCTCTCTCTCTCTCTCTCTCTCTCTCTCTCTCTCTCTCTCTAGATTATGGGGTGGGCCAAGCAGCAAGGCCCAGAAAGTTTCACCTTCATACACAGAAAGTGAGGGAAAGCCAAGGTGAAGGTCAAGGTGAAGGCCGGGTTCCTTTTGCTTATGGGCTCTGCCATCCGAGGGCTCTGGACCTGAGGGAGGGTTTCAGGGAGCAGCCATGCCAGGCACCAGAGGTGTGTGTGTGGGGGGGGTTGGGTTTATAAACTCAGGTCCAACTGGGACCCTGCACCACCCACTCTCCCCCAGACTTCCAGAGAGAGTTCAGGGACCTCTCACTCATTCCTCTCCTCTCCACCCACAGCCATCACCAGGTCCAGCCGGGGGCCCAGGAGCTCCAGGCCTCATGGGTGGCGAAGCTCTGATGGTCCCCTAAGCAGTCCCCACAAAGAAAACGGAACCCGAGAAGAGAAGGTGAGGGGACGGCCATCCCCCACCCCAGGGAGCAGAAAGGACGAGTCTGACTCCTCCAGAGCAGGACATCGGGACAGACCAGGTAGGTTTCTGGGCTGTGCCTTCCCAGAGGTGGGGGGTGGGCACCTTCCCTCAATGGCAAACCTTCGCCCAGGGGAGGGAGGGACACACACTGAGCCGGGGAGATGCTCCCAAAGCCCCCAAGTGCTGAGAGGTGGAGGCCGAGTTCCCACCAGACCCTGGAAGGGCCCCCCGGTCAGGCTTAATGGGGGGTGGGAGTGGGCGGGGGGGGGGGAGGGACTGGGAAGGGGTCCTGGGGACCTTGGCCAGGCCGCTCACACAAGAACACCTGTTCTGTTTCCCACGCAGATTTGGCCCACCCTCCTCCAAAATTCAAGGGCAGCAGGACCCGGCCCCGAAGCCCAGCGAGGACCACTGGGCAAGGATGCTGCCAGGAAGACCCAGAGGCCAGGCCCGCCTCCCCAAAGCGCCGCCGCCATCACCACCCATCTGCAGAAGCCCGCGCGCCTCTGGATGTGTTGGTGCCCAGACTGTGCAACCAAGTGGGGGCGCTGCAGGTGGCCCTGGACGAGCTGCGGGCTCCGGGGGGCGCCTTCCTGCCCGTGCCCTCCCGTGGCCCGCAGCCCGAGGTCCGGGAGCCCGAGGTCCGGGAGCCCGAGGCCTGGCAGCGCTCCTGGCTCAGCTGGCAGCTGGCGCACACGGGCGCCAACCTGCGATCTGCGCTCGCCGCGCTCGACACCCTGCTGGCCGCGCAGCCTGGGCCCCCCAGTCAGCTGCCCTGCCCCCTCCGCGCCCCGCCGCCTTAGCGCCCCGTGCCTCGCCCGAGTCCTCGCCCCGCGCCTCCGCCCAGAGCCCATCGGACTCCCTGCTGACAACTCCGGTGCCAGGGGCGGGAGCCGGGGGGGGGGGGGGGGGGGGGGGGGGGCGAGGTGGCAGCTTCTCCCACAGCGCGACTGCCGTCCCCCCTGGAAACCCCCTTAGGCCTGGGCCGGCCCTCTGCCCCTGGGGGGGGGGCGGGGGGGGGGGCCCAGCTCAGGAGCCCCGGCCCCGGTTCCCGGCACACAGCCTGGAGGGAGAGCTGCAGAGGAAAACATTTCTTCTTTATTTTATTTTATTTTATTTTATTTTATTTTATTTTATTATTTTATTTTATTTTATTTTATTTTATTTTATTTTATTTTATTTATTTTATTTTATTTTATTTTATTTATTTTATTTTATTTATTTTATTTTATTTTATTATTTTATTTTATTATTTTATTTTATTTTTAGTTAAATCTTTATTGTTCAGATTATTACATTAGTTACTCTTTTTTCCCACCATAACTCCCCTCCACCCAGTTCTCACCCCACTCTCCGCCCTCACTCCCCAACCACTGTCCTCATCCATAGGTGCACGATTATTGTCCAATCTCTTCCCTCGCCCCCACACCCCTTTCTTCCCCCAAGAATAGTCAGTCCATTCCCTTTCTATGTCCCTGATTCTATTACAATCACCAGTTCATACTGTTCATCAGATTATTTATTCACTTGATTTTTAGATTCACTTGTTGATAGATGTGTATTTGTTGCTCATAATTTGTATCTTTACCTTTTTCTTCTTCTTCCTCTTCTTAAAGGATACCTTTCAGCATTTCATATAATACTGGTTTGGTGGTGATGAACTCCTTTAGCTTTTTCTTATCTGTGAAGCTCTTTATCTGGCCTTCACTTCTGAATGATAGCTTTGCAGGATAAAGTAGTCTTGGTTGTAGGTTCTTGATATTCATCACTTTGAATATTTCTTGCCACTCCCTTCTGTGGCTGGGGTGACTGTGACTGCCATTGAGTGGGACCTTTTCCCCATCTGATATTTTCCTGTTTTATATGAAAAATAAAACCCGTTTAAAGAAACAGGCGTGTTGTGTGTCTGTGTGTGTGTGTGTGTGTGTGTGTATATATATATATATATATATATATATATATATATATATATATATATATATATTCATTTATTTATTTATTTTCATCACAGCCTGTTCCTTGAAGACAACTGTATCTGTTTTGGTTTGACCTGAGAACGGGTTTCTTTAAGGTGAACGCATAGAAACGCACCCAGAATCAAGCCTTCACCTCCCCTGAGCCCGCTGGGTGATTTGGGGGATGTTCTGTTATGGAACACATCTTGGATTCTCAGTCCATTAGCTTTTACCAAGTCACAATAAATTTCCTGAATATTCTAAACCTTTGCCACTGGGAGGCAGTGCACTTGCCAGTGACTTACTCGCCTCTTGACTTATTCACCTGGTGACGTTTCTATTTAACAACTTGTTTTTACTCTATGCTTCGGTATCATGTCAAGTTATTCAGTGGCATACCTACAAGGCACACGGTGTAAGCTCACATACACATCAACAGAAGGCTTATGCATGTGTATACACCCCACCACTACCACTCCAATGCACACCTTGAATATTTCCACCGTGATCTTCAAAATAATCTCTCTGAGCCTGCACAGGCAGAGGGTGGGTGTGCCTGTCCGTGATATGAACAAGGAATAACCTCCCCGAACCAAGGCCCAGAGGACAGTGGACATGACAGTGGACATAAGACCATGCTTCCACCACATTCTCTGATCCCTTTCTTCCTCTGACTCAGCTTTGGCCACACTCTTGAAAACAATACCCAGGGTGAGAGGAGAAACCAGATATAAAGAACTGGGTTCTCAGTGACTGTGTGGAATAGAATTGCCAGCCAGCTTGGAATGCTCACTTCAGATTGTGCTTAGGAGAGTGACATTAATTATATCTTCATTAAACCATACTAGATTACAATTCTCTCTCTCTCTCTCTCTCTCTCTCTCTCTCTCTCTCTCTCTCTCTCTCTCTCCTTTTTTTTTTTAGCAGCCTACCTAGATAAACTAATGAATGCCCAAACAGATATTTATCATTCCCCACTAAGCTGGTTCCTCCAATTGACTGGAGTAAATGTTAATTGCATCCTCTCCCCTGCTCAGACCAAAATCCTTAGAGGCACCCTGTGTCCTAGCTCCACAGGATGCAAAGCGTTAAACCAGGTCCTGCATCAGTGATTTACTTTGGTGCTTCCCATAATTTCTGGGTGTGCATGCATGGAGTGGACCTGGGGTCTAGTCCTAGAAAGGTTAATGCTCTTCCAAAAAGACCATCAGGGACATACCTGTACTTGAAAAGTTGGGGCTTATTGCAGCCAGGGAGTATGCTCACTCTGGGGAACTGTGGGTGTCTCGGTCAGAGCATGTTAGGGAGAACCTACTACAGGATTTAGGGAAGATCTAAGGAAGCACTAAGTTGGGTGTTGTCAGAAATCAGGGGAAGTCTATGATTGAATACATCCATAAACCTTATTAGAGGGAGTGAAGATAAGCATGAGTATAAAGCTATATTTGATAAAGAAGCAGCAGTCACTCAGTTTAGCTGAGAGACGGACATGATAATCTGGTTTTATCTGGTTTTATGAGATTGTTTATGTCCAACAGAACAACGGGGCCTACCTGTCATTAAGCTTATGTTCATAATGACTGAGACATACTTCGTGAATGACAACCCCATCCCCATGTTGCTCTCTTCCAGGACCAATGTCCAACTTTGACACTGTTTTTATCATTGGATGTAAGGAAAGGATTATTAGTGGAGGAAGAACCTTAACTTTCCTTTCTTCAAAGCCCAGACGCTCACCCGTTAGCCTCCTTGATGATTCCTGACGGTACCAGTACAGATGGCTAAAGATCTCTATTGTTCACATTTCCTGGCATCTCACTTAACACGCTCATGGTAGATAACAGCTCTGGTAGAAGGAGGTTTTCTGAGAGCATGAAAGGATGATGCTCTGTGCCATAGAAGGCATGAGGTAGGGAAGCTGGGATGTGGAGGTTTGTCCTGAAACTTGGTGAGCTGGGATCAGCCTCAGCAGCAACTGTCTCTCAATACTCTCTTGAGAAAGAGAATGCTGGGATCAGGCCAAATTGTAGGGCAAGTCTCACAATTTGCTTTATCAGATTACTGAGAAATTGGCCAATCAAAGGATGAGCAAAAGCACAGGGACAGAGGCTGACTGCTGGGGAGGGAGAATCTTGAAATTCAGGAAGATTCGAGAAGCTAGAGGACCACTATGGGTACAGGGCCATGAAGTCTCCTCATTCACTTGCCATCAGCCCCATGTCTCTCTCACACACAAAGACAATCATGTGACTGCAAGACTAATCATTTATTGATCAGGTATAGGAGGGTCAGATTCATGATAGAACTCTGGGTATGGCAAAGAGAGTGGGGAATTTAGAGAAAACGATTGATTCTTGTTGAATTGATGAATCTGTCTAGACAATTAGAGAAGATCCTTTAGATTCAGAGATAAGGCCTTCTTGGATGATAGTGATGGAGATCAGGTCGCAGAACTTGTCACAGGCTGACACAGGGACCATGGAATGACGATCCCGGAGCCCAGGTCAGGAAGCATTCACTCAGCACTAAACAAGCAGATGAGAGAGAACACAGAATTCATTAAGCACTTCCTGGGTTGAATTAAAGACAAAGAGAATTTTTATTACAGAGCAAAATGGTGAAGAAGTAGATATCAATCTGTACTGTAATCTGTGTTTCTTTCCAGAATAGGGGGAAGGAGGTCATTGAATCAATGGCTGCCAAGAGAAATTAGGTCCGGCCTATAGCAAAAGCATGTTTTTCTATTTCATAATTTTCCCCCAACTGAGTCTATGAGAAAGAAAGAGGAATAATCAATGAGGGACCCTAGGCTGGTTTCTGCCATTGTCAGCATTAAATGTTTTAAGGAATTTTTGATAAATTGAGGAAGAATGGCAAAAACCATAGCTACATGGTATTAAATGCTGACTTTATGCAAGCCATAGTTGCTAAGATATTCCCATATATTATCTGAATAAAGCCCCACTATAACGCTAAGATAGGAAACAGATGAGGAAAGTTAGAGCCTGTTTCCCAGTAAAAGACAACTAGAAGACTAGACAGCTCTATTTACAAATCAGACATTAAGGATGTGCAGTTCAAGGAGAGACAGTATTACCAAATATTGGAGAGTGAGACCACACATTTTGGCCTTGGAAGATGGACAAAAGACAGAAATGCATTTGAGTTCCATATTCACACCCTAGTATTCTTTTCCTATTTCAAATTTTAAGTCTTAATGATTTTTAGGACTTTATCAATTACTGAGGCCCTTTCACCAGCAGGATATCCACACAGTACCTCTGCAAGGTACATGTCATTGTTTTCCTTTTAATTGCTTAGGTCATTTGCTCTACAGCTCATGGAGTGAGTGGGTCCTGAACCCAGGACCCCCAATTCCAAATTTCAAGCTCATTCCACAAACTTCTTTACCCAATTATTTGTAATCTTTTTTTAAATTTTAAATCCTCACCTGAGGATATTTTCCCATGATTTTTAGAGAGAGTGGAAGGGAGAGAGACACAGAGACAGAAATATCAATGCGAGAGAGATACATCGATTGGTTGCCTTCTCACATGCCGGGGATCAAGCCTGCAACTGAAGTACATGCCCTTGACCGGGAACCCAGTACCCTTCAGTCCACAGGCCGATGCTCTATCCACTGAGCCTAATTGGCTAGGGCTTTATTGTAATCTTTGGACACAAACCCCTAATGGTGTTGGAAGGCAGTGGTCCCTGGGCCACCCCCTCTCCATCAGACATCACCAACCTGGAGGCTTGGGCGTCATCGCTCCCTCGGGCCTGGAGACAGCGATCTGCAGAGACAGAGCAGAGCACAGTCCAACACCAACCCATTTATTTCTCAGCAGGAGATCAAATGATTTCCCAGGTCAGGACAGAGGGGACTGATTGGAGGTGTTACCTTCTCTTGCATTTCTCCACCCAGTAAACATGGGAATTTAGGAAGAGAAAACCAGAGATAGCTAAACTTACCGACTTCGGTCGCATCTAGAATGTTTTCCTCAGGAATTCCATATTCTTGACAAAGTTCCTCAAACCTTTCCTTGAGTTTTGGGCTCACATCTGGTTTTCGGGCTGTGGGAAAAGTGACAATAACTGCTGTGTCTTGTGTTCTTGGTCACTGAGGCTCTGGGTGTGATGGGGGCAGACGGATGGAAATGGATGGCACCAACTGGTGCTTAGGCAGAAGTTAGGGGTGGACTATAACCTGTCTTGAATTTGACATTTTTAGGATATCCTTCTGGCATGATGGAAGATTTCATCATCTTCCCATCGCTGAGCCTGAGGGATCACCCAAGGTGAGCCCCTCTCTTCAGAGGAGAAGAGAGCTCCCAGGATAAGATTGGGTGGGCTACTTTGTTCAGGTTACCTTTCTCCCCCTGTCTCCCCACCCCAAAATGAGAATAAATATACTCTACCTAAGAGTATCAGCATCTCAAACGTTTGCTTATTGTTGACATTAATGAGATGAAAAATAATATAGTCACTATAGACCACTTCAATTATGCGAAATGTATTGAATCCAGCATCTGTGGAAGAAACAGAACACAGCTCAGAACTTCTTTGGTTCATGGGAAACAAGTTAAACTCTATCTATTCTCTGACACAGAGCAAATTTAAGTGCATATCCTGGAAGAGATAAAGAGTGATATTTAAGGCCTTTCATTGGTATCTCTCTGAGCTTCATATGGCAACTTCTTCTTTTTTTTTTATTAATTAAATCTTTATTGTTCAGATTATTACATTTGTTCCTCTTTTTCGCCCCCATAACTCCCCTCCACCCAGTTCCCACCCCACCCTCCTCCCTCACTCCCCATCCACTGTCCTCATCCATAGGTGCACAATTTTTGTCCAGTCTCTTCCCACATCCCCCTCACTCCTCCCCCCCCGCCCCCCAGCAAGAATAGCCAGTATATAGCAACTTCTAAGGGTAGAATCGACTACTAGTAGAAATTCCACTTCTTGTCATTGACCACTAGTGGTCGAAAAATTCAGCCACAGCAGCCGCTTCCCCTTTATCATCCTCCTGAAGGCTATCCTGTCTCCCTCAGCCATCTCTGCCAACTATGTGTCTCTGTTCTGTCTATAAGCCCACTGGATTATATACTCAATACTCTATGTGGGCAATGTGCTGTGGCAATGGACACCAGAACAATCAGAAAGTGGGCAGAGGATGAGTAGCTGTCCTGACAATGTATGTTTTTGTCCATTTGTTTGTTTATGCCCACTTCCTTTTGTTGCAGGTGGTACAAATGACCAAATTGCCATTGTATGTTGATAGTATTCTATACCAGGCATTGGCTTTTACACAGAAAGTTCTCCCAAACTGAGGATATTGGCTATTAGATGGCCCCATTTTTATTACATAAACATCAATCAAGAATTAATCAAGATCTTAAGAATGTGGGGGTTGCCGAAACCGGTTTGGCTCAGTGGATAGAGCGTCGGCCTGCGGACTGAGGGGTTCCGGGTTCGATTCCGGTCAAGGGCATGTGCCTGGGTTGCGGGCATATCCCCAGTGGGAGATGTGCAGGAGGCGGCTGATCGATGTTTCTCTCTCGTCGATGTTTCTAGCTCTCTATCTCTCTCCCTTCCTCTCTGTAAAAGGTCAATAAAATATATTAAAAAAAAAAAAAAAGAATGTGGGGGTTTATTAATTTCTTATGGTTGGAAGTGGAATTTACAAAAACATTTTTGTATACTTACAGATAACATTATATACACCATTCTCATTTGCTTGATGACAAAGCAAAAACATTTCAGTACACTCTCCATTGACCCTGTAAAACAAAATGAACTGATGCCCAAGAGATATTGATGGGTCTGGCTCCCTCACATTCCACCTGCAACTTGAGGGTCTGGTTCCAATTAACTGTAGAACATTTCTGGTAAAATTTGAAACAGCTTTTATTTAACTCATTTCACTTTATTTGCTACTTTACAAAGGAGTATACTACTGATGTCACTATTACTCTACCACCACTTCACACTATTATTATTACCGTAGCTACTTGCCTAAATAATTAGCTGAGTTCTCAGATGTGCCAGCCTCTCAGATAAGTGCTCAATAAACATTGTTTCACAAAAAAAGAAATCCATGAGAGAGAATTATTATCATCCTCTTTTACTCAAGGAAAAATTGGGGTGGAAAGAGACAAAATTTTTAGGTCACGCAACTAGTAAGAGATCACTTCAAGAGATAACTAAGCTGTTGATCCCCAATCCTATGCACTTAACCTATACTATATTGCCATACTACTTAATGATTCTGATACTCCTCAATCTCTGAACTCCTCTACTCCTGTTTAAATTTATTTCTGTCACCAATTATTATCTCTGAATCCAGAAAACAGGCAAATTCCTCAGTCCTACATTAGGGCCAGATGTGTGACTCTGATTTTGAATATAGGCCCACAATGTTGTATATACATGCATGTGTGTGTGTGTGTGTGTGTGTGTGTGTGTATGTATTTGGTGGTCCAAGACCATACTCAGGCTTCTGTTTTCCCTTTCCCAAGTAAAAGAGGCCATGCTTACTTTATATGAAATTTCAATGTCAGAGAAGAGTTGTCCCAGGCGTGGATAGATTCCATAAAACCCCTCATGACACTATCTTTTTCTATCATTTCTTTGACATCTGAGGCCAAGAAAACGGTATGCCACTCCCCTGAAATCTGCAATAAATCAGTAAAATGTTGTGTTAGAAAAGAAGAGTGAGACACCACATAAAAATCTATATCCTTGAACTCTGGCTCATGGGCCTGGACTCACAGTGGTGATATGGAGGTGGAATTAGAACCCAGGTCAATTGACTCCACATGAAAGGCTCTTTCCACTGTCCTCCAATGAGAATGGAGGTCTCCAGGTGTTATCACCTTTCCACATGGTACGAATCCTCTTAATCCAAGGTCAGAAACCCTCCCCCTTTGCCTAACATGTCAAAAATCTCTTGGCCTCCTGTAGGGCCATCTTGCTTCAGAATTCCCCCAAACCACCCCCAAAGTCAGAAGACCCTATGCTCCCAACTCTACCTTTGATATATCGAAGTTGCTTGTCACAACATCATGGTTTCCTTCATGATGGGCACAGACCAGCGTCAGCCCCAGACACAGCAGCAGCAGCTTCATCTTGGGAGGGACAATTCTGACTCAGCTACAGGCACTTGGAGTGAGTCTTTCCCTGATGGTGCCTCCACTCCCCAGATCCTCTGTCTTTATATTCATTCTGGGTCCAGTTTGGTTTTTTTTGTTTGTTTGCTTTGTTTTGTTTTTTGTCCGTGAGGCAGCACCTTTTCTCCTCCCACTCCAGGCATGGTCTGTATTCATTGATGTGACGCCAAGATTTTCCTTTCAATCTCATCTCTATTAGATCTACTTATGCCCTGAAATTAATCAAAAGGAACACTTAAAAAATAAATAAAAATATTGGATGTCATAAAAGGTTGCCTTTTGGAACCTGAGTTAACTGTGAAATCAGAAAGCCAATTATGTGTGTCAGGAATGGAGTAGAACTGAGAAATACAGTGTGTGGAAAATCCATGTTCCACCAAGCACAAGTGAGTTACACCATTTTAACTGGTCTCAGAAGCAAAGAAATTGTCCCTACTAAAGATGATAGGACCTATCACAAAGCATTCAGAGAGAGTAGATTAGAATAGAGTTTAATAAAATAATGTCTTGAAGGTATGGTGTCTGGTATTGAGGACATTTTTAATCCCATGTTCTTGTTGTCTGACTTCAACCACAATGAATGAACAAATGTTTAATTACTTCATATACCTCGCTTCATATTAGAGACCTCCTAAGAGAAGTGGAGAAGTAGAAGTTGTCATCCCTTTCCTCAAACAACCTTCAATGAAGGTGGGGAAATGCTATACATAGTTAATAAACACTTCATTCTACAAGCATATGAACTAACCCAACAAAGTGGGACCAAGTCCAGAACATCGTGGGCCAGAAAAAGGGGTGATGCTGGGGCGGTGACATCATGTCGAAAGTGCTTAAGAACACAGGCTTTGAAGTCATGCAGACTGGGGTTTCAGTCCTATCTCTGTCATCTTGGAGCCAGGAGGACAAATTTAACCTCTCAGAGCCTTAGTGTCCTCTTGATGGGGATAATCGTACCTGTCGATAGATTGCTATGGGGATTTAGTGGGATGGTGTGAGAAGAACCCTCAGACTAATGCCTGACACAGCTGGGCTGGTGGAATCAGAATTATTCCTGGGGAGGTGGATCTTGGGGGAAGTCTTGAAGGTTAGGCAGGTGTGGAGATGTGGAGAACATGTGGGAAGGGGATTCCTGGGGAAGGAATGTTGTGATTTAGGATCCTTTGCCTGCTTCTGGGGCTGGTTAAGAGCTATGGGTCATTCATGGCTTGTGCTAATGGTTCCCTTTTGCACCCCCCAGCTCAGAAAGAGGCCAGTATCATGGGAGGACCGGGCACAAGGCAGTGAATGCAGGAACTGTGGCATTCTATCTGCGGCCTGCTTTCCAAAGTCACCCCAGCCCCTTGTGTAATCATTCCTAGTTCATGCTCAACCAATATCCAGTCACGGGTATTTTGAGGTCTGTCTAACTTTAGGCCCCATGTGTGGGCTGTTGGCTGTCCTGCCCCTGAGATAGAGGAACTGAGCTTGACAAATGTTGGCAAAGGCTGTGCACTTCATTTTGCCTAGCTCATTCTCTCCAAGAGCAGCCAGGCTTACAAGATGACTGGGCTACAATGCTGAGGGGAGAGTCAGCTACCCTTGCTGCCCCACCATCTGTATCCCATCCCTCCAGCCTCCGAATTCTCCCCCCACATCAAAGCGCCATATCGCAAGCGCCATATCTGCTTCTGGTGGTGACATCTTTCTTTTCACCTTTGCACCTACCGTAGCACCTGGTACACAGTATCACCTTGGAATGATTGTACACTAAGTCCTATATTAGAAGCTCCAGGCGTTCTTGTTATTAGAAGGAACTTTATAGAAAATTCTTTTGTAAATGGGAATATTACTTTTGGGAAGTGATCTCTGAATTTATATTATTTGGTGACAGGAGTAAAGGGAGGATAGGACTGAAGTCTATCATCAGAAATCTACGTTATGGAGGATCTTATCTACTCAGATCTGAGTTGACTATTCCCCACCCTTATTATTCACTTTCATTTCAACTCTCCCCAGTTTTTTGTGTTTTTTTTGGGGGGGGGGGCATTCAGTGTAAGCTTAGCCAGTGAAGCCCATAAGCACCGAGACAGTAAAGTCAGGGCTGCACAAAAGCTGTGAGCATCCAGCTAGGGGCTTGGTGAAAGAAAACCAGACAAAACCAAAGCTGAAGGAATATTAAATCATTCAAAAGTGATTCTTAGCTTTGCAATAGGATTCTTAGAGTAGATATTAAACAATGCTCATGCACTGCATTTAAATATTTGTGGTAGGAGTGTGGATTAACAGTCTAAAATTACTCTAACAACTTATAGATGACCGATAAATATCACAGTTCAATGAATTATTGATTTTTATATTAGGGAGGATGGTAAAAGGTATGGGTGGGGAAAGAAAAAACAAAACGTAATTCTGGATGTTAGCATCTCCCAGATGATAGTGTAAGTACATGGGATAAGGATTCATTTACAAAAGTTCAATTGGCCACCCATCAACAGGGAACACCTTTGTTGTCCAACACAAGATACACAGATACAACCTTTGACTGCACAGTAACTTTGTGTGTGGTGCAGCAAGCTGCTTTAAGAGATGATGCTATAACAGGACTTTTAAAATAATGATTCAACTTAATTCAACCACCATTACCAAATGCCTACTCTATACTAAGTCTGTACCGGGCACTTTGAGGGTTAAAGAGATAAATAAGATAGAGGCTGTGCCCTCCAGAAACTCCTGGTCAGTGTGAGGACGGTTTGAAAACAATCTAATTTTGAGATAGAAAGTTTTAAAAATTAAAGCCTGACCACCTAATTCCGTATGAAACTGGAAGAATTTTTCCCTCCAGATGAGCGGAGCCTTCCCTAAGGGACACACGCCTTAGTGGGCTCTGGGCCGCTCCTGGTCCAGTGGAGAGGGTAAGGGGGCACGGAGGTCTCCTGCAAGTAAAGGTTTGTGGAAAAATGAGTGGGAGTTGGGTTGTTCTGCCAGCCTATGGACCCCAAGGAAACCAACTTTTTCCTGTCTGCCAAGGGACAAGCAGCACTTCTGAGGAGCCAGTCTCAACCTGCACCATCGCAGCAGGTGGACCAACTATCCATCCTGTCTTCTGAGACCAACCTGGGGAGGTAGCCTTTGGACCTTCCCTTTTATGGTACCTAATGAATGTGGTCCTCATTGCTGTTAAGAATAGTCAACCACTCCATGGATGAGCTTCCTGGGCCCAAAATATCTACCAATATTTTAAGAACAGAGAGCTAACATTACGTCATATTCCCACATTTTAATCATGGTAAGTGAATCCAAACTCTTGTATTACAATCAATTTGCAACAGCTACTTTTATAATTAAGGCCCTTAGACTTGAATGAACTTAGAAACAATCTGGTAATCAAAGAAAACAGGTTGTATTCAAAGTCATCTTTGTTCAAGCATGAGATCGTACCATAATCCACTCATCAAGGCAAATAGTTATTATGGGGATTGATTTGCAGCAGTACAAATGTCATCTGTCCAGGGGCCGGATATTTAAAAATAATATTTTGACTTCAGAAACAGAGTACAAACTCAGTGAATATTAGCTAACGTGCTTTGTAAATATTATTTCATATAATCCTCACAGTAGCTCTATATGATAGATGCTAGTAACCTGTTTTACAGAGGTATGAACTAAGACCCATAGAGGTTAAGTAACCATACCAAGATCACACAACTAGTACGTGGAAAACCCACATTTGAACCCAACACTGTCTAATCCAAGAGTCCCTACTCTTATTGACTCAAGGCTTGATTTTTTGTTTTTAATTCTCACCTGAGAATATTTTTTCCATTGATTTTTTCAGAGTGAAGGGAAGGAGGGAGGTGGAAACAGAGGGAGAGAGAGAAACATCGATGTAAGAGAGATACATTGATATGTTGTCTCCGGCACACACCCCAACCAGGGCTGGGGATTGAACCTGCAAACCAGGTATGTTTCCTTGACCAGGAATCAACCCAATGCACCAACCACTGAGAAACACCGGCCAGGGCGAGGCTTGATGTGTCTGACACAAAGGACAGATGGAATAGGAATAAGTAATGAACCTCAGAGGTGTCTGCCTGGTAGTTGATACTAAAAAGTTGCATGTGGATTTTTCAAAAGCATAGCGCCATGGTGTAGCTGCAAGAGTCTGATCAAGAGAAGGGCAAGTAACAACCATCTCTTGGTAAATACATATTTGGTGGGTGAATGGATGGATGAATGAGTAGGCGGGTATTGCTCTTCTAATAAGAAATTAGGAAATGCTTCCAAAAACAAAAAGCAAACGCTATTCCCTTCCATTGATGGATTTGAGTTAAGCACCTGGTCACCGACTGACCGACCACATTAAGATTTCCTCACCCAACACCAAGTATAAGGCGTTTATAAGTGGCCTGCAGGAAGGGTGGCAGTCTGCCAGGTGGCTGAGAGCTGGCTGTCCTAAGTCATGCCTCAGTGTGTGGGTAAGGGGCTTATGGAGTCCATGTATGGCCAGATATATGACCCATTTATAACCAGGCAACCCGATTGAAACTAACTGCCTGGCTGGAAATGGATTTCGTGACCTTGTTTTCAATCACACTCTGGATTCAACCAACATATCACTAATTGAGAAAGCCAGTGGCAGCACTCAAGCCATGTTATATAACAGCAAGGCACAGTCAGTGCCAAGGAGAATAGCAAGAAGCAAAAGCTTGTTTGGTTCACGTGCCAGAGTGGAAGTATGGCTTGGTCCCCAGCACCCAGGATGCTTCTGCGTCCTGCTGGTACTGGCTCAAAGCCAGTTCTAAAATATCCCCTTCCTTCACCCATGAAAGGTTGCTTAAAACTAACAACAAACACGTCTCATCTGTGTCAGCTGGGTCTTGGGGAAAGCAGGCGCTGAGACACATTTAGGAGTGTAAAGGGTTTATTGAGGTGTAACCCTTATGAAAGGGAAAATAGGAAGCAGGATTAGGGAAGGGGAGTGGCCAAGGTGTAGATCTGACAAAGTCTCTGTCAGCCCGCGGGGAGCTCTGGAGCACCTTAGCAGAGGCCTGCGTCGGGCAGAAATGGTTAGGACCTTCTCACACAGTCCGGCTCAGCCATGGGCTCGGCCTATCCCAAGAAGACTAGTAGCTGAGCTCAGGAGTTGAGAGAAATCCGAAAGAGTTATCAGTGGAGGCTGTCGGCTAGACACACTCCTCACAGCTGGCCCGTGAGCGTCTTCTTGGAGGGGGAATGTGAGCAACGCAACTCCACAGCTGGCATTGCATTCTAATATCCAGAAATAGGGAGTCTCCTCCAAAGGGCACAAAGAGAAAGACCAAACCGGGTGCCTCTCCTGTGACCATAGTCTCTACAAAGGCCTAATTTCTTTCTTCTTTGCTCCTGCTGCTGTCCCTCCTAGAGATAGAGAGCCTGCTTTCTCTGCCTGTGGAAGTTAACCTTCCTCTATGCCCAGCTCAGGAATTCCCATCCTTTGATTCGCCGGGCACTCACCCTTCTCATCCTTTGCAGGTCCCCAGAGCACTTAGGGCTCTGCTCCCACAGCAGCCAACCACCTACTGGTTCATCCTAATGTCAACATGTAATTGCCAAGAGTGAAAAAATGTAACTCACGTGCAACTCTATAGGGGCATGTGCCAAAGATTTAAATGTTATGATTTAAAAATCTACATGTTTCTTCAAATAACTTATTTACAAATCTAGTATCATATACTAGTACTTTGTGTTATAATTATTTTCCTTTTTTATTGAATTTCTTGGGGTTAATAAAATCATATACGTTTCCAGTTTACAATTCTATAGTACATCATCTGCATATTGTATTGTGTGTTCGCCACCTCAAACATTTTGTGCTATAAAACAGCTATATAAACAATTTTGTATAATGAGAAATAACAACTTGTGTGACATTCCATGTTAAATGACTCATGTTCAGCTTAAGTGCATGTAGTGTAGTCTAATCATGTTTTAGAGTGTGTTCCTTACTCAATCAAGTTTTAATTTAGTATGTAGAAAAATTAACGAGAGAGGGCATTAGTCAAATGCTGGTGAAAAGTTAAGTAAACTGATAACAACAACAAAATATGCATTTGCTTTAGTATCCAGAAGATACCCTGTGGCCTTAGAGAGAGCAATTCCCATGAGGGAACAGGGCAGCAGCCTCCCCAAGGTGTCTGTAAGTGTCCTTGCTTGCATCTGTTCCAGCTCATCCACAGGAGAAGGAAGAATTCACAGCTTCATTTGCCATCAGCAGTTCTGGCGCAGTTGAAGCTGGATCCTGAAACTGACAAGAGGAAGGAAGACAGATGTGTCCTGGCAGTGAGAACCAGAAGACAGAGCGCAGCGAGGCTCCGTTTCGTCGCCCCCTGGTGGCCAGCCAGAGGGCCGCGCTGCATCTCACAGCCACAGTGTCACTGCTGGCCAGGCCTCTGGAGCAGTACCTTTCTGC